>NC_059114.1:56098131-56698131 GCF_020740685.1 Jaculus jaculus | reverse complement strand
TCTCTCCCTCTTTATGCATCTATCTATCTGAATCTCTCTTTCTCTCTGTTTGTAAAAGAAAATAAATAAAATAAAATACAAATTTTTTTTTAAATATATGAGTTCTTGGGGCTAGAGAGATGGCTTAGTGATTAAGCACTTGCCTGTAAAGCTTAGGGACACTGGATCAAGGTTTGATTCCCCAGGATGCACAAAAGCCAGATGTATCTGGAGTTCATTTGCAGTGGCTGGAGACCCTGGTGCACCCATTCTCTCTCTCTCTCTCTCTCTCTATTTCCCTCTTTCTATTTCTGTCTGTCATTCTCAGATAAATAAAAAAAAACAAAAAATATATGCATATATATGTATGTATGTATGTATGTGTATATATATATATATATATATATGTACTCATATATATATATATGAGTTCTATGAGTTCTTATACTTTTTAAAATTAGTGAATGAGTGAAACCTCAATAATATTTTGCAAAGTCTTTCTTTAAATTCAGGACTTCATAGATTATATGATATTCAGGTAATATTTGGTGAAAACATGGAATTTCATGCACATTTGTTATCATTGTCAAATATGTTCTTTTTCATCTTGAACAATATTAGTTGGTTATAAATCTGTAATCCAATCAATCTAGATTAAACTGAGTTGAATTTAGATATTAAATAAAACTTAGCTTTCATAAGAATGAGAAAACAATTATATCATCCTGTTGGTTCTATGTCATTTGCTGGCATCTAAAACTACATTTCAAAACCTGAATAAACAGCCTTTGCAGACAACAAGTGTAGTTCTTAAATTTGTGGAAATTTATCATGTGACTTTATCACATCCAAGAGATTTTATTATTTACAGGAGAGACATCAAATACACTGATGTTGGTTATACTAACCAAAATAATACTTTATGTTATATTTTCTAGGTATTTAACATTCCGAATTTTAGAAATACTATAAATGAATTCTAGAATATATAATTTAGCAGATTAATATCACAGTTTTGAAAAATTTAAAAGACATGTAAAATTAGTATTGATTGTTGTATTTTTATATGTCTTTTACTTTAATTTGTTTTAAAGTGAATAGCTTTATTAAGAAAAATAAGGCTAGAGAGATGGTTTAGCAGTTAAGGCACTTGCCTGCGAAGCCTAAGGACCCATGTTCTATTCCCTGATCCCATTAAGCCAGGCACACAAAGATGAGGCAAGCAAAAGGTCACACATGCGCACTACGTGGACAAACATCCGGAGTTTGATTGTTGTGGCTGAGGCCCTGACTTGCCAATTCACTATCTGTCCTGTCTGTCTCTCTCTCTCTGCGTCTCGCTTGCTCTCTCTATAAAAAAAAGAAAAAGAAAAAGATAAATAAAGCAAAAGAAGATGGTCTGGGAGATGTCTCAGCAGATAAACGTACTCACTTGCAAAACTGCAAGTGTATGTTCAATTCTCCAATCAAAACCATGTAAAAGCCAGATTCTCAAAGTGGAGTGTGTATCTGGATTTGTTTTTAGTAGCAAGAGACCTTGACATAATCATATCACCTCTCTCTCTCTCTTGCTTTCTCTTTCTTCACAAATATTATTTAAAAAAAATAGATCAATAACAAGACAGTAAAAGAAAGGATCTGAAATACTGATGCCCTCAAATCAAAGTTGATTGCTTTAAAACAAAATGAATTGCTTAAAAAAGAATAAAGCCTAAATGTAGTTGATGCATACTTTTCTTAAAATTTGGAGTTAAAATATTTATCTAAATTTATCAGGAAAAAAATCTCAGTCATATACATGAGAAAGGATTCTGTGAAGTGTGAAATACAACATATGGATTTCAGGGAGTTATTGTTAGCATGTAACAAGCCAAATGACACTTGAGACAATAAATGGAACAGCTCATCATTCACTGGCTATCACTATGACTAAGAAGAGAATTCTCATGATGAGTTCTACATCAAAAATGAAAATTCTATTAGATCACAGAATCCCTGATGTAAAAATTAATCAATGTTATCATTTAAATGGCTATCATCTTAGCATTTTAAACCATAGCCTGGCTAATCATCATAAAAATAAAAGGAAAATAAGTTTCACCAATAGACTGCTCTTATATCTCTATCAAAACTTCATTGACACTTTGATACCTTAAAGAAAGTACAGAATCTCCAATCTGAGGAACAAAGGAAAGGCAATTATAATCATGTAGTATGATTTGATGGAACTTTTTGTACCTTGCTTCACTGTCGACAGTTAGGTACATCAGTGCTGACATTGTCGTGTCAAATGAGCAGTTACTGAGCTCTTATGAGTTTCATTTCATGTCTTAAAATTCCTCAAAGTCACTTTGATATCATCAGCTGCATGAGTACCAATGACCACTGCCTGCCACTCATAAAGGAGCACAGTAAAAAGAAAGCATGAGAATAGCCAGCCTGAAAACTGACAACTCCTAAGGAAGAAATATATGCACATGATAATACACATACATATATATATGTGTGTGTGTGTGTGTGTATATATACATATATATATATACACATATATATACATATATATATATACACATATATATACATATATATCTATATATTTGTGTATATATATATATATATATATATATATATATATATATATACACACACACATATATATATATATATGTTTGTGTGTGTGTGTGTGTGTAATGTGTATATATTTTAAAACATTATTTAAAAAGTAATATTGGATTCCCAACAAGCATAATTTCTCTTGGCTAACTTAAATAACATTCTTATTGAGTCTTTTTAATCTGAACCTTTATAGTTAGACCATATCTTTGCACACTTTTATGGCCAATGTGACTCTCATCTCTAGTGGCAGAACACTACTCTGCTAAGCCTGGATATAACTTTAATTTATATAAATTCTCATCTGTAAAAAATGATGTTTGAATAATCTTGCTATTACCAAAAGATCAGATACATTTGAAAGGTTCAAATGCCTTATGTTCTTCCACCAACATTGAAATATTCACATTAGAACCAAAGAAACTGCAATCATCATCTAATAACATGAGTGCTACTTTCACTTTATGTCTTTCTTAACAGTGGAGATCTCAAAAATACAAAATGTATTTTCTTGATACTGCACATCACATAGTGAGATGACCATACATTTACAAATTTCCACATTTTTCCTACTTATAATAAAAGCAACTCATGGAAGTTCTTAAATAGACACATAGGAAGTAAGGGACACTGTATCTTACTAAATGATATAACCAAATTAATATTTTAATTGTTTAACATAAAGTACCTTTAAATTATAACAAATATCATATTTTGCTAATTGAAATGAGCAATTACAAGCATTTAAGATAGATACTAGGAGAGCAATATAAAATACTTATTCATGCTAAAGAAGAAAGTCATACTTTCAATATCTTTCAACTGAAAGATGGAATATATATATATATATATATATATATATATATATATATGTACACATATATGTATTACTTATAGAAGGACTTTAATTTTAATAGAGGATATGCTTCTCTGAAGGCATAAATAACCAAATGAAGCAAAACATCACCATAAACCGCAGATAACTATCTTGGTAAAACACAGAATTTTTGTCTTCTAGGCCAATTGCCTAAAAGGTAAGAAAAACAAACAAACAAACAAAACTTTTCCTAATGTTTTATTAAGAGCAAACAAAATTCCAAGAAAGCCTACTTGTTCTTTAGCAAAGAAGGCAAAATTCTAATTGTCAGTATACTTTTGGCCTTTAGGTTAATTTTTCAGAAACATAAAATTAATTCCCTTATACACTTACCCAGCTTAGCTACACACAATACCTCATTCTCATGATTTACTTTCTGGACATCTGTAAACTTATTAACAGTCCTCCAGCTCTTTGTCTGATACTATTCCACTGTCTTGTTTTGAGACAACTAGTTATTCTAAGAACTTTCATTTTCTAATAGTGTTGGCAGGAACATTGCATGTACATTTGTGTACTACTAAATGAAAGTAGCAATTGATGACATTAAAATCAAACAATTTTAAATTGGATTAAAACTTTCTTTGAATATAAAACCTTAATCATTCATTAGTGTACCTTCCATTGAGAACAGTAACAGCTCATATACTGTTCTTTCTCCCCTCACTCACTGAAGCATGTAATGTTCTTTATTATTATGAACAGGACAAAAACATTAGAAAATGTTTTGATATAGGAAACCAGAAAAGAATGTTATAAGCATGTAACAAATCCTAATATATTTCTGTTAGATCAATTTAGCAGTATATACTTTTTCTTTAGGACAAAATAAATTATAATCTGAATATGAATAAAAGAAAAAGAAACTGTTCTTCATTATAGATGTTCTAATTAATAGAGGCAATAGACAGAAATTAAGCTAGGTAGTGACTCCTTATGATATTTTTATTACACAATTAAAAATAACCTCAAATGAGAAACTCGGAGACAGATATAATCACACAAAAGAGAAAGCAATCCAATAGCATGGATAATTCTGTGTGGATTCTCCCTGAAGCAATCTACTATTTCCTATATCATATCATATCAAATCAAATCAGAAAGTCAGTTCAACACACCACAAGGGGAATTCAGAGTAAAGCTAAACTATATAAAAATATTAGATATGGAGAGCTTGGCACTATGATCCTATGACACCAAAGTGCAAAAGGAAATACATTTGAAAAGGAGTTTTCCTGCTGCAACCAGCTTATACCCTAGAGCTTGTCTTTTCTCATCTACCTCCAATCAAACTTCTGGCTCACTGACCTGTTTATTTAAAAGTGTGTCATATATTTCTTTCAACAAACAATGAAGGTACAATAACGTGTGTTTCTAACATAAGGCTAAAAATCTTTGGGGCTGTAGAGATAAGCTAGCTTAGTCAGGAAAGTACTTGCCTTCCAAGCATGAAGATCCAAGATTTGTCCCTAGAATAAACATAAAGATGGTGGATGCTGTAGTACATCTATAATCCCAGCCTTGAGGAGACAGAGCAGACCTTAGGGATTGCTGCCCAATGAGGAAACCTGGCTCAAAAACAAACACAAAAAAACATTTACATCTTCTGAGGTGCTCACACCTGTATACTCATAAACACATATGCACACAAAATAATTTTTAAAACTGAAATAAAATCCTTGCATTCAAAGACAAAAAGAATTGAAGACTCACAAAATCTCTTCAAAATATAGCAGATAAAATGGGAAATTGGGCTAGAGAGATGGCTTAGTGGTTAAGCGCTTGTCTGTGAAGCCTAAGGACTCCGGTTCGAGGCTCAGTTACCCAGGTTCCATGTTAGCCAGATGCACAAGGCGGCACACACGTCTGGAATTCATTTGCAGTGGCTGGAAGCCCTGGAGCGCCCATTCTCTCTCTCTCCCTCTATCTGTCTTTCTCTCTGTGTCTGTCGCTCTCAAATAAATAAATAAAAAATAGACAAAAAAAAAAAAGGGAAATCCAAGCTGAGAAAATATTTCCAAAAAGGAAACCTTTTAGGAATTGTCCTACAGGTAAAAATAGACTAAAATATTATAGAAAGCAACTTACTCATCTTCTGTACCCAATAACCAATTCCCTATGTCTAACAATGTAGTCTTTAATACTCTGAGAATGGATGTCATCTTTCAGAATCTTGTAAAAGGTATAGTTACTACCTAGAGGACCATAAGATCCAGGTTTTTAAAAAATATATTCTTTCTGTATTTTTAGGGAGAGAGAGATAAAGAGAATTAGTGTGTTAGGGCCTCCAGCCAGTTCAAACAAACTTCAGACACATGTGTCACTTTGTGCTTCTGGCTTATGTGGGTACTAGGGAATCAAACCTAGGTCCTTAGGCTTTAGAGTTTAGCACATTAACCACTAAGCCATTTTCCTGCCTAAGACCCAGTTTTAGTTGCCACACATAGCTTTTTTTTTTTTTTTTTAATTTTTATTAACATTTTCCATGATTATAAAATATATCCCATGGTAATTCCCTCCCTCCCCACCCCCACACTTTCCCGTTTGAAATTCCATTCTCAATCATATTACCTCCCCATTACAATCATTGTAATTACATATATACAATATCAACCTATTAAGTATCCTCCTCCCTTCCTTTCTCCACTCTTTATGTCTCCTTTTCAACTTACTGGCCTCTGCTACTAAGTATTTTCATTCTCACACAGAAGCCCAGTCATCTGTAGCTAGGATCCCCATATGAGGGAGAACATGTGGCGCTTGGCTTTCTGGGCCTGGGTTACCTGACTTAGTATAATACTTTCCAGGTCCATCCATTTTTCTGCAAATTTCATAACTTCATTTTTCTTTACCGCTGAGTAGAACTCCATTGTATAAATGTACCACATCTTCATTATCCACTCATCTGTTGAGGGACATCTAGGCTGGTTCCATTTCCCAGCTATTATAAATTGAGCAGCAATAAACATGGTTGAGCATGTACTTCTAAGGAAACGAGATGAGTCCTTTGGATATATGCCTAGGAGTGCTATAGCTGGGTCATATGGTAGATCAATCTCTAGCTGCTTTAGGAACCTCCACACTGTTTTCCACAATGGCTGGACCAGATTGCATTCCCACCAGCAGTGCAGAAGGGTTCCTTTTTTTCCACATCCCCGCCAACATTTATGATCATTTGTTTTCATGATGGTGGCCAATCTGACAGGAGTGAGATGGAATCTCAATGTAGTTTTAATCTGCATTTCCCTGATGACTAGTGACGTAGAACATTTTTTTAGGTGCTTATATGCCATTCATATTTCTTCCTTTGAGAACTCTCTATTTAGCTCCTTAGCCCATTTTTTGATTGGCTTGTTTGATTCCTTATTAGTTAACTTTTTGAGTTCTTTGTATATCCTAGATATTAATCCTCTATCAGATATATAGCTGGCAAAGATTTTTTCCCATTCTGTAGGTTGCCTCTTTGCTTTTTTCACTGTGTCCTTTGCGGTGCAAAATCTTTGTAATTTCATTAGGTCCCAGTGGTTAATCTGTGGTTTTATTGCCTGAGCAATTGGGGTTGTATTCAGAAAGTCTTTGCCAAGACCAATATGTTGAAGGGTTTCCCCTACTTTTTCCTCTAGCAGTTTCAAAGTTTCCGGTCTGATGTTAAGGTCTTTAATCCATTTGGACTTAATTCTTGTGCATGGCGAGAGAGAAGAATCTATTTTCATCCTTCTGCAGATATTTATCCAGTTTTCAAAACACCATTTGCTGAAGAGGCTGTCTCTTCTCCAATGAGTATTTTTGGCATTTTTATCGAATATCAGGTGGCTATAGCTACTTGGGCTTACATCTGGGTCCTCTATTCTGTTCCACTGATCTACATGTCTGTTTTTGTGCCAGTACCATGCTGTTTTTGTTACTATGGCTCTGTAGTATAGGTTAAAATCAGGTATGGTGATACCACCAGCCTCTTTTTTGTTGCTCAGTATTATTTTAGATATTCGAGGTTTTTTAATATTCCAAATGAATTTTTGGATTGTTTTTTCTATTTCCATGAAGAAAGCCTTTGGAATTTTGATAGGGATTGCATTAAATGTGTAGATTGCTTTAGGTAAGATTGCCATTTTCACGATATTGATTCTTCCCAGCCAGGAAGAAGGGATGTTTCTCCACTTTCTAGTGTCTTCTGCAATTTCTCGCTTGAGTGTCTTAAAGTTCTCATTGTATAGATTCTTTACTTCCTTAGTTAGGTTTATTCCAAGGTATTTTATTTTTTTTGATGCAATTGTGAATGGGAGTGATTCTCTGATTTCATCCTCTGTGTGTTTGTTGTTAGCATATACGAAGGCTACTGATTTCTGTGTATTTATTTTGTATCCTGCTACATTGCTGTAGGTTTTGATCAGCTCTAACAGCTTGCTAGTAGAGTCTTTAGGGTCCTTTATGTATAGAATCATGTCATCTGCAAATAATGATAACTTGATTTCTTCCTTTCCGATTTGTATCCCTTTTATGTGTGTCTCTTGCCTTATTGCTATGGCTAAGACTTCCAAAACTATATTAAATAGAAGTGGAGACAGTGGACACCCTTGTCTTGTTCCTGATTTTAGTGGAAAAGCTTCCAGTTTTTCCCCATTTAGTAATATGTTGTCATAAATAGCCTTTATTATATTGAGATATGTTCCTTCTATTCCCAGTCTCTGTAGGACTTTTATCATGAAGGGATGTTGGATTTTGTCAAATGCTTTCTCTGCATCTAATGAGATGATCATGTGATTTTTGTCCTTCAACCCGTTTATGTAATGTATTACATTTATAGATTTGCGTATGTTGAACCATCCCTGCATCTCTGGGATAAAGCCTACTTGGTCAGGGTGAATGATCTTTTTGATATACTCTTGTATTCTGTTTGCCCATATTTTGTTGAGAATTTTTGCATCTATGTTCATGAGGGAGATTGGTCTGTAATTTTCTTTTTTTGTTCTATCTTTGCCTGGTTTTGGTATCAGGGTGATGCTGGCCTCATAGAAAGAGTTTGGTAGAATTCCTTCTTTTTCTATTTCCTGGAAAAGCTTAAGAAGCAATGGTGTTAGCTCTTCCTTAAAAGTCTGGTAAAATTCAGCAGTGAATCCATCCGGGCCTGGGCTTTTTTTAGTTGGGAGATTATTGATAACTGCTCGGATCTCCATGTTTGTTATAGGTCTATTTAAGTGATTAATCTCATTTTGATTTAATTTAGGTAGGTCATATAGATCAAGGAAATCATCCATTTCTTTCAGATTTTCATACTTTGTGGAGTATATGCTTTTATAGTATGTCCCTATAATTTTTTGAATTTCTCTGGAATCTGTTGTGATGTTACCTTGTTCATCTCTGATTTTATTAATTTGTGTCTCTTCTCTCTTTCTTTTGGTCAGATTTGCTAAGGGTTTATCAATCTTATTTATCCTTTCAAAGAACCAACTCTTTGTTTCATTAATTCTTTGCATTGTTCTTTTTGTTTCTATTTCATTAATTTCTGCCCTAATCTTTATTATTTCTTCCCGTCTACTACTTTTTGGTTTGCCTTGTTCTTCTTTTTCCAAGGCTTTAAGGCGAAGCATTAGGTCATTTACTTGAGACCTTTCTAATTTCTTAATATAGGCATTTAAGGCTATAAATTTACCTCTTAGAACTGCCTTCATTGTGTCCCAGAGATTTTGGTATGTTGTGTTCTCATTATCATTTGACTCTATAAATTTTTTGATTTCCTTTTTGATTTCTTCATTGACCCACTCATCATTTAGTAGTGTATTGTTTAGTTTCCATGATTTTGTGTATGCTCTATAGCCTTTCTTGCTACTGATTTGTAGTTTAATTCCATTGTGGTCCGATAGAGTGCAAGGAATTATTTCAATTTTCCTGAATTTGTTAAGATTTGCTTTGTGTCCTAATATATGGTCTATTTTAGAGAATGTTCCATGTGCTGCTGAAAAGAATGTATATTCTGCAGCCTTTGGATGAAATGTCCTGTATATATCTGTTAGGTCCATTCCTTCTATGACCTCATTTAGTCCAGATGCCTCTCTGTTTATTCTTTCCCTGGATGACCTGTCAATTGATGAGAGTGGGGTGTTAAAGTCACCCACCACCACTGTGTTTGGTGTTATCTGTGACCTTAGTTCTAATAGTGTTTGTTTGACGAATTTGGGAGCCCCCATGTTAGGTGCATATATGTTTAGGATTGTAATGTCCTCCTGTTGGAGTGTGCCCTTAATCAATATAAAGTGACCTTCCTTATCTTTCTTGACTAACGTCGGACTAAAGTCTACCCTGTCTGATATTAGGATAGCAACCCCTGCTTGTTTTCTAGGCCCATTTGCTTGAAACACCGTCTTCCAACCTTTCACCCTAAGATAATGTCTATCCTTTGTAGAAAGGTGAGTTTCTTGGAGACAACAAATTGTAGGATCCTGCTTTTTAACCCAGTCTGCAAATCTATGTCTTTTCGTTGGGGCATTGAGACCGTTGATATTAAGAGATATTATTGAAAGGTGTGTATTTATGTTTGCCATTTGTGTGTGTGTGTGTGTGTGTTACTTGTTCTACCTGTGCTCTCTTCTGTTAACTGGTATTTGAGTATGGCTGGTTTTTTCTAGGTTCCTTATATGTGTGCTTTTCCTTTTGTTCAGCATGGAGGATTCTATCAAGTATTTTCTGTAGAGCTGGTTTTGTCTTCAGATATTCCTTTAACCTGCTTTTGTCATGGAATGTCTTTATTTCTCCATCTATTTGGATGGATAACTTTGCAGGATAAAGTAACCTTGGTTGACAGTTGTTATCTTTCAGAACTTGGAATATATCACTCCAGGCCCTTCTGGCTTTAAAAGTTTGTGTTGAATAATCTGCTGTAATCCTGATGGGCTTGCTTTTGTAGGTAACTTGATTTTTCTCTCTAACTGCTTTCAATATTTTTTCTTTGGTTTGTGTGTTTGGAAGTTTGAGTATAATGTGGCGAGGAGAGTTTCTTTCTGGGTTTTGTCTGGCTGGGGTTCTAAAGGCTTCCTGTATCTGTATTGGCACCTCTTTCCCAATTTGGGGGAAATTTTCCTCTATGATTTTGTTGAAGATGCCTACTATGCCTCTGGAGTGGAGTTCTTCTCCTTCTACTATGCCCTGAATTCTTATATTGGATCTTTTCATAGTGTCCCGAATATCTTGAAATTCCCACTCATACTTTTCTATAAGTTTGTCTTTCTCTTTGTTGGACTGCATTAGGTCTGCCACCTGATCTTCTAGCTTAGATATTCTGTCCTCTCCCTCATCCATCTTACTGGTGAGATTTTCTACAGAGTTTTTTATTTCATTAACTGTGTTCTTCATTGCTAGTAATTCTGACTGGTTTTTCTTTATTATTTCTATTTCTCTATTTATGTCTTGTATTGCCTTCTTTATTTCATTAAATTGGTGTCCTGCCTCTTCTTTGATTCCTTTGATTTCCTCTTCGATTTCCTCTTTGATTTCTTCTTTGATTGTTTTCATGTGTTCTTTGACCTCTTTGAACATATTTATAATTATTCTTTTGAACTCTTTCTCAGGCATTTCCTCTAACTCTTTCTCACTGGAGGACATTTCTGATGCATTAATACTTTTAGGTGGATTTATATCGTCTTGCTTTTTAGTGTTTCTTGTGTTATAATGTATATATTTTTGCATCTTGGATTAAGTTAATGCTTGGATTTTCTAGCTAGCTGTGTATTCTTAGCTGTATCAATTGATTTGATGTAATATATTTTCAGGGTAGGACCTTAAGGTATTAGGTGTGGCTCTTAAGACTCTCAGAGTATCTACAAAGATGTTCTTAGGGGTTAAGTTTCCCTGCTATAGGAGTATTCAAGCAGGCTGAGTGGAATAATATACTGGTAGATTCTAAAATTTAACTAAACACTGTACCCATTCCATCAAAAACAGCCCCGAGTATGTATGCAAGAGTAGTTATTATAATGACCAGATCCTCTATCAACAAAGAGGTTTAGATTTCTGGTCTGTTGAGGTATCCAAGTCAGCTTGTGACCAAGTGAGACCCTTCCCTGGTGCAATCCCAGTTACCTTGGGTGATTGTGGTCTCAGTCAAGTTGCTGCCTGGGTCGTCGGGCTGCTGTTCTGATTTCTGGAGCTGGGCACTTGCTTTTCCTACGGGGCAAACTGAGCCGCTGCTGCCGCCTCTGCAGCTGTTGTAGCTGCCACCCCCGGAGCCACCACCGCTGCTGAAGCTGCCGTTGCCGTGTCCACCGCTGCTGCTCACCCCGAAGCCGCTGCTGCGGGATCTGCCGCTGCTGCCGCTCCTGGGTCCGCTGCTGCTGGGGCCACTGGTACCGGTGCTGGAGCCGCTGAAGTTGCTGCCGAATTCTGCTCCTGCTTGGGTCCCGCCGTCAGCCCAAGTTGGCGTGGCCGGGTCCCGGGCCGCTGCTGTGTTCGCTGGAGCTGGGTTCAGGCGGCGGGGGAGGGGAGGGAGCCGCGGCTGCTCTGGTTGTATCGCTTCTCCACGTGTGCTTTTACCTCGAGGTCTGCTCCTCCCTCCGTTGCTCGCTGCCGTTCTCCCCTCACGTTTCCCGAGTTGCGGAGAGCGCGGTGTGGGGGAAAATCCCGCACCTGGCTTGTCCTGCGGCTCGAGCCGAGAGTCCGGCGGCTTTCTGCCGCTCCGCGGTTGCGGCGGGTAGCCGAGCCGCCCCGGAGCCGCTGTTCCCGCCTGTGCAGGCTCTGGATGCTCTATAACTCTTCCACTTCTCTGCTGCCGCCTCAACTTCCTATACACCTCACTTTTTAGTAAATGTGTGTATTTTGCTGAGTTTTTTTTGGTCTTTTCCCCCCCTAGGCTGCTTTGGCGTGGTACCTACGCCGCCATCTTAACCGCCACACATAGCTTTTATTAACATTAATATTTTATTCAGGCCTAGGTTATATACTGAAAGTACCATGGGTCATTCTTGACTACAAAATTTGTGTAACTAAAATTTATGATTTTTAGATAAGGTATTAAAGAGTAGTTCAGCATTACACTGAGTTATTTCATCTAGATGGCAATAAAAAAAATATTATTTCAGGGATTGAGAGATGGTTTAATGTTTAAGATACTTGCCTCTGAAGCATAAGGAAATAAGTTCAGTTCCTAGGGCCCACATAAGCCAGATGCACATGATGGCACATGTGTTTGTAGTTCACTTGTAGTCACTGGAGAAAATTGCACACCAATTCTCTATCTCTAATGAATAGATAAATAAAAATAAAATATTAAATGTGTTATTCTAAGTTTTCAAACTTAATCCCTCTGATCCTCTGAAAGAATGTTTTATTCTGGCCAAATAGGGTTAATCTTTTTTTTTTTTTTTTTTCCTGAATATAGCACATTCTGATTGATCCAAATATGTTGACAATCATTTGAGTACACTGGGAATTAAATCTTCACTTTTTCTGTTGATTTTAAATCTGAAATTTCCTTTCAGCTCAGAATCAATTCCTTATTCAATTCACACGTTTGGGAAAGACTACTTTATGAGTGGAGATTTTAAAGAAATTAGCACCACTAAAAGTAAAAAAAAAAAAAAAAAAAAAAAAAAAAAAAAAAGTTTGGTTAAGATATGTAAAACTGTCTGGAGATGTAGACTAGCTGGTAGAGAGCTTGTGTGGAATGAATTAAACCCTGAGACAAAACCCCAGCTCTCACAGGATTCAGGTGTGGTAGCGCATGCTTACACTTGGGATGGGAAGTTTAAGGTCATGCTGCAGTACATGAGGAGCTCGAGTCCAGCCTGGTACAGAAACCGTATTTCTATAACAAAATCAATAAATAAAACATTTTTTAAAAAAATATAATTAACAAATAAGTACATAAGAATGGATGTGAAGTCCAGAGCAACTAAGAGAATGAAAATTAATGAAACTATTAATATACAATGCTAAGTTAATCAAAATTAAAATACATAAATTTAAATGATGGTTTTAACTCATAAGCTGGCCTATTGTGGAAGGAACTTCATCATGTCAACTATGGTAGAAAGGCAAAGCCACTACAAAAGAACTTTATCATTTCCTTAAAAATCTGACTTAGAACATTGAGAGATCATGCTGGAAATTGAAAGGAAGACAATTCCCTGATGGTGAGTTTTTATAGTGCTA
The DNA here is from genome assembly GCF_020740685.1 of Jaculus jaculus. Classification (NCBI taxonomy): domain Eukaryota; kingdom Metazoa; phylum Chordata; class Mammalia; order Rodentia; family Dipodidae; genus Jaculus; species Jaculus jaculus. Next base: position 56,684,522 of record NC_059114.1, on the reverse strand, counting down.
GCAAGTACAAACTGAGCTGCTGGAGGAAAAAGCTTCCCCACTTTACAAACTAGCAGGGGACCCTGCTATACATAATTAACTAGCAGAACAAGATGCACACCTGGGCAATAGTGGCACCCGCCTAGGTGGGTAACCAATGACTCTCTGATTGGCTAAGAGACCCACTCAGGGGGAAGGAACACATAGCTGGTACTGGGAAAAACTAAAATCCTATGGGAGAAGGGACAAGGACTCCACTGAGAAGCTCCCATTAGTCTTTGGCCCAAAGAGGGGCCACAGCCATCAAAATCTTTCCTTATTAATTATGCCTATCTCCTTTAACCCTATACTACTCTAACTTTCCTTTCTGTTGGACAACCTGTTTTTGTTTGTTTGTTTGTTTTCTTTTAAAAAAGGAAGGAAAAACTGAGAACAACCAAAATTTATCAACATGACAAAAAATATAGCTGAATCCTTACTATGAGATGATCCACCTCTCACACATTAGCCAGAGTCCAGGTGAAAGCACAGAGGAATTGGTGAGATGTGCCAGATGAGCCTAACAGCTTGTGCCAGGAAGATTGCCATAGACACTGAGGACAGTCAAAATGGATCAAAGGAGAAATCCTGAATTTGCTGAGAGCTTAACACTGCAGTGCACTTATGACACACACTCAAAGGCTCAGGGGACTTTGTGGAAGAGAGGTCTGAAGCCAAGCATGGTGGCACACTCCTTTAATCCCAGAACACGGGATGCAGAGGTAGGAGGATCACCCTGAGTTTAAGGCCACCCTGAGACTAGATAGTGAATTCCAGGTCAGTCTGGGCTAGAGTGAGATCCTGCCTCAAAAGAAAAGAAAAAAAAAAAAAAAAAGAGGTCTGAAAGATTTAAGAGCCACCGAGTGGGAAGGCATACTCAAAGGCATTGCCTCCTTCCTCCCCACTACCCATGACTGACTGCTGATCTCACAAGTCATAACCCATAACCTCATGGTGAATACTAATACCTCCTTCAGTGGAATGGGGTCAGGAAGGAGGGAAATGGGACCAATAGATTAGTTGTACATAAAATATTATGCTGAATAAAAAATATCTAAAATTTTCTAGGTATGAAACTATAATGCCATCCACAACTACACTTAGATATTTATCATAGAGAAAGTAATAAATATTTCCTGTTAATTGTTGCTTTACTAATTATTAGTGTATTTAAGTTTTGAAGAATCTTTTCTTTTACTCAACCATTGTAAATATTTACCAAAATATTTTGGACAACTTATTAGTAATGACCAAAGTAGATATATATAGATACCTTACAACATGTGAATGATAAATGAAGTTTGATATACTTGTACCATGACATATTTCAGTATCAACTTAATATAATGTATATTATAAAATGAATGGACTATTAAGAGAATATTGACAACATCATTATTTAGACACAACAACAATCAAGATGAATGTCCTGAGAAGCAGGATGAATGAAAAATAAGGTTGCAGATCACAGTAGTCCCTCAGTATCCATTTGCAGTTGAAGCTGTGAAACCCAGAAAATTGTACAACCTGGGAATGGTCATGACTTTTACAAAATTGTAGAGAATTTACATAGAACGTATGCATATACTGGGGCACACATCATATCCAGGTTATTTATAAGATAAAGTACATTTGTAAATGTTAGAATACAGTTGATATCCTATTGCTTATATGGGATAACAACAAAAGTTAAATTTGTAATATGCTCAGAAAAAAACATAATTTATTTAGTATTTTACAACTTATTAAATGAGTAGATGGAAAACCAATGTAAATGAAGAGCCAAGTGTACAAGAACACACACACCCAGAGATATGCATACATACATACATATGTGATTTTGCTTAAGTGACACCATTTACAGAAAAAGAGGAGATATTAGTGACTTGATGTGTGGCTAAAACACAATGTTGAAATACTTTCATTTTGATGTGTGGATCTCTGTATTCTGATGTTGATATTTACTTTACTCAAAAGATGCAATTTCCAGAAGCACAGGCAGATCTTTGTGCTGCTGCTTAGGACTGTTTCATGTGAATATGCAATTACCTCGGGGTGGTATAAGATTTAATTAAAAGAAAATTGATTGCTCCTTTTCATTTATTGATTTATACACTGATGGGATTCTGGGTTCAAGCAGTGAGGCTGGATGTAGTCTCCCTTGTCATTTGCTTCACTTCTGGTTTCCTTTATCAGTAATTTATTTTTAGTTGTTGCTGCTTATTTCCATATCTAGAGTACAGCATGTTTGTTACCTCATATAATTATTACTTTGCTATTTTATTCCTTCTGAGAATATGAGAGTCTTATATTTTAGGCTTGAAATCTCTTTTTCTGTGTGGATTCTAAAAAATAGTGTCTAACTGCCCTTTATTTATGATGAATATGTATGAGTGTGCATTTACATCCCTCCACCCATCATATGGCCATATCTCATGTTCATTTGCCATCTTTATATTTTTTTATATATTTATATATTTATATTTTTTATCCAGATTTATTTAGAGGACAGATATGGTGATACCATTCCATAGTATGCCATTTTTAAAATTAAAATTTAATTTAATTAATTTATTTGCAAGGAAAGTGAGGGGGGATAGATTGAAAATGGGTGCCCCATGGCCTCTAGCCACTGAAAAGAAACTCCAGATACATGAACCATTTTGTGCAACTGTCTTTACACGGGTACTGGGAATGGAACCCAGGTCATCAGGTTTTGCAGGCAAGCACCTTAGCCACAGAACAATCTCCTAGCCCTAATATGCCCTTTTACTTATTTATTTTTCTTTTTTAATATGCCCTTTTTAATGAGGATAACCTGGGTAAGAATATAAAAGGTAACAGAATCTGTGGGTGCATCAACATTCTTTCTTGAAAGGAATGTAAATGAATCTGTGTGGGTAATATATGTTGTGTCTATTAATCTTTGTAATAGTACATGTGTTCCATACCTAAGGTCAAAAAGCATATAATTACACTGACTGATACATATGATGCTTGTGTGAAATATTGAAATTTCCTTGACGTGTTTTCAATGCTCTATCTTTGTATGAGAAGTGACTGCTACATTGTGCTCCCAGGATAGCAGGAGACCAATCAGGGGCTCTGAAGAGAATACTTTCAGGAAGACATACACCAGCAGCCATTCAAAGATGGTGGGACTGAGCATTTATCATCCATCAGGGAAAATGTCCATGGGGACCACTGCACAGATGATACATGGTGGCATAGGGAGAAGCTACCATTTCAGCTCTGATCAAATGAAGTCCTCTTTGGAGTAGGGAGAGGTACACTAAAAGAATAAATAATACTTGACCTGATAGCATATTGCAGTATAATTTTTAAGAATTGTGACATATTTACTAAAATGTGTTAGAGAACAGGTCACTATAAACATATATGACACCTTTTGCTATATAGAATTTAATTGTTCGTTTAAGAAGCTGAAAATGCATCAATAAACAAGCTAATAAAATAATAGTAAAGGGTGATAGCACTACTTAAGGATTTAAATTTTAATAACAGAGTATTTGTGCCAGGAAAATAGAAGGTAGAATGCATTCAACTGTTTTATTTTCTAGTTTTGTTGAAATATAATTGATAAAATATGCATGTTATATTCGAGTTATTTTTATATATATAAACCTTGGGAAATGGTTGTTAAATCAGCTAATTACCACATCTTGTTACATTGTTACCTTTATTTTCAAGTGGTGGCACTTAAAATCTTCTCTCTTCATGAATTGTAATTATAATGCAACTTACTGCTAATTGTAAATACCTTATTTTATATCACTTTCCAGAGTTTACTATAGTATAACTGCAAGTTTGTGAGCTCCGATAGTACTAATCTATATTCTGCTTGTATATATCCCCTTCTTCAGAGTCTACGTATAATGGAAAATGTGAAAGGTTTGTACTTCTGCCAAGATACGTTTCCTTAATGATCAATCACAAGTTTTTTTCAGGACTTTTTTTTTTTTTAAGAATAAAGTTTATTTTAGAGTCAGAAGGGAAGTACTAGAGAGTAGACTCCTCAGGGAAAGAAAGTAGACTTCTCAGAGAGGAGGGGCCTTCAAAGGTCCAAGAAGCCACAGGTATCCATGGGAACTGAACTTTTACTGAATGAGAAGACCTGCCCACCTTGATTGCCTGGTTTGCTGGCTTGAGTGAGGTGACAGGTTTACCATGGGTCCAATATAGTTGAGGTCTCTGGAAGCTGGATATGCAGCAGCGGGAATTCCTCCAGTCCAGGAAGAAGAAGCCTTTGGCATCTCATTTTGTCAGTGATTCTTCCCTAGTCTGCCTACACAGAAAGCTGTCTCCTCCAGTGTTTCAATGCCCTCCTCTCAGAAACCACCCTAACTTCTCCTAGGGAAAGGGGGCAATTACCTCTCCTGCTTATTTTACTTTTAAGGTTGAATAATAGTTCAGAAAAATTACCACCAAAATCCTCTGCCACTTAACCCATTGATAGATATTTAGGTTTTATCTTGGTTATTGTAGATAAAGTTATAATGGAGGTACAGATACCTCTTTCAAATACTTAATATCATTATTTTTGTATCTAGAACCTGAAAGATGTTCACCTCACATTTCAGTCTTACTTTTACATGTGCAAAGAACTTTTCTTCTGAGTCCATCATGACTGCTCTGACCACCTTCCCACCAAGAGTACTCAGTTTCCCTTGTTTTTGCAACATTGGCATGTGCTTTGGTACTGGGCACACTTACATGTGTGACATAATAATATTTTATTTTTGCATTGTATAATATTCACTATATTCCCAAATATGTTTTAAACATTTATATTTCCTTCTTTGAAAATACTCTGATAAACTCATTCTCTGTCTCTCATATGAATAAGTTAAAAAAATTAAAAATCACGAAGGCTGTGTGACTATTGTAATGGTTTGAATCACATATCACCCATAAACTCGTAAGTTTTGGATGCTTGATCTCCAGCTGGTACTAATTTGGGACGGAGCATCTTACTGGAGAAGATGTGTTGCTGAGGGTGAGCTCAGGTGAGTTATAGTCAGCTCCCCCTGGCAGAGATTGTCTCACATTTTTGTTCCTGTTTTCACCTGTTGTGGCAACGGTGATGTTCAGCCTCTGATCATGCCATATTTTTCCCTGCTGTCAAAAACTTCCACTCAACACTGATAGCAAAGATAAACATTTTCCTCCCATAAGCTGTTTTAGGAAAGGTGTATTCTCAGCAATGAGAGGATAACTACAATAGAAAATATCCTCATTGTGACATATTTAACAAGAGCAGATTAAAATGGTAGCCAACAACACATTTTTTAGCCTTTGTTGCTTACTATATATGTGCATACACATAAGAGTTATCAGTATATGACAGGTTGTATATCATTAACTTGGTAGGGAATCCAGACTTTTTTTAAACCACAATTTGTTCCAGTTGAAAGGAAACAAAACAGAAATGATAAAATTAAAAATGCAGTATCATTATATTTCTTACAGCTATATTCCTTTGATGTATTAGACATGGACATTTAGTATTTTACATTTTCAGAAATCATGAAGGGGCTGGGGATGGCTTACTAGCTAAAGGTGTTTCCTTGGAAAGCCTACCAGTGCAATACTATGTCTTTTCATGTTTATTTTTCTGCTCTGCTTTTCTTTCTTTTAAGTACTATCTAGCAGAGAGAGAGAGAAACCATACAGCCAGAAAACACAAACAACCAGAACTGAAACTGGCTCTTTGAACCCCTTAGGGCTGGACTAAAGGATCTGTCCCCAGTGACACCTCCTCTAGTAGACTGACTGAGACTTAACTAGGAAGCTTAATCATAATTAAAGATGTCTGAGGCTATGGGTCCATGTATCCAAGCTCTACATGGTGCCACCATAAGCTCCGAGGAGACTATGTCTCTCCTCTGAATTGAAAGGAAAGCTATATATTTTTTAACATTTGAAACCATGTCTTTCTGCTACCATTTGAGGCAATGATTTGGCAAAATATTTCACTGGTTTAGATGTTTTAAAATTATTATCTGGTACCTAAGGTGTCCTAACTTTTCCTGACGCTGATGGGTTTGGCCTCTCATACTACAGGATAGATGGAAGCCTATGTTTCATAAATCTTGGATTTCAGCAGCATTGTGAGATGACTAAAGTAAGCTGGCCATTGATTATTTCCAGTTGAAACTCTAGGCATTGAGTTAAGAAAAGTCATCCTGTGTGTTACTCAAATCACTAAAAAAATACATAGAAATAAACAAAATGCCCCAGACTGCCAGTTTTGAAATAGTTTCATATACTTCAATAGTATACTGACCAAATATAGTCAGAGTTACATTTTAAAAAGTGCAAACAGAAAGGAATTAATGAGTTCCCTGTCTCCCATGTCCTCACTCTGGCTGAAAAATTACAACAGCTATAATTTTGTACAATTTTAGAAATTAGTATTACCCCATAGCCTCTAGAGCCTGTCAATATTTTTAGCATTTCTCTTTCTTCAACTCAGAGTCACTCATGTAATTAGATACATGAATTATGTGTTAAAATTAAGAGAGAATTATGCATTTTCTGCTTTCTCTTATAGGAAATGAGAGAAGAGGACAAACTTTGAGTTAAAATTTTATGAGCAAATCAAAACAATACGTAATATTTACAGATGTTTCATATAAGTAATCATGCACATAAAACAATTATTCAAAAAACAAGACTATTAGAAAGGTTAGGAGACTAGTCTCTAAAGCAACCAGAGAGTTAAAATAAAAATGAAGAATGATAAGCCCACAGTAAGGAAGGAGCAATGGCTGAGACCATGATGTTATCATTCATGTCACTCCAGACTCTGGCCGCTATCAACTCTTCTGTAAGAACTGTGTATAAAATTAGAAGAATAGATATTATGAAAATATAAAAACATCATATATAGGTAGAACTATGAGATAAAGCTTGAAAAATCAGAAAACATATATGATAGATTATGTGAATTAATTACATGTAATTATATAAATACAAAATTGATATGCATAGCATAAAACCTCATTTCCCATAAATCCATATATTGAAGCCCTGACTTCTTATATGACAATACATAGTGACAGAGCCTTTAAGAAGGCAGTTAAAGACAAACGAGATCATAGTGCAAGGCTGGACACAACAGAACTGTGTGTTGTCTTTGAAATAAGAGGAAGAGACAGCAGGCAATATGTACATAGAGAAGAGACCGCAACAGGACTCATAGAAGACAACCAAATATAAATCAAAGAGTGGTACCTCACCAAACACCAGCCTCCCAATAGCATGAACTTGGATTTCCAGGTTCCCTAGAAAAGTTTTGTCTTATAGGCATCTATTCTCTTGTATTTTGGTAGGCAAACCTAGCTGATTAACATAGCCACAGATAAATGAAATGGAAATGGTCCATACAGATATTGGAAACACATACAGATAACAGACAACAAAACAATGTGTTTGATAAAATTTGGAAACAAAATTTGTGTGTCTCTAGGTCCTCTTCTTATGTAGACTTTTGGGGCATGAAACAATAGTGATCTCATATATACTGAAAAATAGAATTTGTGTAGCAGTTAATTTAACGGAGCTACACAAATGTAGAACTCCAGAACTCTACATAGGAGCCTACTTAAGTCTTTGGCTGAATACCAAGAAACATGCAGGTAACAACAGTAAAATTAGTACCAGGAGTGGAGTTGTTGCTGCTAGAAACCTTACTGTAGCTTTTGACCTTTTGAAAATGACTTATAGGAGGAATATTGGAGGATTTGATACTTTTTCTTAAGAGATGCCTTATAATGTGATCAGTAAAGCTTGATGGATTCTGATCATATTTGAAAATTTAAGTACATTTAGAACTATGGACTACAAGATTTGGCTTATGAGGGAACAGCTTTGTTAGGACTGGTCTAGAACTTTGTATAAGAAGCTTGTTGGATTCCGCCTGTCTGTGTCCTGAGAACTTGTGATAGTTGCAATGCATCAAAATGCTCTTGCATGAGTAGATGAATGTGGCACAAAAAGAAAGGAAAGTTTTGGGTTCAACATAACAGCTCAACTTAGCTGCAATCATTTGACAGATTCCAGCTATTGTGATTGGACCAGATGATCTGCATTGGGACAACAGAAATAATGCTGACTCTTCAAAATTTAAGGAGTCTGAATCCTGAAGGAAGGTCCTGCTCTTCAAAATTGGCTTAATTTTCCCCTGGATTAACAATTTGGTAGTCCACCCAGTCCTAAGGAGTACAACAAAAACAGGACAGAGAGGGTTATTGGATTTGCTACACCATTTTGCTTTTGGAATTGGCCGTGTGCAATGCCAAGCAAGCTTGCTGGATTACCTCTATGGAAGTCTGATGGGGCCTTGAGGATGAACTGTAGTTTTCATCAGAGACCCAGTGGAAATGCCAGGACTATGGGATGGCTTTCAAACAGCTCTGATGGAGTTTTTCTCTGGGATTTTGAGTAGCCTGTCTGGAGGGATAAAATTGGAACTCCAGAGACTAGTCACTTAATCACTGATTAGAATTATTACAATTGGAGACTTTTCAGTGGTTAGAGTTATCAGACTAGAGTTACAGAAGTTGATGTGTGCCCTGTTTTAAATTGTGTATTGTTTCAACCTTTCTCTACTATGTCCAATGCCATTTTATTGCAGTGTCAATATTTATTTTGTGCCAATATGTTTTTTAATATTTATTTAATTAATTAGTTCTTTTGGTATTATGGTATATTTATGAGACCATAGACTTAGACTATGTGGATGTTTGAACAGCATTTGGATTAATAAAAACCATGGCGGCTTTTCAAGTTGGACATTACATTTTACATCATGGATATTCATCAGTTTATTGGGAACAGGGAAGAATGCATGAATTAGGTGTCCCCTGTAAGCCTTTAATGTTCTGAATGTTATGTTACCAGCTGATGACAATTTGGGAATTGGAACCTCCTGGAAGAGGTGGGTTGGTGGAATGAGCTGACGGATATTATAGTCAGCTTTCCCTCATCAGTGTTTGTCATGTTCTTCTGATGCTGTCATCCACCTGATGACCTGATGTTGTCCAGGAGGTGATGTATAGCCTCAACTCATACCATATTTTGCCCTGCCATAATAGAACTTCTCCACAAGTCTGTAAGCTTAAAAAAAAAAGAAAAAAGAAAAAACAAACTTTTTCTCTCACAAGCTGCTTCTGTTTGGGTGTTTGTCCAGCAACATGAAGATAACTATAACAAGCAGTACTTAAAAATGAATTGATAAATTTCTAGTAAATCATATGTACCTGTAAAGAATAATATCAAGTGAAGTCACCCAAACTCACAAAGTCCAAAATGATAAGTTCTTTCTCACTTGTAGGTACTGGATTGTAATATTTATAGCTATGTATATATAGGGAGGTAAATACAAAGGCAGGATGATAGCCAAAAGTGAGCATAAAAAGATGAGCTGGAACAAGGGTGAAGGACTAAGAACACATGTGACATGCAGACAGACTGGAGATGAATATTAGAGTGGGAAGAGAATTTGGAGTGGAGAGAGGAAAGAATCAACAAAAACAAAGTATATTTGAAAATTCCAAAAAGGATGCATAAAGTTTACCAACTAAACTTTTTTTAAAAAGAATGACAGAAAATTTTATGAAAATTACAAAATATACCTATAAGCCACTGAACTCTAAGCAAATTTAAGTCCTTAGAAGAAAATTGATAAGAGGAAATTTAAGACCCAAAACAAATGAATGATAATAATACAATAATAAAGAAAATAATTCAAGGACAAGTAGAAATAAAGAAATTCACTTATGGGAAAGGTATCATAATTACAAAAGGACTCCCAGCAGACAGCATGAAACAATAATATGCAGGACAGAAGACAGTTTAATATCAATTTTAAAGTAATCAAGGATATAGAATTCTATCATCCTTGATGTTTGGCTAAACAGAACATATCTCACAAAACAGAGAATGAAATAATTAAAGACAATAATACAAAAGGCAAGATAGTCTTTGGCAATAGATGAATCACAACATTTTATGATGATAAACAGTATATGACAAGCCCAATGTGTACACACAAACACACACACACACACACACACACACACACACACAGTGTGCACATCTGCATATATGTTGGATCCTGAAAGGCCCAGGTGTGAAGCCTAGTGGAAATTCCTGAGCCTAGCTAAAATTTGGCGACCTGTCTCTGGCCAGCTATGACTCAGCAAGACGCCTAATGGCTTCTGGCCTACTACCTCCGCGTGGCAATTATAATTACCATTTCAATAGTTAAAGTTTGCTATTGGCCCTTACTTCTTCCCCCATCCTAAAATCCCCGCCTTCATCCCCAACATGATATAGGCAACTGCTCAGAGTAATAAAACGAGTTGTTTCTGCGAGTTCCTGCATTGAAAAGACTCCCGACTCAGTGTGTTTTTTCTCCGGTGGCCAGGAGAGGTTTCTGAGTAGTCTGATGTTCATCATCCCCTCAACCCCTAGGGAGGAACCAGCAGGCCTGATCCTTCCCTCGGCACTACCTGACCAGGAAGGAGCCCCACACATATATATTAAATAAAGAGGGACATGAGAGGCATTTACAGGGACAGCTACCTGGCTTCTCTAGAGAAAATGCTGTTGAGTTGGCGATTACATCTTAAATTCCAGGAGATAATCCAAGCAAAATTTCTTCTTTCTCAGGAAAACTCAATCTTTGTTCTTAAGGATCTATGAGCTCATATGAAGGCAATCTTCTTCACTTAGTCTTTACTGGTTGTAACTCTTAATCACTTATATGAAGTTTTTACAACAGCATATAAAGCACATGTACACAAGCAGCTGGTCACCATTACCTAACCACTTGACATATAAAATTAAATGAACTCAAAAATTTCTCCCCACAAAATTAGATGAGAAGCACTGTATGATATAAAAGTTACAATCTGGGGCTGGAGAGATGGCTTAGTGGTTAAGCGCTTGCCTGTGAAGCCTAAAGACCCCAGTTCGAGGCTCGGTTCCCCAGGTCCCACGTTAGTCAGATGCACAAGGGGACACACGCGTCTGGAGTTGATTTGCAGAGGCTGGAAGCCCTGGCGCACCCATTCTCTCTCTCTCTCTCCCTCTATCTGTCTTTCTCTCTGTGTGTGTTGCTCTCAAATAAATAAATAAATAATTTTTTAAAAAGTTACAATCTGTATTATAGGTTAAAGTGAAATTTTGATAAATGAAAGATTATTTGACAGAAGCATCAGGCCCAATCAGGATCTTGGTGAAGTCGAGGACTTTCAATGTGAAGAGGCATGTGTGTGGGGAGCAGATAGCAAGGAGAGAAAGCATTTCTCTTGACTAAGGGCTTGAATAACTCATGGTATTCACATGTCAATGACTCAATACCTACACTGAAAATTTATGATTATTTTGGTTATGTGTGAAATTTAACTTTTGTGATCATATGCATTTTCCAGGACTTAAACATAACATGGGAAATTAAAATATGAATTTGAATAATAGGAATATTATGCCACAAAACACATTTAGGAATGTGGCCAAGAAGTATACTATATGCTTTAAATCTAAGCAAGCAACTGGGCATTTGAGGCAGAGGCTACCAGCCTTCCTTTGCTGCACAGTGAGTTACATAGATGCTATCTTTCAAAGAAAACTCTTGAAGAGCACAGGTAAATTCATGCTGAGAAAGTAATTTTGCAATTTTTGTAGTTTGGGGGTTGGAGACATGGGTTAGCACTTAAGGCACATGCCTGAAAAGCATAAGGATCCAGGTTTGATTCCCCAGGTCCCAGGGGATTAAGACAGATGCACATGGTGGAGCATACATCTGGAGTTCGTTTGCAGTGGTGAGAGGCCCTGGTGCTCCCATTCTCCCTCCCTCCCTACTTCTCCTTCTTTCTCTTTCTCTCTGTCTCTAAAAAAAAAAAAGAAATTAAAATTAAAAAATGAAATTTATGCAGTTTCATGAGTGTATAAATGAAAAGGAATATAAAAATATGTCTTGTTTTCCTTATCTGGATATAAAATTCAGAATTGAAAATCAAACTAAAAATGACAAATGATTACAAATAAAGGACAATATTAGTGTATTTTTATATATTTCCACTAACAAAACAACAGAAGCAAAATATATATTAGTGATTAGTAATTTATTTAATTCTGGCAATTTTTGAATAAATATAATTATATAAAAAGTCCTTTTTGATTTTCAGTTTAATGTTTTATTGGATGCTATCACCATATAAAAGGAAAATTAAAATAATATAAAGTCTGTAAATGAATATTCATTACTAAACTATCATATATGCAGGAATCCAGAGGTCCATTGTTCAAAATCTCTGTTAGCAAGAAAAGTAACCAGAACAAATCCTGGGAAAGTAGTGAGGCACTTTCAGCCTTACAGATTTGTGGTTTGAATGGAAATTAGTGTCACCCATATGAAATCAGTGTGATGGCTCTTAAAACTGAAAATAAAAAGAACCTTTTGATTCAGCTGCATCATTCTAGGTCATTACCCAATGGAACCTTCTTAAGCATAGCTCAGAGATACTGCCACATCCATGTTTATGTAACCACCTGGAACACATGTTCCAGTCTTACCATTCTATATTTCAACTCTAGGTATCAGCAGAGCGTCATTCTTTTCTGCAGTGTTTCAAGGACTGCCAACCTCTGCTTTCTGTCCTATGGGTCTAGATGCTGCCAGTGTTTCTGTTCTCAAGTCACCATTGTGCATTGTCAGGACCAGCAGATGTACCCCTATGCGTCTTGCTTTGGACCCAGTCTTTTCTCTCTCCTTTTTCTTTTCTTTAATTTCTTTTTTTGTTTGTTTGTTTGTTTCTTTCTTTCTTTGTTTTTTTTTCTGTTCTCTTCTTTTCTCTTTCCTTCCTTTCTTCGTTCCTTCCTTCCTTCTTCTTCCATTTCCCCTTCCTTCTCTTCCTTCTCCTTCCCCCTTCTCCTCCTCTTCTTCCTTTTTTTTTTTTTTTTAATTTTTATTTGTATAATGCATGTGTGGAAATCCAAGGAAAGCTTGGAAGTGTCTGTGCTCCACCATGTATAAAACAGGGTTTCTTTCATAACAAGTGAACTTCCAAACTGTAAAGGAATATCAGACTAGCTGGCTGCTTCCCCTCATCACTGCTGCCTAGAGATGGCAGATGTATGTCCCCCGATGCAGCTAGCTTTATGTGGATCCAAAGGAACTGAACCCAGGCCACAGGCTTCACAAAATAGTGCCTTTCACCTCTGACCCAGATCCCCAAACCACTTACTTTTCTAGTATTAAGGAATCTTATGAGAATATTGATCATGTCTGGCTAATCCTGATGAATCCACTCATGTTATCTTTTTTTTTTTTTTATTAGCAGCCTTAATTGTATCAGCAAATAGCACTCCAGCTTATAACAGCACATAGCATTTTCATCAGTAGGGGAAATCTGAGGGTCAGAGGACTCCCTTCTGCCTACTACATATTCCTCAGACTCAATTCCCATTCATCTAACATCAAGGGAGATTAGCAGATATTTAAAGCAGCTTCCCCTGTATCTAATGCCTTCCATTATGAATGCCATACACAAGTTTAAAAACACACAGTTGTTCTCCAGCATAAAAAGCTTGTAAGTGTCTTTAATCTTGAAATAAGAAATATTGCAAAGATTTAAATATTACCTTTACTCAATGAACTAGTAAGTTATTTCTATTAGATTTTTTTAGGTTTGTTCAACAGAACCCACATTGCCTAATTGTTTTGTAATGTTGGGTTCTGTCCATAAGTTTAGAGACAAGAAAGTGCTTGTTAGTGTTCTGCTTAAGGTTTGGAAAGGATTATTATGTTAGTCTTTGTCAGAATCAGCAGTTTCCCCAACCCTTTTAAAGGGCTTTAGGGAATAAATGGGAAAAGGCATATAGCATACTGGTAGTGAACTTCAACATCTGCATTTAAGAAAACCACCAAGACATGAATATAATAATTATTTTTGAAGATTAAAGCATTATAACTTAGTGATTCCCTCATCTGTATCTTGATATTATAATCAAAATATTATAATATTTGGAAACAAATAAAATTCCTTACATTTTTTGTGCATATCTCTCTATACATATTATATAGTCCTTTTATAATCATGACAATTTTATACTTTGCTATGAGAGAAAACAAAATCAATAAGAAAATTAAAAAGTGATAAAAATAGTAGAAAGGGCATACTTTGCCCTTACTCTGATTACATGTCTCAGGTTTTGCCTATTCCTGTCATACATCTGGAAATTGAATGCATATTTTGTGTTGCATAATGTCGACATGAACACAGTCATTTTAAATAAAGATAAAGCACATTCTCCTTTATTGGATTAGTTACTTTCTGTTCCCATTAATTTGATGACATTTATAATAAAATGGCACATATTTAGTTGAGTGCAAATTCGAGAGATGATTTTACTTGTCAAAACAAATATGTTATTCTCTTGGAGCTATAAGGGAAACATTTCCATTTGATTTATGACACCAATATAAAATTACAATACCACTTTATTATCATAAGTAGGATGTAAAGTGACATTATTGAATGCAGCTATGGAAGGAACAGTGGCAGCATGTTAATTAAAAATTAATTCAGATATTCAAAAAGCTTACTGATTATGAGTAGTTTAATTTAAAAAAAATACATATACAACTTAGCTTTGTTCTTGTTTTTTGAAGAGAAGACTAAGTGTATAAAGGAAATATTATGCAGGTGTGATTTTTTTTTTCATTCTCTACACTTATCTTTGGTTTGTGTGACCTTGCATTAATCCAAACACTGAGGACCTATATTGTTTCTGTACTGAAACATGCCAGTAACTAATGTCAGATGAAAGTTCATTAACAGGTAGAGTCAATTCTACTATAAAATCCTACACAAAAGTTTAATTATGCACTCTGTTGCCTCTCAATTATTTGGTAATGCCTTTATCAATTTTGTGATGGAGTAACTATATAAACTTATCATTAATTATTTTTATAATATGAAGGGAGGAATTGGCAAATTCCCTGTCTATTACACTGACTACAGGAATCACAATTGTCCTTTCATTGTTGTATCCTGGCCAAATGTATTTAAAACACTGACAGAACACTTTAAAAGGGAGATGACAGTCAGAGCACATGCACCAAGGTATTTTCAATTAGTATTTTAATTATGCTTTGTGAAATCTAGTGATACATTTCTTTATTTCCTCAAAACAAATGAAGTAAATCTCATCAGAGTTATCTACTCCTATGGATTGTCATTTACATGATAAACTTCTTTGATCTACAACTACATTACCAAAACCCAATTGTCTCATGCTGTTCATGAAAGTCAGTAATAGGACACAGACTGTGATACTACTAATGCAATTCAATAAAAGGGTATTAGAATATCTAATAAAATGTCACAAATGAGCAAGAGAATTTTATAGAGTGCTAATAAGATGTTGTAATATTGTACTATCATAATTTTGTAGCCTTTGCTTCTGTTTTACTGTTTGCCAGTAAATATTATTGATATACTTGTTTCCTCAAATATTATTGATATACTTGTTTTCGCAGTAGAATCAAACTTTTGCCCTAAATCACAACATGGCATCCTTCATGCTGAAGTCAAATTACTTTCTGTTGTAAAAATTCCTTGATTGTATTTAAAGTGGAAATATTTTATAAATTTTGATAATTTTCTAATCATTACTTATTGACAAACTTAGGCCTAAATATTAAATCTTACAAAGTTCTATTTAACTACTATACAATATATAAAATTCAGAGTAAGAATTTGGATTAATAAAAAATATGCCGGAAAAATTAATATGAAGTGTGGGCTTAGGACATAGCTCATTGGTACTATCCTTGCCTATATGAACTAGATAATTAAATTTAATGATCTATACCACAACAGAATACTATTTTCATTGCATATTCATGAAAAAAGTATTTCTGAAAGCAAGTTACATTTTTATAACCAGAAAAATCTTTTGGCCTCCCATGATGATCTTTCAGTGCTTGAAACTAAGGGTAGTAAGGTTTTCACTGTGTTGAAGATATGCCAGTACATGATATGTCTGTGTAAACTTATGATGACAAGTACATGGTGAATTGCTATTTCTAAATGACTTCAAACATTCCTTTCAGTGATTAAGTTAATAATTATTAGCTAGATTTTATCCTGCTACTAACATTACCAACCAAGTTGGTCTGCTTTCATACCTTCAAATCTTCCTCATAAATTACTTTGTTATTTCATTATTTCACTCAGCTTTCAAGGTGTCCATCAAATGCAGTTGACGATGTAAGATTCAAAGATGAGTCCCTGTTATTTTCTTTCATGAAAACTTACAAGGGTTGCAAAATAATTTGTACAAATGAAATAATGCAGACTCTATACAATAAACTTTTGGACTACTGTGGTATGATAATTGTGGTAAGTTGTAGCAGATAATTAGACATAGAATACAATTAAAAATAGAAATTTCAAAGAAAACCTTTTTTGATAAGTTTAAAATAGAAACAGTGGTTATAGAATTATATCACAGAGGTAACTAATATAAAGCAACCCTGGGTACAATATGTCCCAGAACAAAGGATGTACCTAGGATGTTAAATTAATATTTTATAAATTGATCTATGCACTCAAAAATTTTAAGAAAAAAATAGACAGCATTAATAACTTCTAAACTAAAAGATATATTAGAAATTTCTCATATGCTATTTTCATTAAGTAGGTTTTATACATTAATGAATAAAAGAAAAATATGTGATATTAATTTCCAACTCTAAAAGTTTTAAATTTGGGTTAGTTTTGTCTTTCTTCATTAGTAGCATTTGGTGAATAATAGAACTGGACTTGAATCAGACACTAGTCACCCTGTATAGGCCTCAAGTATATTTTAAATCCTTTTCCAGCTTTCTGGCTTAATTAGAATACTTGGAATTTATAAGCTGTTTGTATATATTTGCTCTCCTATGCAAACATTATTATTAGTTTTTTTCTGTAATTTTCTACATAGCTTAACAGATAATGATCTTTTTTTTTAATTTTTATTTACCTTTTTCTGTGGTACTGTAGTTTGAACACAGAGCACTGGCTATACCTGTTAAATGTTCCATCTCTGAGCTACATGTTATGTTTTAATAACAAATTTCATTAACCCTAATTTAAGCTCTTTGGGGGAAAACTTCAAAGTATGTGTTACGAAGTAAAGATGAGACCATTCTTTAGAACATGTTCCATTACTCAGAAAGCAATAGTCAAGACATAGCTTGTGAAGACAAATCTATTCATACTTAATTTATACAGTTTAATTTTCTTAAGGTCATTTAAAAAACATCCTTGTAGTAATTTTTCCTGATGATCATGTAACACATTATTTTTTATGCCAATCATAATTTATGTATTTATTTATTTATTGACAACTATAATTGCAGATAATAACCCATGGTTATTCCCTTGCTCCCCCCACTTTCCCTTTTGAAACTCCACCTTCATCATATCCCCTTCCCCTCTCAATCAGTCTTTCCTTCATTTTGATTTCATCATCTGTAACACGTTTTAATGGAGACACTGTCAGATCTCTGCTATCCTGTTGCTAGAGAAAAAGAACTCTTTCTCACTGTTGTTTTTAATATGACAGAAGTCAGGTTTTCTTTAAAGAGAAAGCAAGACAAGACTTTGTATTGTCACTTTTTTAGTTACTACTCTAACTTTCCTCACTCTGCTAAGTCACTAAAAGGTTGGAAAATAGTGGGAAATTTCAGAGGTGCACAGGCTCAGGAATCAAGTCTTCAAACTCAATGGTGAAATCGCATGAATCCAGTTGCTCTGATGAAAAGCTATTTTCTGTAAATGTTGAAAGGTTGACAGTAGTTGCTTTGTAGATTTGGGGGAAAAAATCGTTGATACCAATCATATATATATATATATAATTTTAATGGTAGTATATATTTTTTAAAGACAGAGTTTCTTTGAAGTGGTGACTTTAAGCCATGAGTTATACTTCTTGGAAACTTCTTATAAACTTTTAATCAACTCACATTAAAATTGTTACAGAAGAGAAATAAATGATAAAATATATTCCTGTGTTCATCAGTTCATGTTTTTTTTCAGTTTTACCTACTTATTTATGCTTGGATTCTTTATAATATAAACTCAGAATTAAGTGAAAGCATCTGAATCATCACCATGCTATAGTATAAGAAATTAACTTGTTGTCTCTAACTTAGATTAACAAGCCAGCCTCAGAATCTAAGCTTGCTAAAGTCATAGTGCCAAACAAAACCATTTTAAAGGGTAGTATCTAAGACATTGATATTTCATAAAAATAATGAAATGCTATTTTTAAAGGAACTTTCCGTTCCATAAATAATGTATTCCTGTACATGACAGCAGCAACCACTGTCTATTTCAGAAAAGATCAGCTGTTCAGTAATGTGTATTTCAAAGACTGTTACATATTGGCCCTTTTCACTAAGCATTATTGATTGGTCATTGTGAAAAAATGTGGAGTGTTCACAAATCAGAAAATAATATGAAAAGAAATAACAGTAAAGAATTGAGAAAATAAGAGTGGGAAAAATCTTCCTGAATGAAACCCCAGTAGATCATGAAATTAAAAAATCATTCAACCATTGGGATCTCAAGGAGCTGAAAAGCTTTTTCACAGACAAGCATACAATAAGGAGAGCCAATAGATTGCCCAGGGAATGGGAGAAAAAACTTTTGCCAGATACACATTGGACAGAGGCCTAATTTCTAGAATCTACAAATAATTCAAAAACCTAAACAATGAAAAGTCAAACAATACACTCACAAAATGGGTCAGAGAACTGCACAGGGAGTTCTTAGAAGAAATACAAATGGCAAACACACACTTAAGAAAATGTTCAACATTCCTAATCATCGGGGAAATGCAGATTAAAACAACTATGAGATTCCACCTTACCCAGTAAAGATAGCAAATATTAAAAAATCCAATGACGATAAATGCTGGTGAGGTTGTGGAGAACAGAAAAACTCATTCAGTGTTGGTGGGAATGTAAGTTGGTACAACCACTATGGAAAGCAATATGGTGATTCCTAAAAAGGATGAGTATAGAGTTACCAACAGATCCAGTTATTCCCTTACTGAGCATTTACCCTAAAAGTCCAAACCTCAGCTCATAGATATTTGCTCAACCATATTTATAGCTGCTCAATTCATCATAGCCAAGAGCTGGAATCGACCTAGATATCCATCATTAGATGAATGGATAAATAAGATGTGTATACCTACACAATGAAATTCTATGCAGCACTAAGGAAAAATGACACAATGAAATTTGAATAAAAATGGTCAAACTTGGAACAGATTATTGTCAGTGAATACACTCAGTCACAGACAGATAATCATTGCATGGTCCTACTCATCTGTAGCTCCTAACCCGAATCTGCCCATGATGCTGACATACCCAATAAACATCTGAAGGACTGGACAATAGGGACGGTGGGGTGGGAGGGAGTGTACAGATGGGGGGGTGGACAACAAAAACTGGATCAAATGGAAATGGTAGCATAAAATCCTACATCTTGAAAGACATACTAAAAGTTCAAACCTTCATCAGGTGCTTAGAGAGAACACCTGATTCACAGAAACATGGAGAGGGTATAATAAAAACTATCCTTAATCTTCCCCTGTTTCTCTCTCTCCTTCTATTTTATATTACCTATACTTTTCTTCCTTCTTCTTCCTTGGCACTGATCTATAACTCCCAGTATCAGCATGGTGGTAACATCTACAACGAGCTGCTGATCAGAGAAACCTAAAAGGCTTCCTGAAAGAAGACCGAATTCTGTCAGAGTACTTGATGACCCACCAAAGATTAATGGTAAGTCCTTATTACCAAAGATACCATATGCTGTTGAAACAGACATGGAGCAAACTGGCTAGAAACTGGAAAAGAGTTAAATCCCAGGTGGTTAGCTTTTCTAGTGCCAGAAGATGCTACATGAACAACTGGAGGAAAATGACCAACATCTGTCTAAGCTACTCATTGTCCAAGCTACTTAACAGCACTCAACCTGCCATGATGCTCACACAAATTCAGGAGTGGCACACAGCCATGGTGGAAAACCAACTGCTCTTGAGTTGTCTAAGGAATCTCCTCAGTGGAACAGAAGCCATACCTGGAACAGGGTAACAAGTCAGAACCATATCCCAAAACAAGCCCACTCTCCAATATCAAGCTCCTACCAGTGGGCTATAAGAAGACCTACACTTATTAAATGCTCTCCAAAACAATAATGGGTATCCATGTATCTTGCACTGACCTCACTTTCCACTGGAGAATTTGTTTCTCTTGTTCAGATGGATGCAGAACCTGAGGAGAGAATCTTCCCATTACACCCAGCAGGGCACCAGCTGAAGCCATAGAGTTAGCAGGGTAATGAGCAAGATCTGTTTCTCAGTAAACCTGGTATCAGCACAAGGGTAAAGGAGATTGACACAGAGAACACTCAGCTCCTACCAAATCAGATATTCAGAGACCTCATCACTGAAACAGACCTAAAATGAACCCAAATGGCTTGGGGAAATTTGTGGAAGAAGGGGTGAAAAGATTGTTAGAGCCATAACTTGGGTCATAATGCACAGAGACATTGCCTCACTCCCATAACTGATGGTCACCCCCACAATGCAACACCCACAATCCTCATGGGGGCATAACAAGGAGAAGGCTAATGTTGCTATATGATGGCTGTATACACACTATATACATAACTAATAAAAATAACTACTAAGTTAAAAAGAGTGGTTCCATAAAACTACTAATAGAAACGATAAATGCAGCAAAGTATTAGTAAGAGTGGATGGCACATCAAACACAGAGGGCTTTTTTCCCAGTAGTTCTCTGCACCCTATCTAAGAGAACAACCCAGTGACCAACTGTTTGAATGGTTGCATAGAACAACACTGAGTGCTACAGTTTCATGGCCTAAAAATGTGTTTAGCCAGGCGTGGTGGTGCACGCCTTTAGTCCCAGCACTCGGGAGGCAGAGGTAGGAGGATCGCCATGAGTTCGAGGCCACCCTGAGACTACATAGTGAATTCCAGGTCAGCCTGGGCTGGAGTAAGATCCTACCCCGAAAAACAAAACAAAACAAAAAAAGTGTTTAATACAATTGATAGCTGTGTTAAATACACTTTTGATGCATATCTATGTAAAGATCTCTGGTAAAACAAAACAACAACAACAAAAGACTTGAGATAAAATGTTAGGAATTCCAAAATCTTGCATTTTAATCAATGCCTATTTTAAAAGATCTTTGCAGGAAAATATTTTTGTTCTTTGTATTTTCTAACTTCTATGCATTATACACTCACATAGCTCTTATATTTTGAATTATAGCTTTTTTCCTGTGACATCTCCTTTCACATAATAACATCATATTGCTAATCAACTATAGTGTCACATTTTAAATGGTAACATAATTATTTAAAAGTAAAGATTTGCTATAAGCTTGACATTTAAAAATATCCCATAGGGAATTTTAACGATAAATTCTATATTTTTCTTTCTTTTTTGTTTTTATTTTTATTTACTTATTTGAAAGCAAGAGACATAGAAAGAGGCCAAGAGAGAGAAAGAGAGCAGAATGGGTGTGCCCAGGGCCTCCAGACACTTCAAATGAACTCCAGATGTGTGTACCCCCTTGTGTATCTGGGTAACATGAGTCTTGGGGAATCAAGCTTTGAACTGGGCTCCCTACTTCACAGGCAAGCACTTAACCACTAAACCATCTCTCCAGCCCATATTTTTCTTTCTTTAAGCACCTATAAGTTAATATGAGGACCAGTAATTTTGGTTTGTATCCTGAAATTATATCTGCAGAATTATATTAAAATATTTTTCTTTATCCTTTGTAAATGATATACAAAGTCTGAAATCTTTCTATATTCATAATTTTGTGTTACATTCTTCTCTGTAACTTTTCTATTGATTTACCATTTTATTAACATCTTTATACATCAGGTTAGGGATTTCTACAGAACTATTTATCCTTCTGCTCTTTGAACCCTCTGTCCATCTCTATTCTGTTGGCTACTCAAGTTAAATGTATACAAAGTTTTTCAACCCCTTGCTGCCCCATATGCTCTTGAAGCTCCCACTAATAAAACACTAAGCCCATTAAAGCCACTATGTATAAAATCTAGCAGTCCATCCCATATAAAATGTTTCCTCTGTTAAACCACCTGCAATATTGTTCACCCAAGCTGATTCATCAGTCTGATATCTATAAGAATCTAACTTTTAATATCCTTCATATAAAGTTAGAATTTCTCTTGCCATTGGGAATGAATTGGTTGACCCCTATCATTTATTATGAAAAAATATCTAATTATTTTTTCTAATGAAAACAGGAGAAACTCTCTTTGCTTCTATACCCCAAGTCTGATTATTTTCTGCCTGTCCTTTAGGCTGAAATTCTATTGCATTACCTCAGGGAATCCATTCTATGATATAGTACCTGAATCACAGATATGTAAGGTCAGAAGAAGGTGGTCCCTAGGAGGGAAGTTTTCACATTTAAATTCATATGCCAAGCTTAAGACAAAGCAGGTACTATTAATGATTATTTTGACCTTTTTTTTTTTTTTTTTTGGTTTTTCAAGGTAGGGTCTCACTCTGGCTCAGGCTGACCTGGAATTCACTATGTAGTCTCAGGGTGGCCTCGAACTCTCGGTGATCCTCCTACCTCTGCCTCCCGAGTGCTGGAATTAAAGGTGTGTGCCACCACGCCCAGCTATTTTGACCTTTTATGCAGCTTGTTCATATAGTAGTTGGAAGTAACCAAATTTTCTCATCTATAAATATCTAGCATATCTACAACAACAGTGCAATATCTATTATTGACCTGATACAGGTATAAGTCAATTTTAATTTAAAATACTCTTAAATTATAAATTTTGCTTCAAATTAAAAATATAGTTATTAGACATAGGCTATAAATAAAATAAAAAATCATGATGAAAAATTCCCAATTTTACTCTTTGTCCTAAAGAAAACATAATTCTGTTCCATTTGTCCTTGCTAACTAGTTCTGTAAATATTCTGCATCTTGCTTGTAAAGCAATCAACCCAGCATCCCACATACATTTTCTTTTTCTGTCTTTTCCTCCCCACCCTCGGGAACCTGTTCAGCATCCTTGCCAGAGCTTTCTGCACCAACAATGAGCATCCCTCCACATCATGGAACTTGATCCTCTATGAGGACATAGACATTATCCATTTCGAAATATAAAATTCTCAATACCCCTAATTCACAGATTCTTGTGTAGATATCACACCTCCCCATACTTATCCTAACACAGCCAGCCTTAGAGATTACATTAATCTTGAAAACTCCTTTGACTGGAATGCCCTTCTTATTTCTTCTGTATAGTATTGTCATGTCATAGAACATGATCCTTTTGTAATGACTTATTGTCCTAGATTCTTAAATTACCAAACGAATAAGTTACATTCCTTAAGGTATGTACTTATGTGTTTAAGGCACTCTGTTGAAAAGAGTTATTTCATATATATATATGTATATGTGTGTGTGTGTGTGTGTATATATATATATATATATATATATATATATATATATCACCTCAGTTGTGAAAATAAGTAAAAGGGAAGGTTTATTGTTTTTCTTATTCTTAAGCAGAAACTTTGTATAGACACATCATATATTGGTAGCATCATTTCCCTCCTCCCTGTCTCCATTCCAATGAGAGCCCTATTTAGTGGGATAGCTGGTATTCACCATGGAATTGTGGGTTACGAGTTGTGACAGCAGCAGTCAATCACTGTGGACAGGCACTATTTCTGGGAATTATCTCCCACCCTGTGGTTCTTCCACCACTTCTTTTGCAAATTCTCTGATACTTGCTGGATGGACTTTAAGTCAAGCATTGAGTTCTCAGCTACTTATGGATTTCTGCTTTGATGCATATTGAGCATCCTCAGTTTGTGTCTCCATCACCCTGGCCCAGGTTCTCAGCTTAGAGTAAAAGCAGCACTCTTGCTCATCTTGCCAGCTCCTCTGTGGTTTGATCTGCACCCTGGCTCTTTTGCGAGGTGTGGTTCATCTCCTGCCAGGGAGTCAGCTATCTATTCTTGTCTTGTTGATAGATTTTTGTTGTCCTTGTTTGTCACTGCCTTCTGGAAAAGAAAATTGAGTTCTCCAGTACAGAGGGAGATCAGTATTGATTGAAGGGTATAAACATTCTTAATTCAGAAAGATTTTTATGGGTGTAGCCTCACTTTTGGACAAAGACAAGTGGGATCTTCTCACTAAAATCCATCATGTTGGTATCCCTAGGATTCTGACTCAATTCCCATCTCCAATATGGGTTCCTTTCCACTGAGCAGATCTCTTAGCCATTCAAAAAGCCTCATTTTTGAAAGTCTGTAGAAGTCAAGTTTTGAAGATAAATGGTTATTAACATTTAATAGGTCATGAGATTGTATGCAGATGATTAAAAACGTATTAGTTATGTACACAGTGTGTATACAGCTATTTGGGTACCATCACTAGACTTTTCTATGTCCTCCCCCTCTGCAGAGACCCTCCTCCTTATAAAATGTGGTTTGTACATTGTAGGGTTATACATCAGTTATTGGTAAGAGGCAATGTCTCTGTGCATAATGTCCCAACATGTGGCTCTAACCACCTTTCCACCACCTTTTCCATAAAATTCCCTTAGCCATGATGGGTTTGTTTTCAGTCTACTTCAGTGATGATGCCTTGGGAGCCTCTGTGTGTTTGGATACCTGGTTTTGTAGGAGTTGGGTATTCTCTGTGTCTGTCTCTTTCACCCTTGTTCTGGTATCAGGTTCACCAAGAAAGCAGAACTCTTGCTCATTTCCCCAGTTACTAGTTGAGGCCCTGGTGAGGTATGATGGGATGATTATCTCCTCAGATTCTGCATCCAACTGAAAAAAGAAACAAATTCTCCAATGGAGAGTGAAGTCAGCACCAGATAAATGGAACAACCATTATTATTTTAGGGAGTATTTAGTAGATATAGACCTTCTTGTAGGCCATGATTGGTGTGAGCTTGATAATGGAGAGTAGGCTCATTTTTTGGATATGGTTCTTACTTGTTTCCCAGCTCCAGCTGTGAATTCCATTTCACTGAGTGGACCTGGTTGCCAAATCAAGAGCCGTTGGCTACCCATCATAGCTGTGTGCCACTACTGCACTTGTGTGAGCATCATGTCAGGTTGTTTGCTGCTGAGTAGCTTAGACTATGAGTTGCTTGGACAGATGTTGATCATTTTCTCCAAGTCACTCATTTAGTACTTTCTAAGACAGACACCTCCTCAGTGTGAAAGGGTGGAAAATGATATTCCAAGCAAATGGAAATAAGAAACAAGCCAGTGTAGCTATACAAATACCAGATAAAATAGACTTCCATACCAAAAGTAATTAAAAAAAGACAAAGGCCACTACCTACTCATCAAGGGAATTATCCAACAAGAGGATATCACAATCATCAATCTTTATGCACCAAACACAGGTACACCACAATTCATAAAACAAAACCTACTTGAAAAGAAAACAGAAATAACCACCAACCCCATCATAGTTGGGGACTTGGGAAATCCACTATCAGCAATTGATAGAACATGCAAACAGAAAATTAACAGGGAATTGAGAGAGCTCAATGAAACCATAGACATAATGAGCATCTACAGAACATTCTACTCAAAATCCACAGACTACACATTCTTCTCAGCAGCCTGTGGAACCTTCTCTAAAATCATATACTGTGTCATAAAGCCTGCCTCCATATACTTGTGAAGACTGATATAATTTCCTGTGTTATATCAGATCACAATGCTGTACTGCAAGAAACTAACAACAAAAGTTGTGCCAGAAATCCCATGAGCTCCTGAAAACTGAACAATACACTTTTGAACAATAGCTGGATAGTGGATGAAATGAAAAATGAAATTGTAAAATTTCTAGAGATGAATAACATTAAGAACACATCATACCAAAACTTATGGGACACAAGGAAGGTGGTCCTCAGGGGAAAATTCATAGCACTAAATGCCTTCATAACAAAGACAGAGAGATCACAAATCAATAGCCTAACTATGCACTTAAAAGCACTAGAAAAGCAAGAAGAATCAAACCCAAAAGTCTCCAGACATAAAGAAATAATTAAGATCAGAGCAGAAATTAATAAATTGGAAACTAAGAAAACAGTTAAGAAAATTGATGAAGCAAAGAGCTGGTTCTTTGAAAAATAAAATTAAAAAAGATTGATAAACCCCTGGCTAAACTTATCAAGTGACAAAAAGAG
Source organism: Jaculus jaculus (assembly GCF_020740685.1). Lineage (NCBI taxonomy): Eukaryota > Metazoa > Chordata > Mammalia > Rodentia > Dipodidae > Jaculus > Jaculus jaculus. The sequence continues at coordinate 56,658,155 of NC_059114.1, read as the reverse complement.
ACACTTGAAATTAACAAAATTAAAAATGAAAAAGCAAAGATCACAACAGACATAAGTGTAATTGGGAGAATCATCAGGACTTATTTCAAAAACCTCTACTTCAAAAAACTGGATAGTATAGAGGACGTGGATGAGTTCCTGGACACATACCACTACCAAAGCTAAACTCAGAGCAGATTAATCTCCTAAAGAAACCTATCACACCCACTGAGAATGAAAAGATTAAAAACCTCCCCAAAAAGAAGAGTCCAGGACCAGAAGGTTTCTCAGCTGAATTCTGAAAATATGTTTTGAATCTGAAATTTATATACAGAAGAAAAGAATCAATGTAGCAGATATATTGTTAAACGTTTCTGTTGGAGCTGGAGACATGACTGAGCCATTAAGGTATTTGCTAGCAAAGCCTAGCGACTCAGGTTCAGCTCCTCAATACCATCATAAAATCAGATTCAAAACTGCCGCATGTATCTGGAATTCATTTGTTGTGGTAGGAGGCTCTGTTGTGCCTATTTTCTCTCTCTCTCTCTCTCTCTCTCTCTCTCTCTCTCTCTCTCTCTCTCTCTCACACACACACACACTCTCTCAAATAAATAAATAAAAATGAACAAAACATTAAAAAGAAATATTTTCATAGATAATATTATGGACACTATATGTTAGTTCAAGTTGGAAGCACCATTGCCTGATGATTGAAATGGGCAAAAGTTGATTGAATAAGAAGCAAAGATGACGTAAAGGTGATGGTTACAAGAATTTACTGAAAGATATGAAAAAGGAAGTTTCAGATTACATTCTCAAAATATAAATGCACTGTATTTTGTGATTAATAGTGGGTAGCAGAGGAAAATGATTTCATGAGTTCTTGTCTAATTATATCAACTGAATTCACTTTGAGGAAGCACACAACTGATAACTGCTTTTCTTCACTGGAAAAGCCCATCTTTGCTATTGTGGGCTTGAAGCTTGCTAGTATTTTCATTAACACATTCATCAAACTTGGTTCCATTTCCCTCAGGTGATGAAAAATGAGCAGAAGAAAGAGATGTGATAAATTCTTAAATAAATAATATTAGCAGGTTGTGCATTTTTTCTTGTATTTCACTTTAAATAATACATCTGTAAAATGATAAAACTGGGATTTGTTTTATGTAAATATGTAACCAGCACAGATTGTTCCAAACAAAGTTGAATAATAAAGCTACTTGCTTAAAAAATATTATGTAAGATTACATATTTCATGTTACTAAAACCTACATTTCTGCACAATCTTGTTAAAAGTAATGGTGATAATGAAGGCTCCTGTTTTGAACTAGCTGTAATCTTGTTAATGGAGTTAATGGATGTATAAAACCTCATGAGTAATTAGGCATAGGTTTCACAAATGGAAAGTATGACCTTGTTTTTAAAGACTTTAGATTCATTTTCTTTTTATATAGTGTTTAAAATGTAAATGTTGCAATGCATATGCAAGAACAGTATTTACTCACTGTATTTTGTGTGGAACAGTTGCTTTTCAGAGATGTTTTTAGCAGAAAATATGAAAAATATTTGCTGATCTTCTGTAAAGCCTTTAATTTTTTTTTTCTCTTTTTTTCTTACCTTGTTACACAACGCTGCATGAGGAGCAAATGGATACTGTTCTGTAGGGCATTTTGTGAGTACTACCGGAGCTGTTGTTCACAAGATTCTTCAGGAAGGGATTACCTGCATCTCAGATCGGACTTCTTCAGCTATGCCCATCTACCCAGTGAACTCACAAATTTGGTAACATTTTGTTGTTGTTTTTTTGTTTTTATTTTTATTTGATACTATTCATCAACCTGTAAATAGATAATTAATCATCATCAAACATTGGCTTGCTTTTAATCAATAAGTATTATGATTATACTTTTTTGTATTTAAGGCAAGATGAGAGCTTAAATGCACCTTGAATAACTAATACAGAAAATATATAGGAATATAATTGCACATGAATTGTGTAGGTTTTCATTAATTCAATGTCTGACAAGAAATTATCATCAGTAAAATACTAAATGTGATGAAAATTACATATATGCATGTATATGTAGTTAGTGTTTTTATTTAACTGAGAATTGTCTATTCTACTATTGGCTTTACTGAGCTTAACAAAAGATATGTGATTTAGAAATTTAATGAGTAAATAATACTATTTAAAAGAAATGAAGTGCTATGTGAGAAAATATGCCACAGTTTAATATAATTTTTAAATAGTAATACTTTCCATTTTCTGAAAACAAGTATATGTGTGTGTGCGTGTGTGTGTGTGTGTGTGTGTGTGTGTGTGTGTGTGTGTGTTTCTAGAAAAGAAAAAAAATAAATGTTTTGGACTTTTGCTTTATGTCAAGGCAGAATAATAGAAACTAGATTTAGTTTCTAGCCAGAGAAAAGCAAAAGAAAAATGGACCAAATGTAATAAAAATTGTTTTTAATATGTTTGTCATGAAATTATGAAGGATAACATTCTCAGAGATACATGACTAAAACTGAGTCCTTTAACTTTCTTAGCTGATTTCCAGAAAAGTATTTGCTTACCCAGGTTCAAGATAGTGAAAAAGTGAATGTCATATTTGAATGAAGTGGTCAGCATCCGTGGCAATGCAGCTGCACCATGTTATGTCTTTAGCATTGTCAGAAGCATTCACATGTAATGCTTCCATTGTGGTATCATTTCCTTCACAATTTTATTATCAAATTCCAATAATGTATATATAAATTCTAAGATAGCCCCAAATTAAGAAGGAAAATATCCTAGGAATCAAAAAAGTAGTTGATTTATTTAACAATTAGTAAAATGACCTTTATTCATAAAGGTAATAAAATATCTAAAACATAATATAAATATAAATGGACAAAATAATGCAATGCTTTATACATGAAATTAAATTCACATGAACACTATTAGGTAAGTATTCACATTCATTTTAATTTTTTATTTCTTTTTCTAGAGATGAAGGACTTCACTGTTTGACTTCTATTAACATATTCTTAAATTCATGGAAATAATATATTAGTTATAATACAGAAACCAATAAAATATTATCACTCTTGGCATTTGAAGAAAACGTAATATCTACTCAAGGCCATCATAATTGGAGGAAAAGATCATGACATCAATATAAAAGAGAAACTGATTGAGAGAGGGAAGGGAATATGATGAAGAGTGGAATTTCAAAGGGGAAAGTTGTGGGAGGGAGGGGATCACCATGGGGTATTGTTTATAATAATGGAAGTTGTTAATAAAAAAGAAAAAAAAATAATTAAAAAGGCATCACATAGTAAATCCAATTTGCATAAGTAAGGTTTATATATTTCATTGTGTATGTTACAAAATTGAACACAAACCACAGACAAAATTTGTGAAGTAAAATAATGTCTTCAGCCAGAATCTTCCTTTTTAAAAACAAGTTCTATTCCCCAGTACCCACTTAAGCCAGATGCACCAAGGTGATGCATGGATCTGGAATTCATTTGCAGTGCCTAGAGGCAATGGTGTGCCCAATTTCTCTTTTTCTCAAATAAATAAAAAATTTTTTTTTAAATGGAAAAAATAAAAATAAATAAAAACAAGTTTTCAGTCCAATTTGAAGCCTAAAAATTTTATTTAAGAAAGATTCTTCTATGTCAGTAAATGACTGTGGAAACTAATGTCTACTACAGGAAAAACTAATTTGCTGCAAATCCCAATTATTGTTTTTTAAATATATATATTTTTTTATTTTAATTAGTTTTGTACTCAGTGAATACAGTTGGTACCATTGTTAGCCTGCTCCCTGTCCTCCCCCCCCCTTAGCCCCTCCTTGTTGGGGTATGTGGGTCATGCATTGTGGGGTTAGCCCTTAGTTATGGATAGGAGGAAATGTCTCTGTCTCTGTGTATCATGACCAAACGTGTGGCTATAACATTCTTTCCACCCCCTCTTCCGGTAAATTTCCCTGAGCCGTGTTGGGTTCATGTTAGGTCGGCTTCAGTCATGAGGTATTGGGAGCCTCTGTATCTCCAGATATCTGATTTGGTAGGAGTTGATTGTACTCTGTGTTGATCTCCTTCACCCTTGTGCTGGTACCAGGTTCACCAGGAAAACAGCACCCTTGCTTATTTCACCAATTATTCTTAGTTCCAGCTGGGGCCCTTTTGAGGTATGATGGGGTGGTTCTCTCCTTAGGATCTGTGTCTATCTGAAAAAGAGAAGCAGATTCTCCAACAGATAGTAAAGTTAGCACCTGATAAATGGAATAACCATCACTTTTTTTAGAGAGAATTTAATAGTTGTAGGCACTCTTGTAGCCCACGATTGGTGGGATCTTCATAATGGAGAGTGGACTCATTTTTGGATCTTGTTCTGACTTGTTTTCCAGCTCCAGCTATGGGTTCCATTCCACTGAGTGGATCAGTTAGCCAAATCAAGAGCAGTTGGTTTCCCAGCATGGCTGTGCACCACTATTGCATTTGTGTGAGCATCATGACATGTTATTTGCTGCTAAGTAGGTTAGACCATGAGTTGCTTAGAAAGATATTGATAATTTTCCCTAGTCACCCATGTAGCTAGCACCTTCTGGTACTAGACACGATGACTGTTTGGGGACTGACTCACTTCCAACTTCCAGAAGAAATTGAGGAGGACTTATAAAATGGAAAGACGTCCCATGCTCCTGGATAGACAGCATTAACATTGTGAAAATGGCATTCCTACCAAAGGCAATATACAGATTTAGTGAAATTCCAATTAAAATCTCAACATCATTCTTCACGAGATAGAAAAAATGATTTCAAATTTCATATGGAAAGGCAGAGGGATTTGGATATCCAAGTATATCCTCAGCAAAAGAAATGCCTCTGGAGGCATCACCATACCTGATCTGAAGCTATATTACAAAGCCATAGTAATAAAAATAGCATGGCACTGACATAAGAACAGGAGTATAGACCAATAGAATAGAATCGAGGACTCAAACTTTGGGTCAAGCAACTACAGCTACTTGATATTTGACAAAGGCCCTGGAATTATAGTCTGGAAAAAGACAGCATCTTCAATAAATTGTGCTGGACAAACTGGATAAGCATAAGCAGGAAATTGAAACTTAATCCACACATCTCCCCATGCACAACACTCAAGTCCAAATGGATCAGAGACCTCAATATAAGACCAGAAACTCGGCAATAGCTGGAAGAAAATATAGGAGAAACTTTCTATGATATAAGAATGGAAAAATACTTCCTGAACAAAACCCTAGCCACACAGGATCTTAAACAGTTACTCAACCAATGGGATCACATGAGACTGAAGAGTTTCTTCACAGAAAAACATACAAAAAGCAAAGCCAGTAGATTACACACAGAATGGGAGAAAATTTTTACTGAATATCCAACTAACAGAGGCATAATCTCTACAATATACAAAGAACTCAAAAACCTAAACAATAAAAAGGTCAAACAACCCACTCACAAAATAGGACAAATAACTGGACAAGCAGTTCACAGAGGAAGAAATACAAATGGCAAACACAGACTTAAGAAAATGTTCATCATCCCTAATCATCAGGGAAATGCAAATTAAAACAACTGTGAGATCCCAAGTTACCCCAGTAAGGATAGGAAACATAAAAAAAAAAAAAAAATCAAATGAAAATAAATGCTGGCAAGTATGTGAAGAAATAGTAACCCTCACCCATTGTTGGTGGGAATGTAAGATGACAAATCCCCATTATTTTCCACATGTGTTTGTTGTCATTTCTGGGGTGAGCTAATGCCTTCCTCATCTGAACTGTCTTGTCCTTTATGTAAAACTAAATCTGAAGGTATCTGGGCATGTGGCACACACATTTAACCCCCACACTTGGGAGGCAGAGGTAGGACGATAACCATGAGTTAGATGTTATCCTGCAACAACAAAAAATATAAAAAATATGAAGGTATATATTATCATTTCTTACTGATATGGCACGAATGTTCATATATATATATATATATATATATATATATATATATATATATATGGTGTCATTTCACAAAAACAACATAAAATCATGAAAATTGTCAGCTAATAAATTCAATTATGAGAATAACAAATTTGTTGCCCAGATATTATTAACAAATGTCATACTGTTATATATCAAAAATATACTTTCTTTAATTATTGATAGTATGTGAATATATATAAATTAAAAAAAGAAGTTGTTACATAGTAAGTACCATAGATACTAAAATGGAAACTAACCAGATTAAAAACATAAAATGCTGCCTTTCAATAAAACAATAAAATAAATATTATGTGCTTAGTAAGTGCTTATTTTCTAGTTCATTTGCTTTTGTAAGATCCATCTGAATCAAACTTTCTTGGTGCATGTGTGTGTGTGTGTGTGTGTGTGTGTGTGTGTGTGTGCGTGTGTGTGTGCTAATATTTGTGAAATGCAGAATATGTATGCCGCTGCACATGTGGAAATCAGAGCACATTCTTGGTTATAAATTCTTGCCTTCCCCACAGATTGAAGTAGGGTCTCTCATTGTCCTCATCAGCATTCACCAGGCTGGCTGCCTGTGAGCTTTCAGTGGATTCTATTGTTTCCACTTCCCATCTTGTTATAGGTGCATTAGGGTAACAGACACCAGCAACAGTATCTGGCTTTATGTGAGTTCTGGGGACCTAAGCACAGCATAACAAGTGCTTTATCCATTGAGCCATCTTCCTGTCCTGAATCAAGCTTTAAGAAGTCACTGAGTAGCATCCCATTAGTCATGAGAGAAGGAATAAAAACACAGATTCTAGTGAATCACTCAATGGGACAGAAGAAAATTTTTCCTGTGATCAAATAGGCATTCTATGGAAATGGCTAGAAAAAGGAATCTGGGACATAGAGATAACAGAAATTTGGGGATTTTGGAATAGTTGTAGTATGTTCAAATAATTACTCTTAATGTAGATAACTATTTTACTTCCACTTAACATGGTACTAAGATTATAATTTATTAATTTTTTTGAGTTTTGAATGAATCTATGACATGTTTTATTTATATAATGTTGTTCAAGCCATTTTTCTTTTCCCTACCTCATTTTGCTGATTTCTTAAAGTATCAATCCAATTAAAGCAGTCAAGTCGTATTTTCATCCTCTCTGATTAAAAAAAAAAAAAAACAAACCAAGATTTAAACATGTACAGCTATCTTGCTATACTATTGTCAGAAAACTGATACTGAAGGAAGAAAGCTTGAGTGATCAGTTTTAAATTTACTCTATAAAATTACCTTTGTATCATGGGAAAGTAGATCACTACCTAATTACATGTCAGAAGTCACATTTTGTGGACAGTATTTCTCTGAATCAATAAAGAAGTAAGCCAAATGGAATTATAACAAAGCCTTTGTTTCTCCTCTTCAAGAGTTTGTGTTTTTTTCTTCCTTTTCATCACTATTTTTTGAGAGGGCAAGAGGAGAATCAGGCTTTATCTAAACTCTGTGATATTCATGTCAGTAAAAATCTTCAGAGTTGGGATACATTGATTTGCTTCCATCTCTGAAACTAGAAAATGTACCTCTTATCCTATCAAATAAAACACACACACACTCACACACACACACACACACACACACACACACACACACACACATACACATACACACAAAAAGAATGGAATCCACAATGAAGCTGGATGGCTCTGACTCCAAATAAAACATTCAGACAAAAAGTATAAAATTATATTCAGAAAAAATATAAAATTGTTATGAAATTTGGAAATTACTGAACTAATTCTTCCATATTATAAATTTAAAATGGAACTTCCCAAAACTAAAGTAATTATGAAGTAGAAATTGTAAGAGTACCTGAATTGTTACATCAAGTTAATATTATAGCCACTGAACATAAATTCAGGAAACAGGTCACCCACAATGCAGTTACCCCTATCCCATATTTTGCTGCTCTGCTCTAATTATAATTGCATTAAATTGTATGAGCCAAATCAAACTAAATGTTATATAAATGTTACTGAATGCAATGTACAATTATGTCATACTTATAAATTTAAGATGTTGAATTCAAGAAATTATAAAAAGCTGGGTGTGGTGGTGCACACCTTTAATCTCAGCACCAGGGAGGCAGAGGTAGGAGGACAGCTGTGAGTTCAATGCCACCCTGAGTCTACATGGTGAATTCCAGGTCAGCCTAGGTTACAGCAAGACTCTACCTTGAAAAATAAAAACAAAATAAAAATTAAAGAAATTGTAAAAAGCTACATTATCTATAATAACCATTATATTAGTTACTGTTCTTATTACTATGGCCAATTGTCAGAAAAGAGGCAGCATCAAGAAGGAGAGGTTTATTTTGGCTTACAGTCCCAGTGACCATAGTCCATCATAGCAGAGAAGACAGGCTGACAGGAACCGGAGACAGCTGGGCACTTTGTATCCAGAGATCTACTACACCTGCTCAAAAGGATTCACTTCCTTTGATCAATGTTTGTGTGCAATGTTTTGGGGCCATCAGGGACCTCCTTGGCCAACACCACTACTACCTGTACAAATAGTACCAGCAACTGGAGGCCAAGTGTTCAAATACATAAACCTGTGGAGGACATTTATAGTCAAACCTCACATACCTAATATGGATTTATTACATTAATAAAAATAATGTATATCACTACGTCACAGTAATATACACACACGCACAGAAATACAGAAATACCAAGTTTTCACAAAAAATAAACAGAACATAAGATAAGTATGCCAATATGTTCCAACTGAGCAGAGTATATCCTTGATGAAATTCAAAATCCATACTTTAGAAAAAAAATGTCCATTATAAATGTCATATTAAAAGCTAAACTATAGCCAGGCATGTTGGTACACGGCTTTAACTCCAGCACTCAGAAGGCAGAGGTAGGATGATCACTGTGATTTTGTGGCCAGCCTGGGACTATAGAATGAGTTCCAGGTCGGACAGGGCTGGCGGGAGAACAGCCCTAACCAAACAAGAAAAAAAGAAAAAGAATATTTTTTTTAAAAAAAGCTTAACATATAGCATTTTAACTGGTAATTTAATTTAACTGATTAGATATATACCTCAAAAATATAGAAATAATGTTAAATATATCCTATCATAGCACTTTAGTTAAAATAGTACTCAGGGCTGGAGAGATGGCTTGCTTATGGAGCATAAGGACCCCAGTTTGAGGCTCAATTCCCCAGGACCCACGTTACCCAGACCTACAAGGGGGCGCACGCGTCTGGAGTTTGTTTGCAGTGGCTGGAAGCCCTGGTGTGCCCATTCTCTTTCTCTCTATCTGATTCGTTCTCTCTCTGTCAGTCTCAAATAAATTAATAAAAATATATTAATAAAGAAAATAAATAAAATCATACTCAATGAGCTGGCGAGAGATGATTTAGCACTTTCCTGTGAAACATAACAATCCAGGTTCGATTCACAGTACCCATGTAAGCCAGATGCACAAGTGGCACGTATGTCTGGAGTTCATTTGCAGTGGCTAGTGGCCATGGTGTGCCCATTCTCTCTCTTTCTCTACATCTGTCTCTTTCTCTATCTCAAATAAATAAACAAAAAATTTAAAAAAGTAAAATTAATACTCTATATGTGTTTAGTTACTAATTTAGAAATAGTGTTTTCCAAAACATATTTTCTAATTGAATCATCATAAAATACCTGAGGGCTGGAGAGATGGCTTAGCGGTTAATCGCTTGCCTGTGAAGCATAAGGACCCCGGTTCGAGGCTCCCCAGGTCCTATGTTAGCCAGATGCACAAGGGGGCGCACGCGTCTGGAGTTCGTTTGCAGAGGCTGGAAGCCCTGGCGCGTCCATTCTCTCTCTCTCCCTCTATCTGTCTTTCTCTTTGTGTCTGTCGCTCTCAAATAAAATAAATAAAAAAAATTATAAAAAAAATAAAATTAAATAAAATTAAAAAGATAAAATAACTGAGTGACCAAATTGCATTTTAACATTTATTTTTATTTTTCTTTCACTTAATGAAATATTGAGTCTTTATTATACTTCAGTTACACTGACATAAAATCTTACATATTTAGGCCAATTTCAAACAACATTATAGGACATGGATCCCTTTACTTCCAACTGAAACAGTGTTTATTAAAATAAATCTTAACATAAGTAAGAATGCCTTTGAAAACTAAAACATTAACAATTATCTTTCTGATTTCTTGTGGACTTTCTTCCTTGCAAGGAAAGATGTAGTTTTGTCAACTAGTAGGTGAAAAGGCAAAGGAGACATTTGTTGTTGTTGTTGTTCCATTTATGTTCTAATAGTTCATATACTGCAAATTGACATCTACTACAGTACACAAAATAATTTTTAATTCGCATGCGTTTACCCTAATTACAAAGCATTTTATTTGTAATTTGCTATTTTGAAAGTCTAGGAAATAAGGCAAGACTTTAACATGGAGAAAACAAAGAAGTTTTATACTCAGATGACATTTGAACATACATGCATATTGCTGGCCAACAATGAATTGTTCAAATCACTAGTATAGTATTACTCATGATTAAGGTAATATGATTTTAAGGATCTTAGACACAGGTTTTCTGGAAAGTTTTCATGGGGAAGAAGGCATTCTGAAATATGAACTCTCTCAGGTCAATGTTACAGTTCTAAAATGCTATAAATGATCATATTCTGGAAAAAAATCAGAAAAGTCATAATTACCATCTTGACGAAAGTTTGCAATATTTGGCACTAAAACTTCTGCTGTATAAGTAACTTTAAAAAATTATTTGAAATCACCTAAAGAAAAATATTTAACAGGATTTCTATCATAGTGACAAAAAGTCTAACAACAAAATTAATAATTATTTAATATTTTGTACTATGAATACAATAAATTGCATATTTTCAAATAATGTTTGCACTATATGTATACAAGAATCTAAAGAGAATAAAGAGAATGATATTTTAGAATGGTTTCTTAATTTTTAAAAGTCCAATATTGCTTTTCAAAACACTAAGCTAATGTTTCTATTGAAAAGATTTAGGAAATTTAAATCTATTAGTGGTTCTGTTTCGAACAATATTAATAGACTAGAATAATTATTTGTAAGATTGAATCAGTGTAAGAATTAATAAAATTATTAGTATTAGACCTATCAGAATGGCACTGAAAATACATAAATATTAAGAAATTTTTCAAAAATGTGCTTCAATAATATAATTAGGTAAACATATCAGCATCTTTTAATGTTAATACAGACTTTGGTGTTATTCATTACACACTATAAACAGGCAAAAATTAAATATATAACATTGTCTTTATGTATACAATGTTTGTAAATACCTTTTAAATAGTGATAAAAAGATCTACCATACTATAGATATTTTAAGGAAATATTCATAATATTTATATCTTGCAATATCTGACAAAGATGAAAGCTAACCAATGAGATGAATAGAGAGATCACGAATTGAAGGAGAAGAAAGCCCAAGACAAAATGACAGAATTTTGAAAATGTCTTTGTACTATAATGTCCTCTGATACTTAGGAAAAGGGGGTTAGGATTTATAGGAATATCAAATTTGGTGATCCAGATGTAATGTCAGGTATCCCTGGTACATCAAGTAATCATTATCATCATGACAATAATGATTACATTATTTCATATTTTTATTCTATAGATTGTGTTATACTTAGTACTAATTTTCATTTTCTTCAAGAAACTTTCCACTTTATTAAAAAACTAACAGTTTGTTTTATTTAGTTAGCTAATTAGCTAGGTAGACTGGTGATTGAAATTAGAGCTTCAAACATTCCAGAGAGATGCTGTGCATTACAACTTCAGCCAAGATTCTATATATTTTTGTAGTCTCTAAATTATTTTTATGATTTGAATTTTTAATTGCTTATGTTTGGAAAATGTATTTATTTTATTTTAGCTATTATTCATATTTTTAAGTTAATGAGATATGTTTTGTTGAATGTGTAATTATTTACCCAGAGAATGAGTATATGCTTCTGTGAAGAAAGCTAGTCTGTATCTTCTGTAGATATCTGTTGGCTCTAGGGTATTCAGTTTCTGCAACTATTATTGTAATGAGAACTTACTAATATTTCTGTTAATATATTTGGGTGAACTTGAAATGTGTAAATATGTATTTACAATTATTCATTCCTGTATTGACCCATCTATCTTATACAAATGTGGATATTAAGCTAAATTGGGGAGGATGTGGACATCAAGCTAAATCACAACAGAGTAATCTTTATACAATCTAAGCCTGAGGATACTACACTTGTGCACATGGGGTAGAGTATCTTGAACTTGGTAGCTCAAAGCTTCTCCTATTATTTCCTGATGAAATGATTATGAGCCAAACAACTGGTAAAGGTGATCTGCATTGAGAAACATGAGAAGGGCAACTAGTGGTCTGTGAGGACATACATGACTCAATAAACTCATGATTTTCCCTGTGTCAGTTATTACAAACATTCCTTCAATTTGGCTCTAGCTCTCCACAGTTTTCTATTCATGAATCCTAAGTAAAAGCTGTGAGTACAGTTAATACAGACTTGTGTCTGCAGAGACCCCCCCCCGACCCTCCTTTACATCATACTTTACATATTGTGTGTTCATTTCCCATTAATCCAAATACCACTGGACTGTGTAAACATATAATGGCAAACCTTGCTGTTTCCTGACTTTTTAGTATATTTTATTTCATGGAATTGTGGCTATTCATGCTTTCTGTTTGAATATACTTTACATAAACTCTTTTTTTAAAAAACTTTTTGTTCATTTTTATTCATCTATTTGAAAGTGAGAGAGAGAGAGAGAGAGAGAGAGAGAGAGAGAGAGAGAGAGGGGGGGGGGGGAGAATGGGCATGCCAGGGCTTCCAGCCACTGCAAATGAAAATGAAAATGAAATGAAATCTGGAGATGCATGCGCCCCCTTGTGCTTCTGGCTAACGTGGGTCCTGGGGAATTGAGCCTCAAACCAGGGTCCTTAGGCTTCACTGGCAAGCATTTAACCGCTAAGCCATCTCTCCAGCCCTCTTTTATTTTTATTCATTATAGACATATTCACTATGTAAACAGCATATATTGGTACCATCCTTTCCCTCATACCTACCTCTTTTCCAAAGGGACCCTCCTCCTTGGGAATGCAGGTCATCCCCATGGGGATTGTGGATCTTGCATTGTGGGGACAGCCATCAGTTATGGGGAAGAGGCAATGTCTCTGTGCACAATGAGCCAACGTGTGGCTCTAATAACCTTTCCGCCCCTTCTAACACAAAATTCCCTGAGCCATGTTGGGTGAGTTTTAAGTCCACTTCAGTGATTAGCTCTTAAGAGCCTCTGGATCTCTGGTTTGGTAGGTGTTGATTGTCTTCAGTGTCTATCTCCTTCACCCTTGTGCTGATATCAGGTTCACTGAGAAAGCAGTACTCTTGATCATTTCCTTCCCCTGTGGTATCAGCTGGGGCGCTGACCTGGAATTCATAATGTAGTCTCAGAGTGGTCTCAAACCCACAGCAATCCACCTACCTCTGCCTTCCGAGTGCTGGGATTAAAGGCATGCACTACCTTGCAGTTTAAAATGCATTCTTACTACAACAATTTTGTCTATTGGTCTATTAGCTGCTTTATAGTGTGTGGGATGTAGATGTGAGTATTCATGTGTATAATGGCAGAGATTATGTGTGAGTATGCATATGGAGTCCAGAAGGCAACCACCTCAGTTGCCATTGACTTTTATGAAAATATTATCTCTCAGGGGCTTGAAAGATGGCTTCGTGGTTAAAACACTTGCCTGCAAAGCCTCAGTACCTATCAATCTCTTTCCAGATCCCATGTAAGCCATATGCATAAAAGGTGAGCCAAGTGCAAGGTCACATATGTGCACTAGGTGATACAAGGATCTGGATTTTGATTTCAGTGTCTGGGGCCCTGGTGAGCCAAATCTCGATCTCTCTCTCTCTCTCTCTCTCTCTCTCTCTCTCTCTCTCTCTCTCTCACACACACACACACACACACGCACACATACACACACATGCTTTTTCTCTTTGTCATTCTCTCTCTCTCCATGTCTCTCTTGTTTTCTCTCTAAAAAACATGGTCTTGGCTCCAGGGATTATTTAGTGATTAAGGTGCTTGCCTCAAAAGCCAAGTAACCAAGGTTTGATTCCCCAGGACCCACTTAAGCTACTTGGATGAGGTGGTACATGAGTCTATAGTTCACTTGCATTGGCTGAAGGCCTTGAACACCCATTCTCTCTCTCTCTCACTCACTCTCTTTCTCTCTCTCTCTCTCTCTCCCCCTCCTTTTCCTCTCGTGTGTGTGTGTGTGTGTGTGTGTGTGTGTGTGTGTGTGTGTGTGTGTTGTGTGTGAAACCTGATCTTTTGTTGCTATGTAGCTCACCAAATAGACATTAGCTGGTCAGTACGTCTCAGGGATCTACGTACTTGCATCTCCCCAACAGTGAGTTTACAATGCAGACAATCACACCTCCAAAGAAATAAGACAAGGGTGGAGATATGGACACTTCCTGGAAGAAGTGTGCTACTAAGGGCGCTACAGAACCAAAATTCTCCCTTGCTGACTAGCTCATTCTTGCTGCTTTCTGCAGCTGGTATAAAAAGAAGTGATTCCAACTGCTGTTATGTCATGCTTTTCCCAACAGCTGCATCTGATCAGCTGTTTTGTGCTGGCAACCAGAAGCTAAATGCAACACAGATTAACTCCCCAAGATTTCAAAAGAATATGGTTTTAAAGGCAGAGAATCAGACTTGTAGGATGTTTCCAATGTATCTTGTTATATAGCCATAGCAATAGTAAATCAACATAAAGCCTCAGGAAGCCAATGCAGGTTTTCCAATGTAAAGTACATTTTACTCTAACAAATATATGATTATATGCAAATGGCTTGAAAATTGGTTTTGCCAGGTTGCAGGACAAAAACCCATGGTAAAATATCAAGATTTTCTTGAAAAACTATTTGCAGAAACATAGATATTGAAATTTATTCTGAAGAAGGCAGCAAGAAACATAACAGGCTTTAGAAAAAATGTCTTTAAAGTTAAATATATAATAGTGACAAAAATATTACCACAAATAATTTGTTTTCTTTTTTAATCTTTTGTCCCTCTTCCCATCTCCTTTCCACTGGCCTTCTGTCTAACAAATCCCACTTTTGTTTTGATGCCTTTGATCATCCATATCAACATGTTGATGGACCAACTATTCCAACTATTATACAGAATTTTGTGCAGTTTCTGAACTGTAAGGTTATAAATGCAATGTTTCCTGTGGGTCTAGAAGACAATGTTCAAAAGCATACTTCCTTATCATTTGGCTCTTACATACTTTCTGCCATCTTTTCCATTGTGCTTCCTAGGCATTGGGATATTTGGTAGAGATGTTTTACTTAGGGCTGAAAACTCAACTCTCTCTTCTATCCACATGAGTAATTTTAGTCTTCCCAGTAGTCACTATCATCTGAAAAAAAAAAGCTGCTGTAACCAAAAGTGAGAGAAACATTAATATGTGGACATAAACATAAATATTTAGAGGATAATTTGGTGGGCATAGCATACCCATTTTGCAAAATAATAGTAGTAGGTTCTTACTACTTAGGGATGAAGGCCTTACAAGCCATAAACTTTTGACTAGGTTTTTAACACCAGGCATGTGTTTCCTCCAGGTCTCAAATCCAATCAGAGAACAGCTGGCTACCCCCAAAACATGCATTCACTATTGTTCTAGTAGAAAAATTGTGTCTGTCTTCAGGGTTCATTGCTGGTTAAGACTTTTCTCCTTCTGCTGAATACATAGCACTTTCTAGAGGTGTGACCACTAGTCAGCTGAAGAGGCTTCCAACTCAGTTCTGTCTTTATTTCTCAGTCCCCTACACCTGAAGCATGTGGTGATATCAGCAATAGAGTCTTATCTAGATCTAGTTAGCAACAAAGAGCCTTTACAACAGCCTATGTGTTGGTTTTTTTTTTTTTTTGGTTGGGGGGGGGGGTTCGGGTTCCTCCTGACCTAAACTCACAGGGAGATATGACACTTCTTTCACTGGGATTTTCCAGTAAGAACCTATGGCTTCTGTGAGCATTAATTGTGCACCACCATAGACTACTTCTGTCAAAACTGTTTAATTATTTGTTTTTTTTCTTTTTAAAGAAAATTTATTTCTGAGAAAGAGAGAGGTGAAAAGGTATGCAAGGCCTCCTGTACTACAAAGGAATTGTAGATGCATTCACCACATATTTATCCCATTTGTTTTTATAAGTGTTTTATGCTAGGGAATTTAATCTAGGCATCAGGCATTGCAAGAAAGCATCTTTAACCACTGAGCAATCTCCCATGCCCATACACATACGTTTTAGTTAGCTAAGAAAGAAGTAGGTTTCCATATGGATTACTCGTAACACATTTAGCTTTACCCACTTCCCATCCCTTCTTCTCATCCAGTAGTCTCCACTAACTCCACTTTTACCTATCCACCCATAGTGTTCTAGAGATGACCTTACATATTCAGTACTATCTCCTCATATGCACTCACGAATAAGAGGAATTCAAAGTTTTTCTATTGAATTCTCGTAGGCAAATGAAGGAGGAGCGTTTGCTTCTGGAAACTGGTTAATTGGTCTTTCTTATAAAAAAACGTTTTAGAAAAGAGCTTCTCTTATTTACAAAGAGTAGATTTTGTAGTTGATGAATATTGGTATACACCTGAAAGTTCCAAGCAAGTGTTGAGGGCTTTATTATTTTCCCTTTTCACATTATAGGGGAAAAAGTCGAGCAGAAAGGAATTAATTGATGAAGGAACTATAAAGCAAATCAGAATCAGTCCATAATAATTTAGAAATTTGTCAACTCATAAGATGTTTTATTTTGAAGATAGGACCTAGATATTTCTTTTTGCTAGTCATGATTTATAAATATTTTATTTTAATGGACTCACTTTTTATTTCATTATGTTGAAATTGAGTATTAGTTGTCCTTTAAATTGGTTTTAATTTTGTTGAAAGCTAGTTTATTTTTGGTGACTTATACCTTGGTTTCATTGCAAATTTCATTCTCTAATCCAAGATATTAAAAAAGAACATTTCTATATGTTTAAAGTTTTATGGTTTTAGCCCTTATGCTTTGTTTTTTGATACATCTTAAGTTACATTTTTATACATTGTGAAATGATGATACACATTCCATTAGTTGTAATGATCCAGGCATTGAATAGCAGTGTTTTTGAAAGAACTACTCCCTATCCCATGAAAAAGAAGGTATTATACTTCTGAAAACAAATGTTCCATGATGGGAAAGTTTCTCTAGAAAGTAAATTCTACTTTATTGAACTGTATGTCTGTCTTTATGCTCATCCACATTTTTAATTGCCATAAACTTGATAACTAACAGTATGTCATTCAACTTGTTTACTCATTATAGTTTAATTTTTTTTTAATTCCTGATCTTTATTGAGAACTTAGTCATCAATAAAGTAGCTCTATACAAAAAGGAAGAATTTTTTTATTAATTATGGACATGCTTACTATGGATACATCATAGGTTGTATTTCCTTGACCCTGCCTCCATTTCTCTGCATGCCATCCTCAGTGGGGTTGCAGGTTATCCCCATGGGGTTGTGGGTTATGCATTGTGGGAGCAGCACTCACTTATTGGGGAGAGTCAGTGCCTGTGGGCATGATGTCCCAACTGTGGCTCTTACAATCTTTCTGCCCTCTCTTCTTCGAAATTCTCTGAACTGTGTGGGGTATGTTTTAAGTCTACTTCCGAGTTGGGCTCTTAGGAGCATCTGGATCTCTTCTTTGGTAGCTGTTGAGTATTTTCAGTATCTGTCTCCTTTACCCTGGTGCTGATTGTCAGGCTCACCATGGAAGCTGCATTCTTGCTCATCTCCACAATTCTTCTGTGGTTTCAGCTAAGGCTTAGAGGAAGCATGAGAGGTAGTTTATCTCCTCCAGCCTTGCTACTGCCTGAAAAATAAAAGCAGATTCTCCAATGAAGGGACTTATTATCTTCACCTTTAATCTTTTTGGAAGTGCACGTTTAAAAAATCTCTCTCTCTCACTACATATATACATATATATATATGTAGTGAGAGAAAAAAAAATATATATACACACACACACACATATATATATATATATATATATATATGTATATATATATATATATATATATATATATATATATATATATATATATATTTTTTTTTTCCTAAGATCCATGTCCCTTTATGTGGGGAGCTCCTCGGCCCGCATGGCCAAGGCCTATGGGGAGAGTACCCCTGGCCAAACCCTAAAGATGGTGCCTGACGGAAGTTTAGTGCTTGGGACAAACAAGTCCATATTTGGAGGAGTTTGCCATCTCTGCCGCTCATTGGTTTCTGATGCTCTTCTGGAGGGGTTGGGTGGCCTGGAGTGATTGGGCAGAGTGAGTGCGCGAGTGAGTGCGCTTGTAAGGAATCCCCGCCCAGGCTCTGGGGAGATGAAGCTTGAAGTTGCCTGAATAAACTGCTGTAAGAAGAACTGGTGGTTGTGTCTTGCTTGCTGGTCAGGCAGACGCGACACCTTTACATGGCTTTTGGGCTCCACATGTACCTCTCTTCTCCCCACTATATTTTCCCATACCTTCCAGTTTCTCATTTCCCCACTCCTTTGTAAGATCTGAATAAAATGTGTTATTCTAAAATAATTTTCAGGAATCTGGAATTGCCAATTCTTTGGTTAGTTTGCAGATATGAACTCAGGGATTGGGGTACCAAAATGCAGCCCAGAACCTGAATTCTCCCTGTTAAAACAGCATTCTACATTACCAGCAGCTTTGAATGAAAGTTCCAATTGTTCCACAGGCTGTCTTGTTTCTGCATGTTTGTTTCTCTGCTTTTTAGGGTCTCCTGTAATCTAGAAGGCCTTGTATCTGAGGATGACCTTAACCTTGATCTTCCTGCCTCCATCTCCTGACGGATACTGTGGTTGTATGCCAGTATGGTTGGCTCTCGTTAATATTTTTGGAAGTAATACTTGCGTTATGCTATGCTCTTATATCTTAATTTGGATTTTCCTATTGTTAAACTATTTCTGTATTTGATGATTTATTTTATAACTACAGTGGAATTTCCATACATAAGTTACAATTCACAATTTATATATTTCAAAAATTAGCTAATAGTTTATTATGTGATGTATAATCCTTTATGAATTATGGATATATGTCTTAAATATATTTTGTGGTTCATTCTCAATACCTTTAGACCTTGAATATTTCTCTGGCCTAGCAATAAATAGAAATTTTGATATTATTAACAGGTATCTGTAGCAATTTCCTCTCTCTTTGGTCTGGTGCCATGTTTATTTCTCTAAAAACTATTTGTTAGCCAAATAGTTTAGGAGCTTCATGTAGGGTTTTTTTTTTTTTTTAATTTAAAGCAATATTCCATCTTGATTTAACCATAAGCAATTTCAAAAATATTGAAGTTGATGTTTTCATGCTCATACATGAAATACCTTTTCTGAAAAAAGTTTAAAGGGATTGCTGCAGTGTACTTCTCAAACTGGTCTTGTAAGTTAATAAACATTTGTTTAAAGATTTCTAAAACATACTATATTACTCTACTGCTCTTGCAGGATCTCTTTATCTCTCTTTTTGAAGTAGAGTCTCCAGCTCAGGCTAACCTGCAACTCACTTTGTAGACATTCTGGTCATGAGCTCACAGTGTCTTCCTATCTCAGTCTTCCAAGTGCCAGGATTGAAGTCATGAGCTACCAAACTCAGCCTAGCAGCATATCTTTATATAGTAACCTTAGTCTTCCATATCTATTTTTTTAATTTTCAAATCTTCTCAATCTGTCTTCTTTATTTTTGTTTTTTGGACATTTACATTTCTATTTAAAATTTAGAATAAATTTTTTTATCAATGTTGACAATAAATTCCCTTGTCAATTCATAATTATTCAGTTGAATCCAAAATTAAATTCAAGAAAAATCATTTTTTTTTCTGTAGGCTACATCATGCAGTCTAATTTGCATACATAATTTTCTATGTGCTTAAGTTTTTATCAATTCACAAAATACTATTTTGTTATGCTTAAGATAGAGGATTTTAACCTTTTTGTAATTTTATTATAATAAAATGTTTCAGCATAATAATAATGCAGATTTTAAATTAAACTTTAAATTTTAAACATTCTTTACTATGAGTACATAGGAATATATAATAATTAATTTATTCTCTTTATTTGATGTTCAGCTGAAAATTATGTTTCTCAGTATTTAACTTTAATAAGCTTACAAAACCTATGGTTTGATATTTTCTTTAAATACAGAAAGTGATTCACTATTGTTTCTTCAATACTTTTCTCCCATAGTGAGGATTAGTAGTGCCATCTTGGAAGAATCTAGAATCAACTAGAAGACAAATCTACAGGCTTGACTTTGAATGATTTTCTAGGTTATATTGTCTAAGATGGGAAACACTCACCCTAACAATACATAGTGGGGGTTCTTATTAAACAGAAAAGAAGAAATTACTCTTAGCACTAGCCTTCATCACTTCCTGTTTTCTGTAAGTGTAGTGTTACCAGACACTTTTACTTTCACCATGCCTTCCTGGTTATGATGCACTGTATCCCCTGGGACTATACACCAAAATATACCCTTCCTCCCTAAAGCTGCTTCTTGTCAGGTCGTTTGTCACAAGCAGGATAAAGGTAATTAATGTAGCCTCTTTCTTTCTTTATATTCACATAGTTATTATACATGCATAGGTGATAGGCCAAAGAGATTTTATGGTGTTTAATTTAAGTGTCATTTATTTTTTTTTTCGAGTTTTTAAATTTTTGTTCTTATTCTTTCTACATTTTGTGTCAGAGAATTACTCATCATCTCTTAGCTAAATGAACTAGTTACTGTTACCAACATGTTCTATAACAGTTCTATGCATTTCTACTTCATATGTGCAATTTTTCTGTTGTAGGATGATTATCTGAGTTCTTCAAAAAGTATTTTTTTCTAATACTGCTGAGATGTCTTACTTATTGATTTTTTTTTCTTTTTTGCCTAAGAGGGTTTGGGTATACTTGCAATGGCTTTTACAATGCTTTTAATCACCATGACTGCATTTTCCACATTTTGTTTATAGAAAATATTGTTCATCTCAGTCTTTGCATCTAACTTCTTTTTGCTCTTGCTGTCTCTGTCATTTTTTCTTTTTACTAACTGCTTAACTTTGCAAATCAGGCATTATTGGAATTTTGACTATTATGTATTTCTCTGAAAACTATTGATTTAAGTTGTAGTTCAAATATGAATTACAGGAGGGAACAACTTCCTTGTTTTGTGAATGTTGAGTATTTATGTTTGTCATAACAGCAGGGAAAGATTCTTGTAATAGACGTACCTAATCAGGATCCTTTAGGGCTCCAATGTGTTGATATAAGAGCTCCGGTAAAGATTTGGGCTGTATTCCAACATCATTGAAAACTGTGCAATGGTTTGTCTTTAATTTCATCCCTCCGTCCTTCAACAGAATAAATCTGCCCATGAATAGTTTACTTGTCCAGCATAGCTTTACGCTAAAAAAAGATTTTTGGACCTTCACACAGACACACATTTTCTCTTCTCCTCTGTTTTAGTAGTTTATTCCTGAATATATCTAAAGGACACACATTCTAAGTATATGTCTTTTTATTGTTTATTTCATTCATCTCCATTACTATATCACTTTTCTCATTATGGTTTCATTGTAAAGAAAAGCTATATTGAAAATGTACTTTTTTATGAATTGTAATCAGAAAAAAAAGTTATATTAGTTGATAAACAATCCATTTTATTTATGTAACAAACAGATATGCCTGTTTTATTTAATTTTACTATTTTGTTTTAAGTATTTCATTTATAATACTTCTTTGGAATTTTTTTTTGTCCTTTCATCTATATAGACATACAAGGCATTGTGTTGTTCATGAATGCATACTTTTTCTTCTCATTTTTGTTCTCTTGGGTATGTGTATGTTTGCATAGGTTTATTAACCAATGATTCCTAATATAAAACTTATTTCTAAAAAATATATATATATATATATGTATGTATAAAAGTATATCTGGTCATGGCTTTTATAACATACTTTTATTGTTTATAGTATTAGAAAAAGATTAGGAAGACAAATCCCAATTTAAAGGACACATGTACTTTATACACTGCATATCATGAATAACATGTCTATACTTATTTACTGTTATATTTGTAAACATATTTAACACTTATTAAAGACAATTTCATAGCAAAATCCCTCAATTTCTCACTTAGAATTAAATTATTATGTTAAAAATATAACTGTTTTGGCTGGCATGTTAGTTCTCACTTCCTTCTCCAACTTGGTGACTGTCAAGATTCTCAAATAAACAAACCAGGTTTTCTTTTTAAAAATATGCACATATCCCCCCATGTTTATAATGTATTTAATGTGTTTGCATACGTATACTACACATGTGTGTGAGTGTACACACACATAGATAGATAGATAAATAGATAGATAGATAGATAGATAGATAGATAGATAGATAGATGGTAATTCAGAATTATTCAGTTGAATCTAAAACTAAGTTCAAGAAAAATCAATTTCTTCTTTAACATACATTATTTATTCTTATTTATAAACATTATTTCCTATTTATATTTTTATTAATTCCTCCTTTTGTTGTGTTAATATAGAGGATCTTAATCACTTTTGTAATTTCATTATAACAAAATGTTTCAACATATGAATAATACAGATTTTCAAATTCAACATTCAGTTCTTTACTATGAGTACATAGGAATATATAGCAATTAATTAATGCTCCAGATTTGATGTTAAGCTAAAAATTATGTTTCTCAATATTTAAGTTTAATAAAATTATAAACCTATGGTTTGATATTTTCTTTATTAATGTATTTGTGTGTGAGAAGTATGCATAAACAAATGGGTAAACATGTATGTACATATATGTCTATGCATATACTGTGGAGTTGGGTTGATTGAACACTTACCTAGCATGTGTATAGCCCATTGTGGGATCTCCAGCACTGGAAATAGTAACAATGAATGCTGCAGTTTTGAAGTTGACACAAATGGGGCTCTGGCTGTTTGTGCTTATGGGCTGTTTGGTAGTGTCTCTCTCCTGTGTATCTACAGAAATGAGCCAGCTTCTTCCACCTTTGATCATGTTCCCCCTAGATTCTGGGAACCTGAAATAAACCTTTTTCTCCTGGAAGCAGCTTCTGGTCAGGTGTTTGTTCAAACAATGAAAAAAATAACTGCAAAAGAAAACTGGTTTGAGAAATGGAGTTGTTGCAATAAATCTGACCATTTTGGTATTTTGAAATGTGTTTGCTGGAAGAATGTGGAAGGATTTGGTGCTTTGGACTGGAGAAGCCATGCAGTGCTATATGCAAAGCTTTACAGGGTATTCTGGTGAGAGTTTGAAAATGCTAAATGGAAAGAGAATTGTGGAGTGTGAAGGTTTGGCTTATGAACTGTTAAAGGGGAAATAGAGTTATTGGTAGTCTGCCACTGCCAAAGCCATAAGAATTTGAGCAAGGTAGAACTTAAAACAACTGGCCTGGTGTGTGTGTGTTGGAAGGTAAGGATCAGAAAGATGTCTGGTTTATAAAAATAAAAATTCAAGCAAGTTTGAAGTTATTGGCATGGAGACTGTCTTTAAGTTAATGGAGCTACAATTGTTTTAGAAGCATGAAAAATGCAGAGAAGTGGGTCATGAAGTGTAACGTAGTTTTGTTTTTTGGAAATAGCCTCTGGGTAAAGTGAAACAGGACTAAGATCCCTGTGTGGATAGCCAGTAATGATACTATATAAGTATTAACTGGTTCCAGGAATAACAGGGATGCTGCATAGTGAAACAGGGTTTATATCTCAATATGTTGGCCATGTAAGGCCATTGTATGGATCTATGAAGATGAAACATTGTTTGCAGTGTCGACCCAAAGATGCTTTAGATATACCAGGACTATTGAAATGCTACCATGGAGGGTTGCTGACTTGGGATATAATTTTCCACAGGCTGCTCAGTCAAGCTGGAGGGACATAATAGGAATTCAGAGATTTAATGACTGATTATCGATTAGAATTTAACTGCAGATATCTGATACTTGCCTACTGGTTATTGATTCTACTGTGTCCCAGTTTCTCCTTGTTATGCCTTTTACATTGGAAATGTTTACTCTGTGATAAAGTGTTAGAAGTATGTAACTTGTGATTTGATCTTACAGAACTCACAGTTAAGAGAAAGTCTAAAATTTCAGATGAGATTTGGGACTTTAGAACAATATTGAATTTGGCAAAGACGATGGTGACTCTTGAAGTTAGTCTGAATGCAGTTTGCATTGTCAGATGGTCATGAGACTTATGGGGGACAGGGGTGGAATGTGGTGGTTGGATTGTGAATGTGTGTCTCCCAAAGCCTCAGGTATTTTCATTTAAGGGAAAGCTTCCTTCTTCAATCTCCAGTAGTGTGCTGGAGGAGGTGTCAGTGGGTATGCATCTTGTGGTCCAGCCCTCAGATTTGTGCAGAGCCAACTGGTGCGCTGTATTTTCATGTATGCTGGCCATTTGGTGGTGTCTCATTGTTGAGCATCTACAGTAGTGAGCTGGCTTCTTCTACTGTTGATAGTGTTTCTTTTGGGTTCTAAAGAAATAAATAAACTTTCATTCCCTGTACTGCTTGTGGTTAGGTGTATATATCAGCAACACAAAAATGATTGCACCTATGGGTTAATTATTATGTCTTACAAGCTCTGTAAAATCAGGAATGTTGAGATTTAAATGTAAGTCTTGAAAAGTCTTCCATGAAAAATGGAGTGAAGGAATGTAGCAGAGTATTACATATCATAGCAATTTTCATTAAAAGAAAAAAAAACATTAAATTATTTTGTTCATGTATACATTGAATGGCTGGAGAGATGGCTTAGTGATCAAATTTGCTTGCATGCAAAGCCTGAGGTTCCAGATTCAATTCCATACTATACATCTGAAGACAGATGCAAAAAGTAGTGCCATCATCTTGAAATCGTTTGCAAGGGCAAGTAGCTCTGGTGTAATCATCTCTCTCTCTCTCTCTCTCTCTCTCTCTCTTTTTCTCATTATCCCTTTCTCTTGGTCTTTCTATCCCTAACTCTGTAAATATATAAATAAAAAATTTAAATTTTAAAAAATTATATAAACAAATATTTAAAAGCAAAAAAAAATTGTAAATGTGTGTAGCATGTCTGTGTGGTTTGCTATGTGTATTTTATATAAATGCATGTATGTACTCTCCATGTGCATGTACACAGATGCCAGAGGAAAAGAATGGATTTCCTTTCCTTATAATTAATGTTTGTTTTTTTTTTTTTCCTTCAGACAGGATTGACTTCTCTATCTCAAAACAATAGCTTCTGTTCTTCACCAAGCCTCAGTGATTCTACAGTTACAACCTCTGCTGGACTGGGGTAACAGGCATGTATAGTTTATCTCTATAATAAATTATATTATAGCATTTTATGATATTTATTCTTGGTAAAATTAATGGAGGAATTAGTATATAAAATATATACTTCTAGATTATTGGGAGTTGTTGGTAATAGCCGTAGTATTGTATTTTTTGAATATATTATCATATAATTAAAATGGTAGTTCACAAAAAGCACATGAATATTTTGTAAGATCCAAATGATAATTTTTTGAACTACAAGACAAAGACGAAAGAAAACTGGCCTGGAAACTATTTATTTAACTTAAAAAAAAAAGACAATAATAATTTGTGTTTGACATTGAGAACTTAAAGGTGCAATTCTGCATTTGAATATGCATGTCAAATCAAGAGGCTCCAGTTCACTTGAGTATCAAAGGTCATAGGAGGATAACTTTCTGACACACCTAGCCCCTTTCTTTATGCTGTGATTTGTCTTTCCTAAACACTTGCACTTTCTGACTCTTTAGTTTCAATTCCATCCATATTCTACCCTCAACATTAATACTTTTGTTCTTGCATTGTTGTGTACATAATTCCACTGAATTTAAATACTCCTTCTTGAAGAGAGTGGCCCTGCTCGGGAGACTCAGGTGATCAAGTCTGGGAGAACTGAAATTTACAAGGTGACAGGGCCACTCCTTAAGACTTTAGGAGCAGAAGTAAAGAAGTGTTGATGGGTTGAGTGTGATCACTACTGTGCATTATTTTTTTTAAATTGAAACATTGCCAGTGGAGGGAGGCTCAGGAGACACAGGAAGTCAAGAAATCTGGAAAAAAGGGTTGCAAGATTCCTCCCTAAGGTTATGTAAAGAGTAAATTATTGGGGAGAGACTCTCTGACCTGCTGAGCTGCCTTCAACTGACAAAAACAAAGCAAGGATTGCTGTGCCACTTCTGAACACAAAGACCCTGAGGCTGAATTAAAAACCAGCATTATGCTGTTTTAACTGTGCCTAAAATTTTAATTTAAGAGACAAACTTCATAATTTAAATTTCAAACATAGTTTTATATTTTTTCTATTGATTAGATATAGTTATAGCAATAATTTTCTAATATCTTGGAAATAATTTTAATATAGTAAATAAGATATAATAAACTAGGTGGGCTTATGATTTTGTAATTTTGATAAAATATATAATTAGGAGGATTTTATGTGCAACCTTCTGAATTAGACATACAT
The DNA here is from genome assembly GCF_020740685.1 of Jaculus jaculus. NCBI lineage: Eukaryota > Metazoa > Chordata > Mammalia > Rodentia > Dipodidae > Jaculus > Jaculus jaculus. Next base: position 56,631,464 of record NC_059114.1, on the reverse strand, counting down.
TACTTTGCTATGACTTATTTAAATTGTTTCTCTAAAAAGACACATAAAAAGTAAACTTATATACTAGTTAAATTTACTGAAGTGTGTTTAGTGTCCAAATTATCCAGTACTAGCTGACCATTGGTCAATAATCAGCAGCAGTCAATGACACTAACAGGCTAAGGACACCAGACCAGCAGTGTGGATCATATTAAGTCACTCTAAAGCTGGTGTTCATGTAGAGAGATAAATCTACTTCAAGCCTTCTCAGGTTTCTCCACTGTGCCTTCACACTTTTCACAATCACAAAAAAACCTGTTTTTTTGTAATAATTTTTAATAGTGACATTCATTGAAAACCACAACTGAATGGAAAACCATAATCTGTATGAAATACAAAATAATAATAATAATAATAATAATAATAATCAGACTTGAGTTACACTCAATTCCTTTCTTCTACAACCAAAGCACTCATAAATGGTAAACAATGAATACCAGGTAGCTTAGGTTCAAGGAAGACATTTGATACCTAGAGAGAAATAGGTAAGAAAGTGAATAAAGCAGTAGTCACATTTCTGAAGAATGAAGTTGGTAGATTGCAAGTGACAGGTTCAATTACTGGTCCATGGACCACTGACACATCTGCCTTAAACTCTGAGAAATGGGCAGTGGAAGAGGGATGAATAACTCTTAAGATTTTGAGAAAATATGTAACCACTCAGGCAGAAAATTAGCAATTACATTTTGTGCCATCAGTAATATCTATTTCAACAAAGATCTTAAGGGGACGTCAGCCTGCGTGACAGTATATCAACCATAACACCTATGTTCAATCAGTAGCCACATCCCTCAGTGTGATACTGAGCAGATCAGTTCAAATGTGGCTTGCTCAGTGATAAGCAAGATGGCTGGCATGTGGTGCAGAAGTGTTCAAGAGCAACTTACTTCCCAGTTTTGAAGCCAATTGTTGAAAAGAGAAAACTTCAAAAAATTTGAATAGCTGCTATTTGTTCAGGTTATCCTTTGATATTTTTCCTTGTCTATAATTAATATAATTTTTCCTCAAGGTAAAGTTCAATATTGTATTAATAGACCAATGAAAACTTCTAACAGTATATTTCTTCAGATTTTCAGTTGAACAAAAACTCAATGTTAATAAGTGCATGAATTAATGCCATTTTTCCTGTTCATTATCTTAAAAGGATGAAACCAATAGAATACAAACTCAAAATAGAACTAAAATATGAAACTATATTACTTTTCTTATGTTTTAAATGTAAACCTGACCTGACATTGTAGATTTAAATATTATTTTAAACTTTACATATGTACCGAGAAAAATGCATGAGAACTACAACTGATTTGTTTTAACAAAAGGGAAAATCTAACTCACAAACCCTACAGTTCTTTGTAAGTACTTTTAAAGTGTGATATATACAAAATAAATTTTAAAAAGACAAAAATTAGTGAAAATACAAAAGTATTAAAGATGGTTAAAACTGTTTGAAAACATTTGGTTTTTTTTTGGGGGGGGGCAGCTAAAGGTAGGGTACCACTCTAACTCAGGCTGGCCTGGAATTCACTATGTAGTCTCAGTGTGGCTTCAAAGTCACAGTGATCCTCCTATCTTTGCCTCCTGAGTTCTGGGATTAAAGGTGTGTGCCACAATACACAGAGCAAATGGTAGTGCTCTCCAAGACAAGACAGAGAAAATAAGAATAACTTATTTTCATGTAATTCAAGTGTATTACTGAAAAGTTTTAAAAGACCAGTCTTTCTGAGCTAGGAACAAGATTCTATAATTGTTTGTTACCTATCTTCCAATTTCTTTATAAACTGAAAGTTATCAGAACTTACAATTTTTTCCTTAGATTTTCTTCCTCATTACCCCTCATTCTCAAAGTCCCTCTGCCTCATCTCCATGCTATCAATGTTCAATTTCAGAGAGCTATAATGTTGGGAGGGTTTGAGTGACTTCTACTCATTAAGGTATAAATGATAGATTGATTCGTGGTCTGTCTTTTCCGGGGCATTTACATTTTAATAGGGGATAATTCTTTCATTCATGGGGAATGAGTTCTATAATAGTGTCATTTCAAACTAAAGTAATAGGACAATGGGAGGGGGGTATAGAATTGGGAAATCTTTGCTCATTTTTCTCAAGGTAATATCACATTAATTTTCAAGAGTTCAAAACTTTATCTATACCTTAGATTCTATTATTAGCAAGGATAGGTATAGTCTTTCCAAAAGTGAAGTCGTTTTCTATAAGCAACTTAAACATGGATACGATCCCATTAAATGTTTCACATCATTAAAGTGACACTGAATGTACAGTAACCATGAAATACAAAATTTCTCAGGTAGATGGAATCAAAAGCTAAAATAAAGCAATGAAATAAAAAGAGCATCAAGCACAATTGCATAAAGTCACAAAAAGTGTGGAAAGAAAACTTAATCAGACATCATAGCTGTAATATTTATGTACCTCCCAGCACTGCAGTAAATATTGTTTTATGTGCAATCGCTATTCCTTCCCTTCAAGGAGAGATGAGATTTCTAAGTACCCTTTTGCTGTGCAACCTTACTAAATAAACTGCACCATAGTCTTATAACCATCCCAGAGAGAGATGGAGATCACATCCAAGGCATTCTTATTTTTCTTTGCACCACGTTTTTATGAATTATAAATCATACAGAATCTTAGGAAAGGGAAATACACAAGAAACTCACAGACAACTTGTTAGTATCTATATTACAGAGGTACATATTTTAAAATCTACTACTCATATATCACTGTATTTATTCATCATGTCACAACAACCCTAGAGTGTTTGTAAAATTTTAAACATTATATATTGTTGATTGTGTCTTATGGATTGATTTGAGATGACAAAATTATACTGTGTTGCTTAAGAGACTGAATATGTAGATGGTCATTCCAAACACTGACATACTTTCATGCAATATTAATCCTATACAAAATTACTTTGTTGGGCTGGCAAGATGGCTTACCAGTTAAGGCACTTGCCTGGAAAGCTAAAGGACCCCAGTTCGATTTCCCTGGACCCATGTAAGTCAGATGCACGGTAGCGCATGCATCTGGAGTTCGTTTTCAGTGGCTGAAAGCCCTGGTGTGCCCATTCTCTCTCATTATGCCTCTTGCCCTCTCTCAAATAAATTAAGAAAAATTAAAAACAATTTGTTATTCATTATATAACTCACAAGGCAAGAAAACCAAACTCGTGTCATGGAATTCTGTACAAATGAAATTATCTAGTAAGCATTAATCAATATGTTTGAATACAGCCTAAAACATGTAGATGTATTTGAATTATTTGGAACAATTATAATGCAAATTTAAAGACTGAAAATGAATGACTTTTTTTAAATAATAGAAATTTAAATCTTTCTGGATCTTTTTATAAGAATTTATTAATATTGAGAGCCCTAAGCATAATTTAAGTCTCTGTTTGACTGATGATTAATTTACTTCTGTCTCCATTAGTGATTTAGAATCACTTATCAATTAATGAAGGCTTCCTTCTTCTTTTATCCCCCCCCCCCCCCCAGGTAAGCTCTTGCCTTAGCTTAGGCTGATCTGGAATACACTCTGTAGTTTCAGGGAGGCCTCAAACTCACAGTGATCCTCAGCCTCATGAGTGCTGGGTTAAAATGTGTATGCCGCCATGCCCAGTTCTCTTCTGTAGGATTCTTAATGATTTCTGATTTATTTTTATTTATTTATTTGAAAGCGACAGACAAAGAAAGAGGTAGAGAGAGAGAATGGGCGTGCCAGGGCTTCCAGCCACTGCAGACAAATTCCAGATGTGTGCGCCCCCTTGTGCATCTGGCTAATGTGGGTCCTGGGGAATTGAGCCTCGAACTGGGGTCCTTAGGCTTCACAGGCAAGCGCTTAACCGCTAAGCCATCTCTGCATCCCCTAATGATTTCTGAAAGCAAATTAATTTCTTTGGTAAAGTTTACACTCACTGCTTACTACATCTTTAAAATAAGATGTCAAACATGATAGTACAAAATGAAAAATGCAATTAAAATATTTTTGTTATGGAAACTATTTTTCAAATAATAGAATATAACTTTAACATAAAAAGAATTATAAAAATATTCAGTAGGAATAATTTATAATCCCTTTTGAATTATGTTGGTACATACATGGATTCTTCACTATTAAAAAATAAATAAAATTTGGGGCTGGAGAGATGGCTTAGTGTTTAAGGTACTTGCCTCCAAAGCCTAAGGATCCAGGTTCAATTCTCCAGATCCCACTTAAACCAGCTGCACATGAGGGCACATACAACTAAAGTTCATTTGCAGTGGTGAGAGGCCCTGTCACACCCATTCTTTCCCTCTCCTTTCTCCCTAATAAATAAATAGAAATAGAACTGAAATGAATGTTTACTGGGCAATTAAGACATTTTAGGATGTAGGAGAGGTTAATTAAAGCTACAGACATAGAAAACCACAGTTAAAGGCACTGGATAAGGAAGAGAATTACCAAGCTCTATAAACTATTTCAGAAGCAAATTGTTCTAAGTGTCAAACTCTAGGAAAAAATGACACTAAAATGATGATGGCACCTGAGTATGGTGGATACAACTTCTGTAATTTCACAACAAAATCCTTCATAGTTCTACGGTTTTCTTTTATACTACAATTTTCCAAATTCTAGCAACAAATGTGTTTTCTGTTGCTTGAAACTTTGGCCAGGTATTCACTTGCAAGAGCAATAGTTGAATAATGAAGTAAAATAGTCTAACGTGGGGTGTAGGGTGCACCCGCAGGCAGATGAAAAGGCCTGCACAGACACTTCACTGTGGGACCTAATACTACTGGACAATTTACAGCAGCGGGTGAAATGCCCCAAAGTTGTCACTCGCGACTGAAAAAGCAGCGCTGACTTCCTTATACTTGAAAAGTGAATGTATTTGGTGTGGTTCCTTTGATTTCAGTGTCTAAATAATGTCTCTATTTTCTTCTCTTTAGTGTATTTATGATTTGTACTATTGACTGGGGGGCAATTCTTAGATTTCAAAGGTTATTGTCAATGTGTGATTTGTGTTTCTGTTTTATAGGTGATCTAATGTGATATACCAGTTTTTATAATGATATTTAGATAATACTAATAACTGTATATTTGACAACCCATTAAAATGTTTTGCATTGGAGTCCCCCCCCCGCTAATTGTAATATGCTAACCTACTCATGACCATCTAAAAGTAAGTTACTCAATAAATGTTTGCATTGTGATATGTTCTCGAAACTTAAAAAATAAAATAAAATAAATAAAAATAAAATATTTAAAAAAAATAATAAAATTTTTAGATTTCCTGAGGAATATTTAATTATGGGAAAAATTAAAGCAGTAAAAGTTCCTAGTAATTAATTGCTACTTGATTCTCTATCCTGTGAATATGTAAGGATTACCAGTTTCTGGTATAAGAATAGAGGGAAAAAATGCAATTTCAATTAAAGAAATATCACTGGATGGGCTGGAGAGATGTCTTACCAATTAAGACACTTGCCTGTAAAGCCAAAGGACCCAGGTTTGATTCCCCAGTACTTACGTAAGGCAGATGCACAAGGTGGCCCATGCATCTGGTATTCATTTGCAGTGGCTAGATGCCCTGGCACACCCATTCTCTATCTTTCTCTCTAACTGCTTCTTTCCCTCTCTCCCTAATAAATGAGTAAAAATAAGATATTAGAAATATATATCATTGGAATACTGTGCAAAAAATCAATGAGAAAGAAAGAAAATTGAAAATGAATCCTTTTTATCTTTAACTGAAAATAAATATTTAGAGAATATTTGAAAATTACTTATCTTTGCTTCTTGCAATTTATGTTCAGTAATACATTCAAATTTCATTTCATAAAAACTGAATTTTAGTTAATCAGAAAAATAGCTGATCTGCTAACTCCAAGAAAGTGTTCATAGGCTAACTAAGCCATGAATGCATCATTCCAGTGTAACAACTGACATAAATGAATATTTTCTTTCAAATATATAATTCACTCAGTTGTGTTTTTTTAACAAGTCAACAATTTTCTCACTATGTCAATCTTAATATAAATGTAAGAGAAACTTATACTTTGTATTCATCAGTTTTCATAACCACCTTGGTTATTAAACTGGTGATGGTTTAAGATATAATATGCTTGCATTTTGGAAATTAACTGTAAAATATTGAATCATATTTCCACTTAAAAAAAACTTCTTCTAAAATGTTTACTATTTTAAGAGTGAAAAAAATTCTTTAGTTCAAGAAAATAAACATGATATTAAGACCAACTTTTTTCACATTTGCCTAATGAAGTTTTGCTTGGGTTAGTAGTCCATTAAACTTTCTAGATTAGGCCTGAGCACAGTGACACATGTGTATTATCTCAGGACTCTCCATATAAAGGCATAAGGACTAAGGCTTCAAGGGCAATGCTATAAATTGCTGACACAAACATCCAACCAGACACAGCTCATGGGAGGAAGGTATTTATTTCAGTATTACAGAGTATAAGGGAAAAACATGAAGCTGGATCCCTTTCATATATTCAACCACAGAGACATCACCAATAGCCTAAAAACACCAAAATCAACAAGCAAATAGAACTCAAACTGCTGCCTACATAACTTGGGCTGGAATTTAGATCGACCTTCAAATATACCTTAGAGCTGGACTCCAGAATCTGGCCACAATGACACACTGCCTGGTAACAGGGATCTCTCTGATAGGGCTCACATTCTAAGCTCAATTTAAATGAAACACCTGAGTCTATGTGGGCAGATATTCAAATGATCACATTCAACTACCACACTAAGCTACATCATGAGTTAGAGGCCAGTCTTTGCATTTTTAACTCTATCTAAAAACAAGAAGAAAAATCAGGTATATGTTTCACCTTAAAGTCTTTTGTACAGCAAAGCTCTGAAATTCAAATGACCACAAAAACTACTTAATGTAGGAAGAGGAATTTTGTATAAGTATCGATTTTGGGGATGAATTAATAGATGGAAAATAGAAGAAAGTTGCTGCAAATAAATATAAAGTGACATTGTGCTTTATTTATAAGAATACATTATGGAACCAACAGCCAGAACATGCATACATACTTCATGTTGCCATGGAAAGCTCTTTTCATAGCTCAAAATATAAAAAAATATAAAAATAAGAAATTACTTAATGTTTGATAACCTAGGACAAAAAATATAATGAAACAATTTTGACTCACTGGAACTTAGTCTTTCTTATGTAGAATATATAATATATGAAATTATTTTATTTCCCTTATGTTTTTATTAGTTTTCAGAATAAAACTGAGATAATGATGTATCTTTGAATATCCTTGTACCTTGTATAGAAAGAGCCGGAAGAGTGTAGGCAAAGGTTGATGAGTTGTGAAGAAATTCATACAACATAATAGCTGGGCGTGGTGGCACCCACCTTTAATCCTAGCACTTGGGAGGCAGAGGTAGGAAGATCACTGTGAGTTTCAGGTCACGCTGAGACTACATAGTGAATTCCAGGTCAGCCTGAGCCAGAGTGAGACCCTAACTCGAAAAACAAAACAAAACAAAACAAAAAAACAAAATAAAAAAATCATGCATCATAAAACAGTGGATAGACATGATACTCTCCAATATGGTTCTTTTTTATGAAAGGGTATTTTAGCAGTCAGCATTTCTCATTTCTAGGAACAGATGTTAAAGGAAGAGCAGCTTATGAAAGGAAAGGATTAATTTCCAGCTTACAGTTTGAGGAAATGTTTATCAAACAGAGGAAGCTGGCTCACTTTAGCCTACATCCACAGCAGAGGGAGAGACCATCAAACTTAGCTAGCTCTGAAAAACTAGACTCAGCCTCAAGGTCTGCCTTCAGCAAAACAGCTCCTATAGCAAAGTTCTAACTCCCAAAGACTTTGCCAGCTGTGGGCTAAGTAGGAAGCATGATTACAACCATTTGAGGCTGTAGGGTCATTTGCATTCAAACTCACATTTATCTTTGTGCTTACAGACATTAATTCAAATTCCAAGTCCTCATTTGTCTCCTTAGCAGAGTATTGATAATGACAGTGATAGCAAGCACCATTTGAATTCCTTGAAGCTTCACAGGAAACCAACTCGTTTTTTAAAATTTTTTTTGTTTTTTATTTTTATTTATTTGAGAGCAATAGACAGAGAGAGAAAGAGGCAGATAGATAGAAAGTGAATGGGTATGTCAGAGCCTCCAGCCACTGCAAATGAACTCCAGATGCATGTGCCCCCTTGTGCATCTGGCTAGCGTGGGTCCTGGGGAACTGAGCCTCGAACCGGGGTCCTTAGGCTTAACAGGTAAGCGCTTAACCTCTAAGCCATCTCTCCAGCCCAACCAACTTGTTTTATAACACTTGAGAAATGTTTTATTGTATGTCTTTATTCAGATAGGAAGGAATGTCATTGCTACATAGAGCTATGTTAATTGTATTATCCTTGGGGAAAAATCTGGGGCTTTAGTGTCATCTCACTTGTAAGGGAACTCTCTCATGGTGTTCAGACCATGAAAACATGAATTCCGTAATCATTTCCTCTGTTGTATCCACTTGTGACACATCTGTGTGACAGCTGACACACAGATTATCCATGTTTAGAGAGAGTCTGAATTCTGAGTGTTGCAGTCAGGTTTGAATTGCTGGTAGAAATCACCCAACCAAGAATAGCTTGTGGTTAAAAAGAAGTTTATTTTGGCTTATAGACTCGAGGGTTAAGGTCTATGATGGCAGGGAAAACGATGACATGAGCAGAGGGTGGACATCACTCCTTGGCCAATATAAGGTGGACCATAGCAACAGGAAAGTGTGCCAAACACTGGCAAGGGGAAGCTGGCTATAACACCTATAATCCTGCCCCCAACAATACACTGCCTCCTGGAGGTATGAATTCCCAAGTCTCCATCAGCTGGGAACCTAGCATTCAGAACACCTAAGTTTATGGGGGACACCTGAATCAAACCACCACATTCCACCCTGGACCCATAAACTGATACCAATACATGATATAAAATACAATGCATTCAGTCAAACTTTAAAAGTCTCTATAGTTTTTTATCAATTCCAATGATATTCATACATCCCTTTAGTCCAAGACCTTTTAACTGAACCATAGTACCAAAAAAAAAAAAAAAAAAAAAATTCACCAAAAAAACAACAATGGCACAGAATAAACATTCACTCTGGTAAAGATGGCATTGGGCATAACAAAGAAACATTCATCCAATACAAGATTTAAAACAACCAGGGCAAACATCAAACTCTGTAGCTATGAGTCCAACAACTCTAGTCAATGACAAGTCTCCAAGTCCGATAACTAATCAGCAACAAGTCTCTGGGGTTGCAATTTCACCCCTCCAGCTAATAATCACAGTCCTGGAAAACTTCATCTTGGGCTGCAGCTCTCCTTGGCAGCCATCTTGTGGTCCCAGCATCTCCACTGTAACCCACAGTTCATCCTCATAGTTTCATGCAGGCATCCAACAAACCTGCTTCACATTGCCCATGGCCATTTTCAAAGCACAAGACCGTGTTGCAAACTCAGTGAGCCTCTCTTTCCTACATTTCTTATACTCCACAATACCAGGCAGGGTGCCAAATTGTTAATCCGGTGGTAGTACAACAGACTTTGAAGAACAGGACACTCCTTGAGCACTCAGCCCCCTTCAAAAGAGTCTACATTCTTCCTATTGTCCTATTGAAAGTCAGCTGACTCAATCTCAAAGCTGGTAATCTCTCAATTGTAGTTGAATGGGCAGCAATTGACCCAAAGATTTTTCTTTCTGTGCTATGTCCCTCTGCTCACACCAATTCATTTCTACACAAAGCAACCTTGCACAACTTCTCAGGATATGGGCATAACAGCAAGCTTCTCACACACTGTTAGCCCAGTCCAAGCAAAGCTCTTTCTCACCTTCATAAGCCAAACCTCACAGTCCATAGATCTTACTGCTTTGAGGTCTTTCAAGTCTGACGAGAATAGTCAGTCCATCAAGCACATTCCTCTTAAAAATCCAAAAGGCCAAAGCCACACAGTCAGGTGTCTAGCAACAATCCCACTCAGCACCACTTTACTGTCACAGTCAGGTTCGCATTGCTGGTAGAAACCACCTAACCAAGAGCAGCTTATGGGGAAAAAATGAGGTTCATTTTGACTTAAAGGCTTCAGGGGGAAGCTCCATGATGGCAGATATTATAATGAAAGAAAAAAATTACCATTTGTGTAATACATGGGATTTTAAAATGTATTCCTTCTGGATATGAAAAAGGACCTTATTAGATTGGTATGCAATTTAATAAATTGTGGTATTTGCCATGGTGACAATTAATTATGACATCACTAACCTAAGCAGTCTGCATTACCAATAGTTGAATATAGAACATGAGACATATTCATCAGATAACAATTGAAAACATGCATGATTTATCTTGTGTGCTAAGTTTAAGCTTGTAAACAGGCAACTAATCCAAAAGATAGATTACTAAAATACCTTGGGCAATAAACATTCTCCTGTTTAAAAAAAAAACTGTAAAATATTATGTTTTATGAAATTTAGAGACTTTTGCAGTTACCTTCTCATTTCTAGAACAAAGTACCAGATAAAAGCAGCTAATGGAGGGAAAGGTTTATTTTATCTTAATTATTTTATTATATTTTATTTTGAGGCTAAGAACCTCAAGGGGAAGTGCCATGATGGCAAGGAAAAGCATGACCTGACATTGGGTGTACATCACACTACTACAGCAGGTGCAAGACAATAGCAGGAGAGTGAGCCAACTAACATTAGCGAGCTAGGTGCTAATAAACCTCAGGGTTCACCCCAGCAGCATACCTCCCATATCAAGGCTCCACCTTCGATGTTTCCACAGCTGGTGAGCAAGCATTCAAAACACATGAGTTGGGCTGGAGAGATGGCTTAGCGGTTAAGCGCTTGCCTGTGAAGCCTAAGGACCCCAGTTCAAGGCTCGATTCCCCAGGACCCACGTTAGCCAGATGCACAAGGGGGTGCACACATCTAGAGTTCATTTGCAGTGGCTGGAGGCCCTGGCACACCCATTCTCAATCTCTCTCTCTCTGTCTCTTTCTCTCTCTGTCATTTTCAAATAAATAAATAAAAAATGAACAAAAAATTAAAAAAAAAAACACATGAGTTTATGAGGAACACCTGATTCAAACAATCAAAGGATCATAGAGACAAGTCTTAGAGAAACACATTAAAGTCCTAGTTTCACACTCTTGTGATAAAAATGATAGATAGATAGATAGACAGACAGACAGATAGATGATAGATTGATAGATAAGAGATAATTAGATGATATGGAAAGATATGTAACTGCAAGATGATAGATAATGATGGACTATAGACAGAAGATAGATATAAGTATACACAGATATAGACATTGTTATAGACATACACAGATCTAATTTGTCTTGTAATTTCTAGTTCCTTTATTGTTGTATCCATCTTGCTTTATATGATGAAACTCATGAAAATTCAGGGAATTTGATGGATTCTTATGTTTTCAAATGCTGAATACATTGAGTAAATACTTCTTCTAGACATGCACAGCTAAAGAAATTTACTGTGTTTATAATCTGGAAAATATCAGAGAAAGACTGAAGTCCATAAAATAATTTCACTAAAAATTGTGTATAAAATAGATAGTATTTCTTTTATAATTTCCTTATTTTTTTCATTGAGGTTATTAATGAAGAAAGTGCTTTTATTATTTTTTTGTTTATTTTTAGTTATTTTACAGTGACAGACAGAGAGAGGAAGAGGCAGATAGAGAGACAGAGAGAGAATGGGCGCGCCAGAGCCTCTAGCCACTGCAAAGGAACTCCCGATGCGTGCGCCCCCTTGTGCATCTGGCTAACGTGGGTCCTGGAGAATCGAGCCTTGAACTGGGGTCCTTAGGCCTCACAGGCAAGCACTTAACCTCTAGGCCATCTCTCCAGCCCAAAAGTGCTTTTTTTAAATAGCTGAAAGCAAAATAAATAATCAAGAAAATCTCAACTGTTTATGAGTGTAAAACTATTTGTAGTTGCATATTTGTTTTGAGTAACTACTCAGAAATACCAAAAGCAGAAAGTTTATTTGCACAATGAATGAATGCATCAGCAACCAGAGGCTAATCCACCATGATCCAATAGTAGACTAGACCATATTGTATTTAGTATATTAAATTAGTAGTCTATTATTCAGAAGGTCATTTTGAAACTCCACATAATGCAGTTGCATTCATATCTTTAAATATTTATAGTATCCAAAACAGCATTTCTTTGGGCTGGAGAGATGGCTTAGTGGTGACACAGTTGCTGTGAATCCTGAGGACTCTGGTTCGAGGCTTAATTCCCCAGGACCCATGTTAGCCAGATGCACAAGAGGGTGCATGCATCTGCAGTTCGTTTGCAATGGTTGGAAGCCCAGGCACACCCATTCTCTCTCTCTGCTTCTTTCCCTCTCTGTCTGTCACTCTCAAATAAATAAATAAAAATAAACAAAAAAAAATGTAAAAAAAATAACTTTTCTTTTAGAAATCTATCTTACGTTGAACTAGAGAAAATACAGCTACAATGTTAATTAAATGATAATTTAAAATACGTCTCCTCCAAACACTTTTTACAGATTTGATTACATAAGTAACATTTAACTTAAATTATCATATGTGTAGCAACACTTGGATCATCAAAAGCCCTTAGATGAAAAGTAGGCAACACATTCTGTATAAGAGTCTCATCCTAATGGATTGTGCCACTGCAGTGTCACTGTTTGCACAGGCACAAAGGTGTGTGACTATGCACGTTCATGTATATTTATGCTTTGGGACTGGGGAAGGCGTCTAGTGTCATCCTCAAGAACGTTGGACCCCTTTTACAATAAGGTCTTTTTTAGGCCTGGAGCTCACAAATTCAGTGATATTACATGGCCAGAAAATCCAAACATCTCGGTCTCTGCTTTCTCACTCCTAGGAAAAGAGTCATGGGTCATCTTGCCTGGTATTTTACTAGGGTTCTGGAGATCATACACAGGTCATCGTTCTTGATGATTTTATGCTTAATTAACAATCAGTGAATAGAATACTGTGAGCATCTATAATTCCTGTATCTCCAACAATGTGTTAACAATGTGTTAACAGAGGCAGTCCACAGATTTGTATTAGATTTGCGATATCTTTGTTTACACTTAGTTTGTGATATTCCCATTTTGCCTTTATTCATAAAAGTTACACACTGGACTGCCATTGGTAAAACTGCCTTCAGAATGTGTTGCCTGGAGTTCTGCTGGAAAATTAGTGTATAAAAAGAAAAATGGGGCTGGAGAGATGGCTTAGCGGTTAAGCACTTGCCTATGAAGCCTAAGGACCCCGGTTCGAGGCTCAGTTCCCCAGGTCCCACGTTAGCCAGATGCACAAGGGGGCGCATGCGTCTGGAGTTCGTTTGCAGAGGCTGGAAGCCCTGGCACGCCCATTCTCTCTCTCTCCCTCTATCTGTCTTTCTCTCTGTGTCTGTCGCTCTCAAATAAATAAATAAATTAAAAAAATTTTAAAAAATTTAAAAAAAATTAAAAAATTAAAAAAATTAAAAACATTAAAAAAAAAGAAAAATGGGGGAAAACTCATAAAATTCATGAAGAATTATATTATTAGAATTTTAAAGAGATGACTTTCTTTTCACATTCTGTTTTTTAATTTTTTAATTTAGTTTTTATTAGATATGGACATATTTAGTAAGTAAACAACACAAGTTAGTACTATCATTTCTCTCATCCCTGCTCCTTTCCAGAAGAGGTCCTCCTTGTTGGGTGTGCAGGTCAACCACATAGGGATTATGGTTCATGCATTGCTGGGGCAGAAGTCAGTTATAGGGAGAGTCAAAGTCTATGTGCATAACGTCCCAACCTGTGGATCTAACAATCTTTCCACCCTATCTTCCACAAAATTCCCTGAGTCATATTGGGTGCACTTAAATTCTATTTTAGTGATGGGCTCTTAGGAGCCTCTGGACCTCTCCTTTGGTAGGTGTTGAATATCCTTGGTGTCTATCTCCTTAACCCTTGTGCTGATATCAGGCTCACTGAGAAAACAGCACTCTTTCTCTATTCCCTAATTCTTCTGTGGTTTCAGCTGGGGCCAGGGTGTAGTGTTTTGGGTTATTTATCTCCTCAGGTCCCACTCCCATCTAAAAAAAAAAAAAAAAAAAAAAAAAGAAGAAGAAGCAGAATATCTAATGGAGAGTGAAGTCAGCACCAGTTAAATGGGATAAGCATTATTAATTTAGAGAGAATTTAAAGAGTGTAGACACTCTGTAGCCCAAGATTAGTGGGAACTTAACACTGGAAAACAAAATCATTAATTGGATGTGATTCTGACTTGTTTCCCAGTTACAGACATGGTTTCCTTTACACTGAGTGGATTCCTGAGCCAATCCAAGAGCAGATGGTTACCCACCATGGGGGTGTGCCACTATTGCACTTATGTGAGCATCATGTCAGGTTATTTGCTTTTGAGCTTAGACTTTAAGTTGTTTGGGCACATGTTGGCCACTTTACCCAGGTAACTCATGTAGCACCTTCCAGCACTAGATGGGCTAAATGTCTAGGGACTGGCTCTCTTCCAGATTCCATTCAGGTCTTTCCATTGTCCATGCCAACATCATATGGTATCTTCATCAGTAGGGTCTTACCATTTACCTCTGTTGGCTAATCAAGTGCACTGACTGAAGTCTGTCTTGTTTGTTTTGGGAAACCTCGTAGATTTTCTCCAATCTACAGCTCCTTTTGGATGTTAACCATATCCTGATACAGGAATTACAGGCGAGTGCCAAGGGTAAAGAAAAAAGAAAAACAAAACAAAACAAACAAACAAACAGAGAAACAGGAAAAATTTAAGGTTAGGTTTCATCTCACCCTCTATAGGATCCTTTGATTCAAGTGTTCCTGCTAATGTCCTGTTGAGGGTTCAACCTTTTAGTCTAACTTCCAGGATATAGGATACTATGGTACCAGTTAAATTTGGGTTCAGTATTGTGTTCCCCTCGCCACAGCCTTCCCTTTCCCCCAACCACTACCCACCCTAGTGTCCAAGCCTTGAGATGCTGTTCAGTTATGTCAGCAACTCAGGCTGATGCATATTAGGAACTGCAGATGAATGAGACTATGGAACGTTTGTCTTCTTGTGATTGTGAGTCTACCTATGTGTCATCCAATTTGTCCAATACCATTTGTTGAAGATGCTGTCTTTTCTCCAGTTTACATTATTGGCAACTTTGTTAAAGACAAAATAGCTGTAATTACCTGACCTAAGGTTTGGTCTTCAATTCTGTTACATTGACTATGTTTCTGTTTTTATTCTAGTACCATGCTGTTTTTCTCACTATGGTTTTGTAATATAGCTTTAAATTGGTATGCCATTCCATATGGATTTTGAGATCATATTTTTCAATCTCTGTGAAGAATGACACTGGTATTTTTATTGGTATTGTCAAGGTGGATAATGCTTTTGATGTGTTCTTGAATTTGGTTGGTGAGCATTTTGTTCCCCAGGAGCTTTACATCTAAATTCATCAGGGATATAGGCCTATAGTTTTCTTTTCTCATTGCATCTCGGTCTAATTTTGGTAGTAGAGTGATGCTAGCTTCATAAAAGGAGTCAGGGAGGATTCCTTGGCCTCCAATTATGTGAAACACTTTGTGAAAAATTGTTTTCAGTTCTTCAATGAAGGTTTAATAGGATTTATCCGAGAAGCCATCCAGTCTTAGACTTGTTTCTTGGGGAGTTTTTTGACTAACTTTATAATCTCCATGAATGTGGCAGGTTTTTTAAGGAGATTAATCTATTCTGCGTTTAATTTTGGTAGGTGTCATATGTCTAGTAACTCATCCAGTTCTTCCAGATTATTTAATTTTATGGAGTACAGGTTTTGGAAGTATGCCCTGATGATTATAATTTTATTGATTTCTATTGTGACCTCTCCTTTTTATTTCTGATTGTGTCGATTTTCTCTTTCATTGTTGGATCAAATTTGCAAGGAAATTATCAATCTTGTTTATTTTTTCAAAGTACCAGCTCTTCCTTTCATTATTTTTTAAATCATGTTCTTAGTTTCCAATCATTTATTTTCTACTCTGATCTTGATTATTCTTTCTACCTGGAGCTCTTTGAGTTGAATTCTTCTGTTTTTCCAATGCCTTTAGGTGGACAGTCAGATTATTAATTAGGGATCTATCTTTGTAATGAAAGCATTCAATGCTATGAATTTTTCCCTTAGGAATGCCTTCGTTGTGTTCCTTAAGTTTTGATAGGTTGTGTTTTCATTATCATTTATTTCTAGGAATTTTAAAATTTCTTTTTTGATTTCTTCCATGACCCATTGATTGTTTAGAAGAGTGTTATTTACTCTCCAGGAGCTAGTGGGATTCTTGATGTGTGTCTTAATTTCTAGCATTAAAGTCTTGTGATCTGACATGGTACATGAAGTTATTTCATTTTCCCTGACATGAGGCACACTTTATGGTATAATATATGGCTAATTTTGGAGAAGTTTTCCTGGGCTGCTGAGAAAAATGTGTATTCTGTAGAGTTGTGGTGGTAATTTCTGAAGATGCCCATTAGGTTTAGTTTATCTATGATGTTGTTGAGCTCTATTATTTCCCTGTTGATTTTTTGCTTGTATGATCTGTCTGTTGATGATAGTGGAGTATTGAAGTCTCTGGTTATGATGCTGTTGGTGCTTACTTATGTTTTATTGTCAAGTAGATTTTGTTGTATGAGCTGGAGTATACCTTTTTGGGTGCATATATATTTACGATAGTGATGTGCTCATGTTGGATCATTCCCTTAATGAGTAACAAGTGGCCTTCTCTGTCATTTTATTACTTTTGTTTTGAAGTCTATTTTATTAAAAATTAGTATAGCAACATACACTTGTTTTTTTTTTATTTCCATTTGCATGGAATATCATTTTTGATCCTTTCACCCTGAGGATGTGTGTATATCTTTAGTGGTGAGATAGGTTTCTTTCTTTTTTTTTTTTTTTAATTTGAGAGCGACAGACAGAGATAGAAAGACAGATAGAGGGAGAGAGAGAATGGGCGCGTCAGGGCTTCCAGCCTCTGCAAACGAACTCCAGACGTGTGCGCCCCCTTGTTCATCTGGCTAACGTGGGACCTGGGGAACCGAGCCTCGAACCGGGGTCCTTAGGCTTCACAGGCAAGCGCTTAACCGCTAAGCCATCTCTCCAGCCCGAGATAGGTTTCTTGAAGACAATCAAAAGAAGAGTCCAGGTTATTGATCCACCCTGATGACCTGTGTCTTTTGAGGGGTGAGTTAAGTCCATTAATATTTAAGGTTATTACTGTGAGGTATGAATTAATTCCTGTCATGATGAGGTGTTTTATAGGGTTTGTTACTTTCTTGAGATTTGTACTTTTTTGAGACTGTTCTAGTTTTGGTTATTGTGATCTTATTCTTGTTTGCTTTTATTACTGGTTGTTTGACTGTTCTGTGTGGTGTATTCCCTCAAGTATTCCCTGTGGGTTTGTTTGCATATAACCATAGAGTTGACCTTTGTCATGGAAAAATTTATTTCACCATCTATCATGAGGAATACTGCTCTGGGCAGAATAGCTTGAATGGAAAACCATAGTTTTTTAGACCTTAACTTTAAGTGTTTCATTACAGATCCTTCTAGCTTTCAAGGTTTCCATTGAGAAATCTGACATAATTCTGATGGAATTGCCTTTTTATGTTGTAAGTTTTTTTTTTTTCTCTCTTGCTGCTTTTAATATTCTCTCTTTATTTTCTTTGTTAAGAGTTTTAACTATGGTATGCCTTGGAGAGTTTCTTCTTTGTTTCTGTCTGTTTGGTGTTCTATGGGCTTCTGATAGCTGGATGTGCCTATCTTGAGAGGTTGGGAAAAATTGTCTTTAATAATTTTGTTGAATATGTTCTCTATACCTCTGGCTTGTATTTTTGTATTTCCTTTCCTTCTAGTGCATCCATGATCTGGATGTTTGGTTGATTTAGGGTATCCTATAGTTCCCTTGTATTCTGTTCACTTGATTTTTGGGGAGGCCAAAAACCTTACTAAGTTCAATCAATTTCTTCTGTTTTGTCTTCCAGGACAGAGGTTCTGTCTTCCACATAAGTAATTCTATTGTTTAGAGGTTCTAGAGAGATTTTTATAATTTCTATTTTTTTTTGTTGTTTTGTTTTCTGTTGTGTTATTTTTCATTATGTCCAATTCTTTTTTGAGGTATGGTTTTCAGTTTGAGTTCTGATTTTCCTGACACTCCTTGAAATTCTTTCTTACATTTGATCAAGTCTTTCTTAGGCTTAATCAACCAGTTGTTGAGATCTTCCATTTTTTGACTCATATTCAATATGATTATATCTCTGTTGAGGGTTCTAATGTGTTCTTCAATAAAGTTAAGCCTACTTTCAGAAGCTGAATGCCTTAAGAGATGTTTTTAGTTTCACTGATACAATTGTTGGTTCTTTGATTTTTTGCTTCCAGTGTAGTTGCTTTTTTGATCAGGGTCTCATTGATTGTTGTGTTTTCATTTCGGGAATGAATTTCTGTTGATTTCTCTATGATATCCTTGGAGGCTTACTTTGTAGGACTATGGGTCCTTGCTGGAGATCCCTCAGTTTTCTGACTTTCATTGGTTTTTAGGGAGAGTCTTTATTTTACTGAGGAGGTAGCAAGTTTTTGTCCTTTGGCCCATACACTCTCCAATTCAGGATAACAGGGATCTTGGTAACCAGTGGCCAGTCAGGATACCAGAGAAAAATGCCTGATTCCATAGACCACACAGGGACCATTCCTCCCCAAACAAGGTACAATGTGACCTACCAGAATTAGGGAAAAGACACAAGCCAGGGAACAGAAATACGGACTACTTACTCCTTGCTATTCCGACCTGCACATCCTCCCATGCAGGGGACCTGGACCAGGGACCTGGGAGGAGCTGGAAACAGGGATCTGGCCCATGCTCTCCAATCTCTTGCCTGCCATCACAGTCTGGTGCAGGGAATTCAGACCCTGGAACTGGAACGAGCCAGGAATCAGGGGTCTGGTTTATTCACTCTGGGCCTGCTATCATACTCTCCTGTGTGGGGAACTGGGACTAAGGAGCTGGGAGGAGCAGGGGAACAGAGGTCTATCCTACTCACCACATACTGAGGCATCCTCCCACATACTGTCTGGTGCAGGGAACCTGGAGCAGGGCTATGTTTAAATTTTTTTGAAACTACAATAACTTCAAATAAAACTGTTTTCCCTATGCATGTTAAAATTACCCAACAATGCAATAAGAAACAAGCCTCATCTAGAAAAAGAACCAATTAGAAGAGGAGAGAATACAGCAAGAATGAAGTGGAATATGAACTTGGGATTCCAAACAGAGTGAAAAGTTCCTTCAAAATGAGAGTGAAAGCAAAGCATCTGAGGATAAGAAAGCACTGCAAGAATATATCTTTCCCAAAATTGCTCCATAGGAACTGCCAGAAGATGTCTTCTGATTGATGCAAAATACACCATTAGGAAAAACTATACAATAGGAAAGTGGGCAATTGAAATATTTTCTATATGTATAAAATATTAAAATATTTCTGTGTGTCAGACACATGCATAGTAAATTGTATGCTTTTTTAAATTTATTAAATCCATAATGTGACTAGTAAAAAAAATTGATGCCAGCATCTTAAAAAGTAAACTTGTAGTTTTTTTATTATTTATTAATTTTTTATTAAGGTCATAATTTGTATGGATTCAATCATGTGTTGTTTCCACCTTTTGTTCCTCCTTATCCCCATTCTGCTGAGGGCCCTCTTCAGTGGGGTTGCCGCTATTCCCCATGGAATTATGGATTATAATTGTGAGAGCAGCAGTCATTTATGGGGGTCAGGGCAATGCTTCTAGGTATGATCCTGTATTTGTTACAATATGTTTACCTCTTCTTCTACAAACTCCCTGAGTCTTGTTGGGAGTGTTTTAATTTTTTTCATTGATTTTGATTTATATATTTGAGAGCAACAGAGAGAGAGAGAGAAAGAGGGAGGGGGAGAGAGAGAGGATGGGCAAGCTAGGGCTGAGGATGGGCAAGCCAGGGCCTCCAGCCACTGAAAATGAACTCCAGATGCTTGGACCCCCTTTGCACATCTGGCTAAAATGGATCCTTGGGAATCAAGCTTCAAAGCAGGGTCCTTAGGCTTCACAGGCAAGCACTTAACTGCTAAGCCATCACTATAGCCTGAGTGTTTTAAGTCTACTTCAGGCTTGAGCTCAAGTATCTAGATTTTTGGTCTGATATATTTTGAGTATCTTAGAGTCTCTCTCTTTCACTCTATTACTGATTTTCAGGCTCACCTTTGAAGCTGTACTCTTGCTTATCTCCCTAGTTCCCTGTGGTTTCACCTGGACCTTGGCTGAAGTGTGAGTGGTGGTTTACTTCCTCTGATCTTGCTATGATCTTGAAAAAAATCCAGATTATTCAATGGAGAATGAAGTCGCCAAAACATAAATTGGATAATCATTGTTAATTCAGACAGATTTTGATGCATGTACCCCATATTTTAGCCAAAGACTAGTGGGACTTGCTTTTGGAGACCATAGGATTCTGTCTCCATAGGATTCTGACCTGGTTCCCAGTTCCAGGTAGGGGTTTATTCCCACTGAACAGATTTCCTAGCCAATCAGAAAGGCATGGATAAATAGCCAGGAAAAGCAACAACAGCAAAAACAAAAAACAAAAAAAAAAAAAAAAAAACTTCCATCCCAAGGCAACAACACTTTATGTTATCTTCTGCATAGCAATGGTATATACAAAACATCTTTAGGTCTCCACTGCCAACCATGTTCCATCTTACAATGGCCTCACCAACCTCTCTATCAGAGACTTCATGCCCTGCCTCATTTACTGTGCCTTAGCTGCAACTCATAGAACCAGAACTATGTATACTTCATGACCCACTTCCATGCATTTGTCATGTTTCCAAAACTAGTACCAGGAGTGCAGAACACAGCCATATTGCTAATACACCAATGAAGTATATCATGACCTAAAAGACCAGGTATCTTCCTTTCAAAAGCATTTGAATTTCTACCATTCGGTCTTTCCTTAGTGGAATCACCTCAGGGATCCTTTCCCTTGTTTCAAATCAACCCTACTTCTTGGTACTTATTTTCTGTTTTAGTTAGCATCACGTTGTGTAGAGGAACATCTAAACAGACACAGTTTATGGGAGGAAAAGATTTATTTCAATATTTGAGATCCAAGGAAAGTTCCATTCAATGGTGGAAGAAGCTGGCTCCCATTTAGAAATCCAAGCAGAGAGACACCACCAAACAACCAGCACCACAAGGAAACACAGCCATACCTTTAGGCTGGAATTCAGATCTGCCCTCAGTGGCATGCCTTTCTCTAGTAGTTGTCTGCCCCCTAGGGGTTGAAGCATAAAACTCAATTTTAATAAAACACCTAAGTCTATGGGGGACATATATTTAAACTAGCATAAGCCTATAATCCAAGAAACAAGCACACACACACGCACACACACACACGAGAGAGAGAGAGAGATTTTTAAAACATTTTTCTCCAGTTTTATTTGTAAGTAACTCTCTAATGGCCACGCAAGAATTTTTAAGCACATTTCAAGGTAAAATTACACTATGTGTGTGACATATCATTAAAATAATGCTAGGATGTATAACTAGAAGACCCCAGAATAATATACAGAAATAAAAATAATTTTAACTGGATATGTTGGTAGAGTGTAGAACAGAATAAGTCACCTTTAAGTTATATCCAGCACATTAGTGGATATAATTAGAATTACTTATTAACTTCACTTTTAGAATATAAACTTTTGGGGTATGGGTATAAAATGTATCTAGTTTTAAATATGGAGGCTTGATGACATAATTAGTATAATAATATTACCTTATGGCAACTACCCTTATTGAGAGGATGTTATAAAAGCAATATATAAATACGTCTCATTTCAATAAAGAGATATAATCCTATATTTAAAAAAATTATAGGGGAGAAAAGATACAAATGTATATTTATAACATACTCCTCAAATTATCTATATGTTTTACAAATATTATTCCCTATTGAAGCTTTTAGTTCAAAATGTACGTGCTCCTTCAAAAGTTTGTGTAATATTTTAAATCTATACTTACTTATCTAATAGAAATGATAGGTTGAATTATGATTTTTTTTTATAATCATTTAGGGAAAGTAGCTATGTTTTCTCTATGCTGTGACTAAAAGCATGGCAAAAACCACTTAGTACCAGAAGAGCTTATTTAGCTCAAGGGTCAGGGACACACAACTCATCATAGCAGGGCAGGCATGGCAGCAAGCTTGTATGACTATGGGAGCTTTAGGTTCCCTACTTGTATCTGTGTGTTTCCGGGATCACAGAGAGAAGAAAAAAAGTATGCCTGGCTACGAAACCACCAGACTAACCATTACACTCCAGTAACATGATTTTAGAATGTTGGTGATCATTTAGAAATGTACCTGGTTGGACAAAGTGGATCCCTGGACTGTAAAGGCTGAAATGATTTTGGATATTTCCTAGATCTTTTGATAGAAAACATCTTATCATCAAGACACCATTCATATTGTGGAACTAAGAATGCACATTTCTCTTCAATTGCAAAAACTTTTTAAACAATTACCTCTATTTTGTTCACAATTATCTAAAATTAAAAATTGCCATACATGGAAGGGAGGAGGATACTTAATAGGTTGATATTGTATATATGTAATTACAATGATTGTAATGGGGAGGTAATATGATGGAGAATAAAATTTCAAATGGGAAAGTGTGGGGGTGGGGAGGGAGGGAATTACCATGGGATATATTTTATAATCATGGAAAATGTTAATAAAAATTAAAAAAAAATTGCCATATATGCTTTTCCTTGCCACAGTATACAAGTCTTACTTCCTTTATTCCACATTCTGCATCGAAAATTTGGTTAAGAGAATGAGCACTTAGCATGTCTGAATGCTATTCTGAATGCTTTTATGTCTATAAAAAAGTTAGTCAGTTATTTTAGAGTTCAGATTAACTCTAATTTTTAGGACATGAGCAGCAGGAAGATGACTCTTTGGCAGAATGTAACATGAAACTATTCTAGGAAAATTTTCAATAGAATCCCAACTCTCACTTTAAGCATTATGAAAAGATTTTAGGATTATAAATTCCTACCAGGAACACCTAATAAGCTCTGTTTAGAGCATCCTTTCCCTTCTTTGTCTCTCATCTCCAAAAGCAACATTTTTCTTATAAGCTATTTCCAGAGGCCAATGAGCCACCCAGTCAGGTTTATAATAAAAATGATCCCACTTCTCAGCACCAAACTTTATATTAGTTCTCTCAGCATTGTGTCCAAATACTTTAAAAATGATAAGGATTAATAGATTTATTTTGGATCACAATTTGAGTCCATCACAATAGGGAAGTCATAATGCTAGGGAAATCCATGGTGGCAAGAGTATAAAGGTACATTCTCACATCTAGGCAGTTTAAGTAGCAGAAAGAGAAGGGAAGTGAAGCCAGGTACATAACGTGAAAACGTGTTCCCAGTGACTTACTTAAATAGAGGCTCTACTTTCTAAAATCACAGCCTAGGAAAGCAGCATCACAATCTAGAGAATGTGAGCCAATGAGGTCACTTCAAATTCGATCTCTGAACAGAAGTATTTGAAAATCTTAGTCTCTAGCTTAATAATTAGCAGGTAAGCATGCAATAGCAAAGTATAACATTCAATTTAGAAAATATTTAACTAAAACATAAACAGATAATGTCTCTTAGAAAATTCTGTTTTTTTCCCAGTCTTGAAAAAATTATAAAGAAATGGGATATACTTTTGATATATTTGAAATATCATCACATCTACATTTTCATTTTTTGGTCCCCACAATCACATTTTATTTTTTATTTGTTTATTCCTGCATCATACCTTTTAAAATTGTAAAATATTCCAAATGTCACTTATCAATACTTTTTTTTTTTCAGTTTCCCAAAATAAAGCACACTAGAAGATTTCTGGTTTGGTTTCACTGGTGAACTGGAAACATCAAATGCATGAATGCCTTTCTTTAGGGATTACTTGAGGGTTTTTTTTTGTTTTTCCCCTTCCTTTTTTTGTTATTCATTGAAAGATCAGGCTATAAAACCTTTTGATATTGTAAAAGATATGAAACTGAAACCACAGTCTACTGAAAGCCAGTCATTTTGTTCACCTTTAAAAGAAGTTCATATTTATACTAATCTTTTTGGACATCATTATCTATTTCTATGGAATGTATGTATTATGAGCTTAGATACAATATTAATATACTCAACCTTTCTGAATTGTTAATACAATACTAATTCAAGTGCTATTACAGTAAATTAACATGAATATATAAATTTAAGAGTACATATTTGCAACTTCAGATATTTCAGTAAAAAAAAAAAATTCATTGATATTTAGCAGCAGTTCAAAGAAGGCAGTTGATAGTTTGTGAAAAAGTATAGATAAAGTTGAGAGCTGAGAAATACTTGCATAACAATACATGGTGATTTTATTTCACTTTTAGTAACTCAGCTTTTAATTTTATTATTTGAATTTCTTTGAAATTACTTTTTTCCCATAAATAACAATAAAAACCATTTTCAATCCTTATGATAGAACCTAAGTGCTTACTGTGAAAACATGAGGAAGTGAGTTCAACATCCAGAACCCATGCGAAAAAAATTGTCATTGTTATGCATGCTGGCAACACCAATATTGAGAGGGGTTGAGCTAAGGGTGTCAGCAGGACTGGTTGCTCAGACACCAAAGAAAAGTGGAGCATCACAGGTTCATTAGCAGACACTGTCTCAGGAAGATGGCATGGAAAAGTGATAAGAAGACCCTTGATGTCCTTCTCTGGACTCCCCATGAATGAGAATAACATGCACAAATCTGCATACATGTGTCTAAAACACACATGGAAAAACCACACATACTAAACATACATATATAAAAGAGAACCTACAGGCAGGCAAGGAACCTCTAGGCATATTTGAACCATGCTTCCTAGGTACTTGGGCCAGGCAAGCCAGGGACTACTGGGAGCTCAGACACCATGTGTTTGAGCAGGCCCGTGAGCAGGATTCTACCTGCCATCATTTATCCCAGAACACCCACATAGATGCAGGACACACGCAGGCCCCACAACTACTATCACTGAGGTCCAGCCCCTATTGGAATTCCTCAATATTTTCTTTACTTTCTCCTTTTCTGCCACCAACAGCCATATCCAAATCCAGCAGCAAGAACCAGGAATGGAGTAGCAGAGGGAAAATAGGACACTGTCTGGTCACTGAACTTGCAATGCCTTTCAAGGTCCCACCCAGAATATCTAAGAGTCTGAACTCAAAAGGAAGACTTTGACTCTGACTCAAAAGCACCCTGTCAAAACCTGTGAGTGTAAGGGCATCCCACACCAAGCTTGTTCAACATAGACTCCACAAGAGCTAAGATACATAATATCATAATGGAAGCACCATTGCAATCATAGAAGACACTCCAGGCATATAACTCCAAGACAAAATTGTGACAAACATATTTAACAACCTTAATGACACCAAGAACAAAATTTGGGAAAAATTAGAAGAGAATTAACATAACTTACAGAACTATTTAAAGCATGGCTGAATGAAAACAGTCAACAAAAAGAATTCAAGAATTAAATAAAAGCATGGCTGAAGGAAATGAAAGAACATTAGCTTAAAAAATTCAATACACATCTAAAATATTTAAAGACAACAAGGCTGGAGTGATGGCTTAGCAGTTAGGGCACTTGCCTCCAAAGCCAAAAGACCTAGGTTCAATTCCCCAGGGTCCATGTAAGCCAGATGCTCAAGGTGATGTATGTGTTTGGAGTTTGGTTGTAGTGGATGGATGCTATGGTGTGCTCATTCTCTCTTTCCTTCTCCCTCTCCCTCTTTCTCTGACTCAAATAAATAAAATAAAAATAGTAAAAATAAATTTAAAAATTAAAGAGAATAAAAAGAACTTAATAGAAGTCAAAAGGAAATAGGAGAGAACCAAGAAAAAAAAATGAACTGAAGGGGCAAAAGAATAACTCAATGAGGATATAATGAAATACAAGAAGATTCCAACAAAGAATAAGCAAGTTTAATCAAGAAATGAAATTATAATTCTACAAAGAGATGAAAATGTTTGTAAAGAACAACAACAATGATACAACAATTTTAATAGGCTCCCAAGAAAGCCTCCCACCAGAAAAGACCATGTGGTGGGTAGACTATCCCAACTCAGGGACAAGATAGATGAAATAGTCAGACAGTTCAAAAAATATTTCATTTTTTTTTAAGTATGAACATAATATGAGGGCAATGTGAAACACTTTATGAAGACCAAATGTTCAGATCATGGGATACTTGATGGGGAAGAAATATGTGCCATAGAGAACATCTTCATCCAAAAATAAAAAAAAAAAATCCCTAAACTCACAAAAGAGAGGCTCAGCAAAGTACAAGAGACTCATAGAACACAAAAATGAGAGGACCAGAGAAGAAATTCACCATGTTACATTAGACTTAAATCCAAGTATTTTAAACAAAGAATGTGTTCTAAATGCTACAAGGGCAAAACAATTTGTTACATACAAACATAACTCAACACATTCACCTCTTATTTCTCAATGGACACTGTAAAAGGCAAAAGGGCTTAGAATGGAGCATATCAAATTCTAAAAGACCATGAATGTCAACGCAACATTCTATACTCAGCAAAATTACCCTTCATAACAGAAGGCAAAAGAAAATCTTTCCATGAAAAAGCCTATCCCACAGAGAATATTGCATAGAATACTTCATGCTGAAGAGACAAACATTGAAGAGACTGAGGGAGGGAAAATTAACCAAAAATAGAATGAATTTGAAAATATGCAAAGATCAAGAAAAGTCAAAATTGACAAAACCTTTAATTTAACAGGGGTTAACTCACATCTCACAGTTTTTTAAAAACTATTTTTGTTTACATTTATATTTTTGTTAATTTTTATTTGTTTATTGGAGAGTGATAGAGAGAGAGAGGGAGAGAGAATGGGTGCACCAGGGCTTCCAGCTACTGCAAACGAACTCCAGACGCATGTGCCCCCTTGTGCATCTGGCTAACGTGGGTTCTAGGGAATTGAGCCTTGAACCAGGGTCCTTAGGCTTCACAGGCAAGTGCTGAACCACTTAGCCATCTCTCTAGCCCTCATTTATATATTTGAGGTTGAGAGAGAGAGAGAGTGTGTGTGTGTGTGCGCGCGCACACACAAAAGACAGAGAAAAAGAGAGAGAGAATATGGATGTGCCAGGACCTCTAGCCATTGTCAAGAAACTCCGGACACATGTGCCACCTTCTGTATCTGGCTTATGCGGGTCCTGGGTAATTAAACATGGGTCCTTTAGCTTTGCAGGCAAGCACCTGAACCACTAAGCAATCCTTCTAGCCCTAACAGTTTTAACTGTAAATATCAATAGATTCAACTTCCCAATCAAAAGTCACAGGCTAAAAAGCTGGAACAGAAAAATGGACTCATCCATTGGACACCTTACCAATAAAGATAAACACCACCTTAGGATAAAAGGATAGAAAAAGATATCACAAGCAAATGGAAATAAGGAACAATCAGGGGTTGACTATATGGATACCATACAAAAGTAATCAAAAGTGATAAAGAAGGATATTTCATACAAATTAAGGAAACAATACAACAAGAGGTAATTTCAATCATAGACTCATATACACCAAACACAGGAGCACCAAATTTTTCTAATGCAAAATCTATTGGGCAATAAAGCAGAAAAAATCCCTAATAGATTCAATGCAATTCTGATCAAAATCCCAGCAACATTCTTCACAGAGTAAAAAGGGGTCTCAAAATTCATATGGAACCAAAAAAAAAGGCTTGAAACAGCCAAAAACATATTCAGCACAAGGAATACATCTTGTGTTATCACCATACCTGATTTCAATACATACTATAAAACCATAGTAATAAAAGCAACATGGTATACACTCTCTCACACACACACACAAATAAATAAATAAATAAAAATTTAAAAATCTCCACATAGTCTCACTCATCTCCAGTACCTAAACTGAATCAACCCAAGATGCCTTACATACCCAGCAAGCATCTGGTGGACTAGACAATAGGATGGGTGGGGAGGGAGAGGAGGACAAAGGAAGTGGTGGGAAACACAAACCTAGACTAAAAAGGCAATGGTACCATAAAATTCTACATCCTAAAAGGCAGACCAAATGGATAAACCTTCACCATGCCCTTAGAGGGAACATCTGAGCCACAAGACACTGGAGAGGGTATGATGAAGACTGACCTTCTGACCTTAATCTTCTACAGCCTCTCTCTCTCTCCCTCTCTCTCTCTCTCCCTCTCTCTCTCTCTCTCTCTCTCTCTCTCTCTCTCTCTCTCTCTCTCTCTCTCTCTGTCTCTCTCTTTCTCTGTCTGTCTTCTCTCTAACTCTTTTATATTAGCTATCATTTTCTTCCTTTTCTTAGTGGGCACTGGCCTGTAACTCCCAGTACCAGCATGTGGCTATCGTCCACAATGAGCTTTTGATCAGAGAGACCTACAAGGTTTCCTAAAAGAAACATAGATTTCTGTCAGAGTAATTGATTACTTACCAAATGTTAGTGGAAAGGCCCTACTGCCGAAGACACCTTATGTGGTTGACACATAAAATGGAATGGCATGGCTGGAGGCTGAAAGAGAGTCAGTTCCCAGACAATCAGGTGTCTAGTGTCAGAAGGTGCTACGTGGGCAACTGGGGGAAAATGACCATCTCTGTCCAAGCAACTCATGGTCTAACCTACTTAACAGCAAATAACATGTCGTGATGCTCACACAAGTGCAATAGTGGTGCACAGCCATGGTGGGAAAGCAACTGCTCTTGATTTGGATAACTGATCCCCTCAGTGGTATGGTACCCACACCTGGATCTGGGAAAAAAGTCAGAACCATATCCAAACATAAGCCTGCTCTCCATTAACAAGCTACCACCAATTGTGGGCTACAGGAGGGCCTACACCTATTGAATTCTCTATAAAATAGTAAGGGTTATCTCATTTGTCTGGTGCTTACTCTCCATTGGAGAATCTGCTTCTCTTTTTCAGATAGAGGTAGATCCTAAGGAGAGAGCCACCCCATCATACCTCAAAAGGGCCCCGGCTGAAACTAAGAACAATTGGCAAAACAAGCAAGCGTGCTGTTTTCTTGGTGAACTGGGTACCAGCACAAGGGTAAAGGAGATCAACACAGAGAAAAATCAACTCCTACCAAATCAGAGATCCAGAGACCCAGAGGCCTCCAATACCTCATCACTGAAGCAGACCAAAAATGAACCCAACATGGTTCAGGGAAATTTTGTGGAAGAGGGGCAGAAAGAATGTCAGAGCCACATGTTGGGTCATGATATGCAAAGACATTTATCCTACCCATAACTGTGGGCTAACTCCAAAATGCATGACCCATATACCTCAACAAGAAGGAGTCAGGGGGAGAGGGCAGGACATGGATGAGCCTAACAATGGTACCAAATTGACTGTATTCGCTGAGTACAAAACTAATTAATAAAATAATAAAATAAAATAAAAAGTAAAAACCAGGCCCATCTACCAATGGGATAGAGTCAAAGAACCAGGTATGAGCATGAGTAACTTCAATTACCTGATCTTTAACAGAGGAGAAATAATGCTCACTGGACTAAACACCGTATCTTCTGCAAATATTCAGAAACTGGTTTGCTGCCTGTAGATTAACAAATTTTGGGCCTTTCCTCTCACTGTGCACAAAAATCAACTCCGGATGGATCAAGGGCCTCTATATAAGACCTAAAATTCTAAAATTACTAAAAGAAATAAAAGGGAGAATGCTCCAAAATGCAGGCATAGGGAAAGACATTCTCAGTAGCCCAAGGAATTTGGGAAACAATCACTATGATCTCATGAAAATAAAAAGCTATTGTACAGATAAGCAAACTAACAACAGATTCAATAGGCAGCCTACTAAATGAAATACAATCTTTACAAACTATACCAGAGGTTTAATATCTAGAATCTACCAAAAAAAAAAAAAAAACCACCAAAAATAGAGCAGATATCCGGGCGTGGTGGCATGCTTTTAATCTCAGCATTCAGGAGGCAGAGGATTGCTGGATTGCTGGGAGTTTGAGGCCACCCTAAGATTACATAGTGAATTCTAGATCAGCCTGGACTAGAGTGAAACCCTACCTCAAAAAAACAAAAGAAAAAATTACAATTTACTAATAATGGTGCAGGGAATTGAGTGGAGTTCCCCAAAGAAGAGATATAAATATCCAACAAACATCTAAAGACACACTCAACATTTCTCCTCATCAGGGAAATGCAAACTACAGTGTCTTTGAGATTCCATCTCATTTCAATCAGAATACAACATATTATAGTTGATATATTTTGATATTTAAATTATACAAAAATTGACTAACATATTTAGGGCAGCATTTAAGGAAAAAAAGCACACCAGTACATATTTTTTTCAATTTAATTTATTCACTAGAGAGACAAAGGAGATGAGAGAGAGTGACAAGGAGAGAGACAGAGAATCGGTGTGCCCAGGTCTTCAGCCACTGCAGATGAACTCCAGATGCAAGTGCCACCTTGTGCATTCAGCTTGTGAGGACTCTTGGGGAATGAACCTGGGTCCTTTGGATTTGCAGGCAAGCACCTTAACCATAAAGCCATCTCTGAGGCCCCAATATTGATTATTTTTTAAGTATATCAGAAATTTAAAACAAAATTAAAATTTCCATTAGTCATTCCTTCTCCTTAGAAATAAGTAAAAAAAAATTCTTTCTGGGTATTTAAGTATTTTTTTTTCTTTTCTATAGAATGTGTTGTGTGATGTGTGCATATGGATGTGTGTATGTGTCCCCTGTACCTGCCTGCAGTGTCCTGTGAACTTGCTTGCTGCATTCAGAGATTACTAGATACCCTCTCCCATAACTCACTACACACACACTCACACACACACACACACACACACACACACACACACACACACACACATACAATTATTGTCAAAAGTCACTTACTGATTCAGGAATCTGTATCCAAGAGTCCCAGTGATTTTCCCATCTTCAGTTGCCACAGGACAGGGGTAATGCACAAAGCCATGGCCAGATATTTACCTAGGTTCTACGTACTTGAACTAGGGAGAGTCTCAGAAACCCCCTTGCTTGTGCTGGAGGTGTACTTAACCACTGAGAAGTCTCTCTAGACCTTGGGTGTGTTTTGTTTTATTTTATTTTATTTTATTTTATTTTATTTTATTTTATTTTATTTTATTTTATTTTATTTTATTTTACTTAGTCGAGAGTAGAGAGAGAGAATGGGCACAGCAGGGTCTTTAGAAACTGTGAAGGAACTCTAGATGCATGTACCACTTTGTTCATCAGGCTTACTTGGGTGCTGGGGAATCAAACCTGAGTCTTTAGGTTTCTCAGGCAAGTGCCTTAACTGCAAAGCCATCTCTCCAGTTCAGGTGTATTTTGTTTTAAGAAAACATGACTGGTCCAAGACATGGCTCAGCCATTAAAGTTTGTGCTTGCAAAGCCTGCTTACGCAGGTCCTATTTCATAGTACCTGCACAATATCAGATGCACAAAGGAATAGGTATCTGGAGTTCATTTGGAGTGGCAGGAGGCCCTGGTGTGCCTATTCTCTTCCTTTGTCTTCTACTTTCCATGCACAAATAAATATTGTAAAAGTAAAAAAAAAAAAAAAAAAAAAACTATTGCTTTTTTTTCTTTTTAAATTTTTTTTTTTTATTAATTAGTTTTGTATTGAGTGAATACAGACAATTTGGTACCATCATTAGGATCATCCATGACCAATCCCCTCCCCTTGGCCTCCATTGCTTATTAAAGTCCTGTATTCCAAGAATGGAGAGATGGCTTAGCAATTAATGCAGTTGCCTGAAGAGGCAAAAGACTCAGCTTAGATTCCCTAGGACCCACATAAGCCAGATGCACAAGGCAGCACATACATCTGGAGTTCTTTTGCAGTGGTAGGATAACCTTGTATGTCCATTCTCTCTCTTTACCTGCCTCTCTCTCTCTCTCTCTCTCTCTCTCTCTCTCTCTCTCTCTCTCTCTCTCTCACACACACACACACACATACATAAATAAATAAAATAAAATAATTTTTTTAAAATACTATATTCTAGAGAGTAACAGATGTTTTATTTCCTCCTGTTAACCAATCTGTGAACTGTAGGCTCTCCATCTTTTATAGATTTGATCTATGAGGATCAAAAAGGTTAGCTTTGCTTTAGAAAATAACCAATAAAATTATATTCAAATTTGTGTTTGACTAATGACTAAGTCTACATATGTTCATTTTTATTCTAAATTAAATTTATGTTTGTGACATTAAAACAAGAATTATATTAATGGGTGGAATACATTTTTCCCATGCATTTTATCAAAAGATAATATTAGCTTATATACTGACATTATTTTCAAGTGTACATAATCAATATCAAATGAAAACATGTTTTGTAGTATTTTACTTAAAACTGTGAGAGTTTCCTTTTTAATTCCTATACTGATTTTTATTTACTTCTATTGTCTTGTTATTAGATTTTTTAAGCATATCTAAATTTAATAGTAAAAATTGCACTGTTTTCTTCTTAGTTATTTCTAAAATCTGACCTGTTTTAGGTCTCATCTTTTATTAGAAACAGTGGTGCTAATCGTAAAAATCTGAGCTCAAGAATGTGCCCTTTTACATTATAATTATACACATATTGATAAGGAAAATCTATGTCATTTTCTCCTTTTCTAATTAACATGGGATTTAAAATTGGATGTATATTACATTAATAATCATATTGAAAGAGATTGCTAGAAAATATGTTAGTTAAAATTAACAATTGTTTGACTAAATTAAATATTCACACTAAAGAAACTTTTTCACTCAATAAGAAAAAAAGTCAAAATAATATCAAAAAATCTCTAAATTATAGACTTCCTTAATATTTTTAAGAAATGAGCCTAAAATACTTAATGGATTTCAATATAAAAATACCACTTTTAAACAAAAATAAATGCTGGAGATGGCAGGCATGCTCTATTATAAATAAGCTGACAGGAGAGATTTGAAAGCATTCAAAAATGACCATAGAAAGTATAAAAAAATATAGTCAGATTCCAGAAATGTGTACACATATGAACTGTAATGGACTAGACAAAAGAGACAGAAATTATATTTGTGAGAACTACTTTACAGAAATCTTCCTGAAAAACAAAGAATAATTGGCCAGAGCAAGAAGTGTGGGAATACAGATGCATTGACTATGCTATTCATGTTAATTAATCAAAGAGTCTATTTATAGCTTCAGATATGACACAAGAACAAGCAAATATCTTGCTGCAATGAAATTAAGGAGAGGTCCTTAATGTGAGTACTCAAAATCCAGTAGATAATGAGGCCTGAAAGAGTGTAAGTTGATAATAAATGCAACTCTCAGAGCTATCATACATCAAATGCAGATCAAAGGAAAGCCATGCTGCAATACCAAGCAGTGAGTTTGTTTTAAGTGTCCTTAAGGAGGTTACTGGTAAAATAAAAATATTAGATAGATAGATAGATAGATAGATAGATATTAAAAAAAACAGTGAGGAATCTATTCATATCTTAAAAAACTTCTCATTGGTTTGAAAAAAAAAACATACTAAAACTGTGTTGCAAAATAGTTTAGTTCATTACTTCTATAGTGCATTATTAAGGAACAGAGAACATACAAGCATTTTAAACAAGTCAGCTGACCATTTGACTGGAAGAATGCCTGCTTCCCTGAACTTGCCTTTGCTCTACACTCTACCTATGCAACTCTCCAGGAAGGGTACAGTTAAGAAAGTATATGTTTTCATTAGACCCATTATTTTTAAGCATTGAATTAATTACAAGGGACTTTGGAATATAATTCAAAACCAGGGAAGGACTTAAGTTTATTTTAGAATAATAAAAACAAATAATTGCATTGAGATAAGGTTAATGTGAAAGTTGAGTTAGATCAGAAAGAATATATGGGAAACCTTGGTAGCTGCAGCCAGTAAGGGACCAAAGTTTGATTAGATATCCAAGAGCTAATTTCAATAAGCTAGGTAAAATAATGCCTATTGTGTTGAGTATGATTCTATTTGTGAGATTGTATGTTTCCTTAAATATTTTTTTTTCTTCTAGATGGTTTTAACAGGATTATGAAAAGCATTATCAAAAACATTTTATTGACACCTTCATGTGAGTGTTTCATGTACAGGAAATGGGAAGCAAGACCTGAACAGCAAGAGGGAAAACTGAAATGCATGTGATCAAAAATGCATTCTATCATGGCCACAGGGAGCTGAATGAGGAAATGAAAATGCAAAGGTGGAATTCTGTCACCTAACTGCATCTGTTCATCACTCATAGAGGATGCCTGTAGCAGACAGAGGTGACAAAATGCTCAATTTACAAGTACAGTAACAGTTTTGCTAGACAAGTAATTATATACACGAAGAGAACAGAGAAACTGGAATTTGCATAGTTTTAAGGAATCTGTTTCATAAATAAAATCTGTGTTTTAACATAATCACCACTTAGACCTTGGCTTTTACCTTAAAGTCTTACAATTACTTAATACTGAAAAGTATGATGGCATATGTACACTAAGAACTCCATGCAATCAATGCAAACAAAATGAAAATACCTCACTTACTCTATGTTTTCTATTTTGAGGATTCAGCAATTGGTAGTCAACAAACTAAAACATATTCCTAGCATCAAATATCCAATATAGTTAAATTCATATGAACTGAAATTTTAAAATCATAAATTTGAGAGTTCCCTGGTCCCAGTACCTCCATGAAAAGGGTGTATATGCATAGCATGGAATGAGTAGGCCAGATCGCTGTTCCCCAGATCCTTCCACTTCTTTTGTTGTGATACCAGGTGGTGGAGGGTGTGTGGGCACAGTATGGAGTAAGGAGGCCAGATTCCTCTTCCCTGGCTCCCCTCAGTTCCCTGGTATGGCAGGTACCACTGTGCCTGGCTTAGGGAGGTCTGGTCCCTGTGAGGGGGCTATGGAAGCAAGCATTTTCTGTACTGGCCACTGGGTACCATTATCCTTGTTCACCTCAGTAAGAGAGTGCATAGTGCATTGTAGGAGCTGGCCTCTTGCTTCTGGTTCTCCAAATTACTGGTGCCAGCTTCTCCAACCCATGATACCCATGAGATGAAGAGTATGTGCAAGTATAGTGAGTAGGCCAGAGCTCCCTGTTCCCCAAGTAATTCTGATGTACCTGCAATCTCCCCAGTCTGTGCATCTGGGGTTATAACCCCATCATACACCAGTACCCCAATGTGGTTCACATTTAAAACAGAATACACTCTGAAGATCCCACAAGGATGCAGAATTGCTTCCTCCTCAAAAGGATATAGTGCCTGCCCAAGATGAGTAGACCCCAGTGCAAGCACGCGCGTGCGCACACACACACACACACACACACACACACAAAGCAAACAAAAGTTGGAAAACTGAGAGCCCTTCACCAAGGATGCCTAGTCCTCCAATGGAAACCTCCCATGAAATCATGGAGAAATCAATGGAAATTCAATCCCAAAATGAAAACACAACAACCAATGATACCCTGATTAAAAGAATTGCTGAACTAGAAGAAAAATATCAAAAAAAAAAAAAAAAAAAAAACAATCAGGTTGGAGAGATGGCTTAGAAGTTAAGTGCTTGCCTGTGTAGCCTAAGGACCTTGGTTCAAAGCTCAGTAACCCAGGACCCACATTAGCCAGATGCACAAGGAGGCACATGTGTCTGGAGTTTGTTTGCAGTGGCTGGAGGCCCTGGCACACCCATTCTCTCGCCCTCTCTCTCTCTCCCTTCTTCCCTCCCTCCCTTTTTCTCTTTCTGTCTTTCACTCTCAAATAAATAAATAAAAATAAATGAAAAAAAATTATTAAAAATACCAACAATCTTATCAATGTAATTGGAAACTAAGAACACTTATAAAAAATAATGAAACAAAGCTGCATCTTTGAAAAATAAAAAAGATTGATAAACCCCCTGGCCAATTTGATCAAGGAGAGACAGCAAGAGTGAGAGAGCGAGAGAGAGGTCTCAAATTAATAAAATTAGAAATGAAAAAGAAGAGGAGAGATTATAACAGATTCAATGAAATTGGAAGAATTATGAAGGCATGCTTCCAAAACCTCAACTCCACAAAATTGGGTAATATGGAAGAAGTCAATGAATTTCTAGCCATATCCCACCTACCAAATCTAAACTCAGAGAAGATTAATCTTCAAAGCAAGCTTATCACATCCATGTAGATTGAAAACACAATTAAAAACCTTGCCAAAAAGAGAAGTCAAGCAATGGATGCTTCTCAGCTAAAATCTATTCAACTTTCATTGAAGAACTGAAACCATTTTTTAAACTGTTTTGTATAATCACAGACAAGGGAATCCTCTCCAACTCCTTTCATATATCTAGACTAGCTCTAATGCCAAAACCAGACAGAGATGCAACAAGAAAAGAAAATAATACACCTATAACTCTGATGAACTTAGATGCAAAGATCATGAACAAAATCCTCACAAACTGAATTCAACAGCAGATCAAAAGAATAATTATGCATCCTGATCAAGTAGGCTTCATCCCAGAGATGCAGGAATGCTTCAATATATGGAAATCAGTCAACATAATACACCATATAAGTAAACGTAAGGATAAGAGCCACATGGTCACCTCAACTGATGCAAAGAAGGCCTTTGGCAAAATAAAATACCACGTCATGATCAAAACAATGAAAATCATAGGCATAGCAGGCTTATATCTCAACACAAAAAAAGGCTATATATAAAGCACCTAAAGCCCAAATAGTACTTAATGGGGAAAGACTCAAAGTGTTCCCATTGAGATCAGGAACAAAACAGGGGTGCCCACTCTCACCACTGCTCTTTAAAATAGTACTAGAAATAGTAGCCTAAGCAACAAAGGAGGAGAAAGAAATAAAAGGAATTCAAATTGGAAAGGCAGAAGTGAAGTTAGCCCTATTTTCTGATGACATGATCCTGTATATAAATGACCAGAAAGTCTACATCTCAAAACTTCTAAAGGTGATTAATTCCTTCAGTAAAGTGGTGGAATACAAAATCAATGAACAAATCAGTAGCCTTTCTATATGTAAAGGACAAATATGCAGATAAAGTAATGTCCCATTTTTAATAGCAACAAAAAATTAAATAACTTGGAATAACACTAACCAAGGATGTGAAAGACCTATATAACAAAATCTTTTAAAAAAAAAAAACAAAACCTCAAGAAATAAAAGAAATAAATAGAAGATGACTTGAGAAGATGGAAAGACCTCCCATTCTCCTGGACAGGTAGAATTAATATTGTCAAATGGAAATTCAACCAAAAGCATTATACAGATGTTACACAGATTTAATGCAATACCAATAAAAATACCAGCATCATTCTTCACAGAGATTTAAAAAATGATTTCAAAATTCATATGTAATGGCAGCAGGTCTTGGATATCCAAACATATCCTCAGCAAAATAAATAAATTAATTAATTAATAAAAACACCTGAGAAGGCATCATGATACCACACCCTATCTGCAAAGTCATAGTAAGAAAAACACCATGACACTGCCATAAGAACAGAAACAATGCCCATTGGAAGACCCAGACCTTAGGACAAGCAATTATAGTTACTTGATCTTTGACAAAGCTGCTAATAATGTGAACTGCAGAAAAGACAGCTTCTTCAACAAATGGTGTTGGACAAATTGGATGACCACAGTTAGAAAAATGAAACTAGACTTACTCATCTTTCCATACACAAAAATCAAGTCCAAATGGATTAAACACCTCAATATAAGCCCTGAAACTCTTCTCCTACTGGAAGACAAAAATAGGAAGCACTCTCCACAATATAGGAATGGGGAAAGACTTCCTAAACAAAACCCCAGTAGCCCAGGAAGTTAAACAATTACTCAACCAGTGGGATTGCATGAAGCTAAAAAGCACATGTAGACAAACACACCATAACCAGTGTCAATAGATTATTCACTGAATGGAAAAAATCTTCTCCAGATATACCACAGACAGAAGCCTAATATCTAGAATCTACAAAGAATATCAAAAACAAAACAATAAAAGTATCAAACAACCCACTCCAAAAGTGGTACAGAGAACTGAATAGGGAGTTCTTAGAGGAAGAATTACAAATTGCTTACACACACTTAAGAAAAATGTTCAGCATCCCTAACCATTTTGTAAATGAAAATTAAAACAACTATGAGATTTCACCTTACCCCAGTAAGGATAGCAAACATTTAAAAATCAAATTTTGCCAGGTGTGGTGGCATGCACTTTAATCCCAGCACTCAGGAGGCCATGAGTTCAAGGTCACCCTGAGACTCCATAGTTAATTCCAGGTCAGCCTGGGATAGAGTGAGAACCTAACTTGAAAAACAAAAACAAAAACAAATCTAATTTTGGTGAGGTTGTGGAGAAATAGGAACCTTCATTTACTGTTGGTGGGAATGTAAAGTTGTACAAACACTATGGAAATCAATATGGAGACTCCTCAAAAGGATGAATATAGAATTACCCACAGATCCAGCTATTCTGTTACTGGACATTTACCCTAAAAGCTCCACACCTCAGTTCAGAAATATTTGCTCAACAATGTTAATCACAGCTCATTTTATAATAGCTAAGAACTGGAATCAACCCAGGTGCCCATCATTAGATGAATGGATAACCAAGACGTGGTATATCTACATGATGGAATTCTACTCAGCAGTAAAAAAAAAAAAAAAAAAAAAAAAAAAAAAAAAAAAAAAAAAGACAAAATGAAGTTTGTAAAATAAATGATTGAACTTGGAATAGATCATACTTAGCTAACTCACACAATCACAGAAAGACAATTGTGGCATGGTCTCACTCATCTGAAGTTTTTCACTTGGATCAGCCCGAGTTGCTGAAATACCAGATCTCGAGGGCTGCACAATGGAGAGCATAGGGCTGGGGTGAAAGGAAAAGTGAGGGGAATATAAAACTCAACCCAGATTGAACTGGTGCCATAGAAAACCTAGATCCTGGCAGATGGACTAAATGGTTGAACCCTCAACAGGACCTTAGGGAGAGCACCTGCATTAAAGGGCCCTAGAGTGGGTGTGATCAAGCCCAACACTAAATTTCTCCTGTCTCTCTCTCCTTATTTTATTTATTTATTTATTTATTTATTTATTTATTTATTTATTTATTTATTTAATTTATTATTATTTTGCATTTTCCTTGGCTCTGGCCTATAATTCCTAGTACCAGGATGCAGATAACACCCACAATGAACTGTTGATAATAGATACCTACAAAGTCTCCCAAAACAAGATAGATTTCTGTCAGAGTGCTTGATTACCCATCAGAGGTTAATGCTATGACCCTATAGCTGAAGACACCATATGCTGTCAGCAAACCATGGAAAGACCTGCCTAGAGTCTGGAAGAGAGCCAGTCCACAGACAGCCTGTTTAATGCTGGAAGATACTACATGAGCTACTGGGGGAAAGTGGCCAACATCATCAGAGCAACTTGAGGTATAAGCTACTCAGAAGCGAACAACTTGATGTGATACTCACACAAGTACAAAAGTGGCATATAGCCATGGTGAGTAACTAACTCCTCTTGGATTGGCTAACATATTTGCTCAGTGGAATGGAACATAAACCATACCTGAAACTGGGAAACAAATCAGAATCATATCCAAATAATGATTTTGTTTTCCAACATCAAGTTCCCACTAATCTTGGGCTATAAGAGGCTATACACTCCTTAAATTCTCTCTAAATTAGTAATGACTATCCCATATAACCTGTGCTGACTTCACTCTTCATTGGAGCATCTGTTTCTCCTTTGCAAATGGGAGTAGAACCTGAGGAGATAAATGACCCTTCACACTTCAACCCGGCCCCAGCTAAAACAAGAAAGGAATTGGGGAAATGCATAAGAGTACTGCATTCTCAGTGATATCAGCACAATGGTGAAGGAGATAAACACAGAGGACAATTAACACCTACCAAACTAGATATTCAGAGGATCCTAAAAGACCATCACTGAAGTAGATTTAAAACACACCCAATATGGCTCAGAGAATTTTGTGGAAGAGGGGGTTGTTGTAGTCAGGTTCACATTGCTGGTAGAAGTCACCCAACCAAGAGCAGCTTCTGGGAAAAAAACAGGTTTATTTTGGCTTAAAAGCTTGAAGGAAAGCTCCACAATGACAGGGGGAAATGATGGCATGAATAGAGGGTGAACATCACCCCCTGGCCAACATAAGCTGGACAATAGCAACAGGAGAGTGTGCCAAACACTGCCATGGGGAAACTGACTATAACACCCATAAGCCTGCCTCTAACAAAACACTCCCTCCAGGAGGCATTAATTCCCAAATCTCCATCAGCTGGTAGCCTAGCATCCAGAACACCTAAGTTTATTGGGGATGTATGAATCAAACCACCACATTCCAGCCCTGGCCCCTATAAACTGATATCCATATATTATCTAAAATATAATGCATTCAGTCCAACTTTAAAGGCCCCCATAGTTTTTATCAATTCCCATAGTCCAGGGTCTTTTAACTGAGCCATAATACCAAAAAAAAAACAAAAAAAACAAAAAACTCAAGACCCATAGTTGCACAGAATAAGCATTTACACTGCAGAAGGTGGCATTGAGCATAGCAAAGAAACATTCAGCCAATACAAGACTTAAAACAACCAGGGAAAACATCAAACTGTAACTCCAAGTCCAACAACTCTAGCCAGTGACAAATCTCCAAGTCTGATAATTCTAACCAGTGACAAGTCTCTGGCATTCCCATTCCACCCCTCCAGCTAGGCTACTCACGGTCTTGAAAACCTTTATTGGGGCAGGCGGCTTTTCTTAGCAGCCATCTCGTGGTCCCCACATCTTCGCTGGGTCTCCACTGCAATCCATAATTCATCGTCATGGCCCCATGGGGGTCTTCATGCAGGCATCCAGCAAACCTGCTTCACACTGCCCATGGCCCTTTCCAAAACACAAGACGTGTTGCAAACTCAATGACCCTCTTTCTAGGATTTCTTATACTCTGCAATACCAGGTAGAATGCAAATTTGTTAATCCAGGGGAAAATAAAGCAGACTTTGAAGAACAGGACACTCCTTGAGCATTCAGGCCCCTTCAAAAGAGCTTACATTCTTTTGTTGCCCCAGTGCAGGTCAGCTGACCCAACCTCAAAAGATGTAATCTCTCAGTTGCAGCTGAATGGGCAGCAGCAGCAGTTCACCCAAAGATTTTTCTTTCTGTGCCATACCCCTCTGTATCACACCAGTTCATTTTTATGCAAAGCAACCCTGCACAACTTCTCAGGACACAGGCATAACAGCAAGCTTTTCATATAAACAGCTGGCCCAGTCCAAGCAAAGCTCTTTCAAACTCTCATAAGCCAAACCTCACAGTCCATAGTTCTTACTGCATTGAGGTCTTTCACCTCTGACCAGAATAGTCTATCAAGTTGTGGTTACAGCACTGCAAGGCATCCCTTAGGCTAAGGTTTCAAATCCTTCCACATTCCTCTTGAAAATTAGCTCCAAAAGGCCAAAGCCACATAATCAGGTGTCCAGCAGCAATCCCATTCCTCACTACCACTTTACTGTTACAGTCAGTTTCACATTGCTGGTAGAAATCACCCAACCAAGAGCAGCTTCAGGGAAAAAGAAATTTATTTTGACTTATAGGCTTGAGGGGAAGCTCCATGATGGCAAGGGAAAATAATGGCATGAGCAGAGGGTGGACATTATCCCCTGGCCAACATAAGGTGGACAATAGCAACAGAAAAGTGTGTCAAACACTGGCATAGGGAAACTGGCTATAACACCCATAAGCCTGCCTCCAACAATGCACTCCCTCCAGGAAGCATTAATTCCCAAATCTCCATTAGCTGGAAACCTAGCATCCAGAACACCTAAGTTTATGGGGGACACCTGAATCAAACCACCACAGGGGTGGAAAGATTGTTGGAGCCACAAGTAGGGACATTATGCACAGAGACATTGCCTCTTCCCCATAAATGACCATTACACCCATAATGCACAACCCACAATCCCTGCGGAGGTGACCTGCATTCCCAATGAAGAGAGCCCCTTTGGAAAAGAAGCAGGGATGAGTGAAAGAATGGAAACAATGTGTGTCATTTTCATACTCTGTGTGTGTGTGTGTGTGTGTGTGTGTGTGTGTGTGTGTATGTGTGTGTGTGTGTGTGTGTGTAATATTTTAAGGAAATGGTATTTCTGCAGTCAAATGAGCTTAAAGGCAATTAAAGATGCTATGCTTGAAGTATATTACTTTAGGAAATTGAGTGCCAGTCTCCAGATGCCTACAAGATAGGTTTTATCAATCTATCATGATTTTTACCTTGATACACTATCATTGCACATCCATTTTCTTTCACTTCTTAAAACTTCCTCAGAGATGTGGGATAGAAAACCTCTCATGAATGAATATTCATGTGTGCCATTATTTTGTTCTGTTTTTTTTTTTTTCTGATTTTACTTTTTAGAAGGTAGTTTTAGAGTCATTAATCTTTTAAAGCAGCTCCACATTTACAGATAGTTCTGTTTTTCAGTTTCCTAAATCAGGCAATAAGCTGTTAATCTTTAAGCATTTATTATAGTAATTCCTTTCATATGATGAATCCTCTGCATACTACAGATTATCACACCTTAATGAATTTTCTTTTGAATTGTGGCAAATGAAGCAGGTGAAACAACATTAAATATATTTATAAATTTCATTTATTTTACTTCCTACCTCAAAAATAATTTATCCTAGCAACATAAATTGAATTTTACTTATGTATTTTAAGTAAATATTTAAATATTTTAAAATAAAAGTATTTGGAATTTTATTTTTGCTGAATATAGTGGACTATAATGCAATACATGAGGAAAAATGAGGATATTAAACACATAGTAAATGAAAAAGAGGAGGTTCAGGGCTGGAGAGATGGCTTAGTGGTTAAGCGCTTGCCTGTGAAGCCTAAGGACCCTGGTTCGAGGCTCCATTCCCCAGGACCCACGTTAGCCAGATGCACAAGGGGGCGTACACATCTGGAGTTCACTTGCAGTGGCTAAGCAGCCCTGGCACGCCCAATCTCCTCTCCCTCTCTCTCTCTCTCTTTCTCTGTCTCTTTCTCTCTCTGTTGCTCTCAAATAAATAAATAAAAATAAACAACAAAAAAATTTTTAAAAAAGAAAAAGAGGAGGTTCTTTCCTCCAGTGCAACTTGATTTAGTAAGTTTAAAATCTCAATAGCTTTCATGAAATAGACAAATTAAACATTTCCATAGATGGTTCCAAAACATCATCCTATTAAGTGAAGAAAGAAAGGAGT
Source organism: Jaculus jaculus (assembly GCF_020740685.1). Lineage (NCBI taxonomy): Eukaryota > Metazoa > Chordata > Mammalia > Rodentia > Dipodidae > Jaculus > Jaculus jaculus. The sequence continues at coordinate 56,587,862 of NC_059114.1, read as the reverse complement.
CACAGGAAATAAGCAATATTTCCTTGCAACTACTGTTATGAATTAAGACAAAATAAAACTAAACAACAACCACTAAAATATGAAGTTGCAATGGCTTCCAAAAGAAAAATTTGAAAAGAGAGAAGCAAACTATGTAGAATGTATGCTGTCAGGGAAATATTGGCGAGTTGAAACTAAGAAGTTTATTTCAAAGTATAACAGGTATACTTTAGGAAATAGACTCAATTGATACCTTGCCAAATAGGCTGAAAGGACTTCCATTATGTGCAAAGGCAAAAGTATTTTTCTAAACTGGATATCAATTGTGTGTGAGACAGCATGGTTGACTGATTTGAAGTTTTGTGATGGGGAAAAATGAGAGAGGAAAAATGGAATGCAGCTTTGCTTTATTACTGTGATTTGTGGGTGGCAAAAACACAGAATGTGAAATATCATTAAAATAGATTTGTTCTAAAGAATTTCAAGACCAGTATGACAAGACCAAAGGCAACAAATAAAGTGCTGCCTGTGGGTGAGTATAGGTCAGAGCACTGACTCTCTCCATCTAGGTGCGAAGGAAAGCAATGGAAGGTACCAAGTAGATCACCTCAAGGGGGTCACTGCACAACCCCACTGGGGCAAAAAACTGAAACCATGAATTATTAAGTAGGTTTCATTCTATCTAATATGTATGTAAATATTCAATAGTTTTATGAAAGCAACTATTAAAAAAGATAATAAGGCACCCAACAGGTTACAACAAAATTAAATAACTAAAACCATATTATTATATATTAAGTATATAATGATGCTAAACAGGGATTCATGGACATTGCCAGTGATCACAGTATTAACTTTTCTTTCCAACTGCTGAGGCACTTGCGCCCAGTCAAATAAAGCTTTATCCAGCAGGCAAGTCGGAACAGAGCCTGATGGACACTGGAACAGACCAAGCACAGTACGCAATTCCTCCTTGTTAGCTTCCAGCCTTTGCTTCTATCCAGAGCAATCCTGCAGCAAGAATTACAAGGTAGAAATTGGGTTAGACCCTGGCCCATGGATGTGTAGGACATCTGGGAAAAGAATGCAGGATTTGAGCCTAGGATGTATGTATTTATGTTGCAGGTTCAGTGAAATAGAAAATGTTAATTGTAGTCAGGCATGGTGCTGAACACCTTTAATTTCAGTACTTGGAAGGCAGCGGTAGGTGGATTGCCATGAGTTCAAGGCCACCTTGAGAATTCCAAGTCAGTCAGACCCTACTCCCCTACCCCCCCCCAAAAGGGAGAAATTGCTGATTGAGTCCTACACAAACTTCATTTGGAAAATGAAAAGATCCTGGGAGACAGAAAGGCCTTTGCTATAGCAGAAGACTGTCAAACTATCTTATGCTAAGTTTCAGGCTTGCTGGGAAAACATCATCTGTTCCTTATCATTGTTCTCTCTGATGCCTGAAATTCTTCACTCTGAGTACAGGACTTCAGCCCTGAAAGATGCTAAAGAAGAAATGATGGTGATGGTGATTTCATAAACGTAAAGAAGGTAGACTAAATAGATTTTTCTTTTCTTTTAAGAAAAAGATTGAGAGTATTTTGCATAACATTACATGAGGCTTCTATTTCCCATGATCTATTGGAAAAAAGGTAATAATTTGCTTTACCTGTGATATTTGCTTTGAGAACAAGTTTCTAAGCATGTGTGGATTAGTTATGGCTGGAGGGTATTAGTAATGTGTGGTTATCTATATGGTCTCCATGAGCCAGGAGGAGATCTGCAGGCCTGCCTTCAGCCTTCCTGTCATTGGTATAATGTTTCCAAGTTTTTTGTTTTATTTATTTATTTTTAGTTGTTATTTGTCTGTTTTGTTTCTGCTCTGTTTGGGATTTTTCTTTTTTTTTTTTATTTTTTGCTAGTCTCATGAGACATAAATCAATTAGAGTCATTAAAATAAAATGATAAAAATACGTTTCACAGAAATGGTTTTGATGGGCATTAACAAGTAAAATATTGACTATAATGTGCATCAAATTGGAATTGTGAAAAATACACTTGTTTTTAAATAATTATTAATAAATAAATTTTTTATAAAGTTCCCAACTTTGTTTTGCTTATGTACTGTTAAATGTGGAGAGTACTCAGTAGAATCCCAGGCTTCTATTAGTGAAGAAAGATGCATACAGAACAAGTTATTCACGTGACTTCATGAATCTAGTAAAGCTGAAAACCAGAGAATTGTTTCTTTTGACTTCCGAATACTAATGATTTTATTATCACATGGTGTGTCCAAAACAGATCTTATTTTTTTATGTTTGTATTAATTAAGTCAGAATAATGATAAAAATCAACAATGCACAATGACTTGCATTTCTTAGCAGTAACCAAGGAGCAATTTCCCATATGTCCATTCAGAAAGTATTTATGGACATACAAGGGAATGTATAGTTATTCTTGAAGGTGCATTCTACTTGCACAAAAGAAATTGCATCCTATTTCTTCCTTGTGTCCTATTTTTGTACAAATGAAGATGTTCTTTATAACAATCTGTATAATCAATGGTACATTCTAAGGATTATAAATCATGTATTTCTTCAGGACCATAACTTTTTAATGCTTAATTTGGAAGTACTTTGCAGATCTTCCACTACAGGGAATATACTTGGTTGAGTCCCAGCAGCTATACTAGGAAATCTACAGCAATAGTTCCACCAACACCATACTTCCTTCCATATATTTTTCTAAGGTAATGACTGAATGAGGCAGAAATAGTAAGTCATGTTCATTCCTAGAGATATAAGGATTATCTGATAAACAACTACAAACTGATATTGTAACAGAACATTTTTTAGATCTGAATATTACTGTATAATGCTTTCATGCAACCTTCCTCCCTCTCTCCCATCCCACTTTTCTGCCTTTCTTCCCTTTTCTTCACCATGGGCCATCTTTACTATTCTTGCATCTGAATATTTTGCCAACCTAAACTATAGCAATTCTATTTTCTGCCAAAAAAACATTTTCCTTGATAACATTTTAATATTTACTACACATTTATCTACATGGAAGAGTTTGCTCATCTAATTTAAAAAATAGGTTTAAATTATTGCTATTAAAAAGAAAGCATACTTGATGAAAAATACGTTCAACATAATTTCTGAAGAAATTGTGGTTTTACTGGGCATGGTGTTGTACACCTTTAATTTCAGCAAACAAGAGGTAGAGGTAGGAGGGTCACTATGAGTTTGAAGCCAGCTTGTGACTACAGCACTTTAGGTAAGCCTTGGCTAGACTGAGACCCTACCTTAAAAAAAAAAAAAAATCATACCTTCAGATTAACTATGTGTTTTCATCAAGTCTGCCTAAATTTCTTACATGTGTTGACTTGGATTATGAATGATAGAAATACCTCAAATCCCTATTCAATATGGCTTATTAAAATTATGTTTGTTGGGCTGGAGAGGTGGCTTAGCAGTTAAATGCTTGCCTGTGAAGCCTATGGACCCCGGTTCGAGGCTCGATTCTCCAGGACCCACGTTAGCCAGATGCACAAGGGGGCACACGCGTCTGGAGTTCGTCTGCAGCGGCTGGAGGCCCTGGCATGCCTGTTCTCTCTCTCTCTCTCTCTCTCTATCTGCCTCTTTCTCTCTCTGTCGCTCTCAAATAAATAAATAAAAATGAACAACAACAAAAAATTTTTAAAAAATTATGTTTGTTTTTATGAAGTGTTTGTTTCCCATCTCCTAAAGCTGTGCAAGTTAACATGATTAATTGATATGGAGAACATGACTATTTGTTAATAGTTATACTCTAAACAGTAACATTTCATTGCTAGTTTATTTTGTGTTAGTACTACCCTAATGGGAGAATATGCTAGATTGGGAGAAGTATAGTATTTTCATTTCAGTCATTTTTGGTTTCCTTAATAGCAAATCACAAGGCTTATAATGTTAACTTATCTAATCGTTTAGCATTTTTTCTTATGTGAATTTACAAAAGAATTAAAACACAATGGAATAAGGTATTATTTAAGAAGATCAACATAAAAGTTCATTTTTATTAGTAAGAATTATAGCAGACAGCTTCAGGTTCACAGAGATGAACTTCCAGACAAGGCACAATTATGGAGGGAGGGATATTTAATGAAGGTTTGAGATACAGGGGAAGAAGTTCCATAGTGGCAGAAGAAGTTCATCTGCCTTCACAGGTCCAAGCAGAGAAAGAGAAACACAAGCCTAAAGGCACACAGTGCTGCACACTTCAGGATCTCCAGCTAGGAACACTTTGCATATTTAGATTGGATTCTCAAACCTACCACCACCACTATACCTTAGGGCTGAACCCTTAGATCAACCCAGTGACACTGCCTCCAGCCAGGTGGCTGCAGATCCAAACTACAAACTAATAAAACACTGAATACATTGGGGGCCATATTTTCAAACTATCACATTCTGCCCTTGGCTCCCAATAGAGATAAAACCATCACATATTATAAATTGTATTCAGTTCAATTTCAAAGGTCCCCACAGTCTCGACCAACTTAAGGTAGTGAGTCTTATAAAATCAAATAAGTTTAATACATTCAGCATATAAAGGCACACATAAGGGGACAGAATAAACATTTCTATGATAGTCCTTCCTCAGGCATCATTTCCATTGTTTTATTGTAAAGCAGTTGTTGTATCTTCCTTAAGATTGGTAATGTGTTGACAATAGCAGCTTCAGTAACCAAAAACCAGTCTAAGTGTCTTTAATTTTAACTTTCTTGAGGTTTACCAACTTAAAGTCTAAATCAGGCCAGCATCTTTAACCAAGCATACCAGTCCATTACAAATTTAACCCTGATCGAGCTCTCTGGGCCTGGGCAGCAAAATGCAGCCAGCCCTTCTGTCAGTAGTCCAGTTCCAACAAAGTTTTCTGCAGTCTTTCCTGTCTCTTAAAAGCTCATAAGCCAAGCTTTGGAGTTCAATACTGTCTGCACTTAGAGTTCTAAAATGCTCATCAGAATAGTCCATAAAACTTGGCTTACCAGGTTCATCTCACCCCACATTTAGGTACTAACTTCTGTAGCAGACAACTTCAGGTTCACTCAGATGAACTTCAAGACAAGGTACAGTTATGGATGTACGGATATTTATTGAAGGTTACAGATCCAGGGGAAACTCCATAATGGCAGAAGAAGCTGACCTGCCTTCACATGTCCAGGCAGAGAGAGAGAGAAACACAAGCCTAAAGACACACAGCACAGCACACTTCAGGAATTCTAGCTAGGCACATTTTGCATATCTTTAGATTGCAATCTCAAACCCACCACCACCACCACCACACCTTAGGGCTGGACTCTAAGATTCACCCATGTGACACCACCTCTAGCCAGGTGGCTGCAGAATCAAACCACAAGCAAATAAATCACTGAATATATTGAGGGCCATATATTCAAACTATCACAGAAAATAACAAAAGTATCATAAAAAAGGGTGAATGAGCCCTATGCAGTGACTTAGAGCTCATATTAAAAGGTCTGTAGGGCATTAGTACAAGTCAGACTACTGGCTGTCACAGACATAAGGAAACCTTGAACACTATCTGGCCAAACGGTAACATTACAGTATCTGAAATTGTAATTGAGAGACTTAACAGAATGACAAATTGTTGTCAATTATACTCCACTTATTTGAGCATTAGTCTTCACTTAGCCCAAGGACCTCTCTCTTCACTATTAATTCTGACTAAGACAAGGTACCAGTCTCCTTTAAGCAATTATAATTCATTTAAATATTTGAATAACAGGCTCTTTCAATAGATACTTTATTGTTTAGTAGCAAATGAACTTCTAATAGGCATATTTCAAATTTATTAATCAAAGTTATGAAAAATTCTCAAATAATCCAATTGCAGGCATAAATGTGTAAATACATATTTAGAACTGAGGGAAATTGAATGAGCATGTAGCTTTTTCTCTTTTCTGGCATACAACTTGGAAAGTTTAATCCAGATTTTGAGCCCCTGGGACAAGTCAGATGGACAGACAGTCACAGTGTCTGTAACCATAGAAAACATGGGAATGTATAAGACAAAAAATGGCAAATATTGGTTAAAATATTTTCAACCTTTTCTCTGTTCATCAGTTTACTCAACAAATAAATGATATCTAGAGTGGTCTTAGCATTCATTCTTTCTTTCTTTTGTAAACACACACACACACACACACACACACACACACACATACATACCTCTTTCCAACACTATGGCACACACATATATAGCACATTCCAGCCCCTTAGCACCTGGGAGTAGGCTTTCAGCTGATTCTAGACTGGTTTCTGAATTTTCTGTAGCCCAAACATGTGATGTCATCAGCAATAGGGTCTTACTGTCTAGTTATGGTGGTCAACCAAGAACCTTGGCAATAACCCGTGTTGTTGTGGGAATATTAGAGGCCTCACTGACAAACAGCTCAATGGGAAACATCCCAACTTGGACACTGAAATTTTTCTCTGACCTCCTTTGGCTTCTGGCTGTAGCATATATACCCTCACTGGGTATTTTTGCAGATGCTCTCTTTTTAAACATATTTTTATGATTAGCTATAAAAGAAATATATTTGCATATGGCTTATTTATATTATATTTAGTTTGAATTAACCCTCCTTCCACACCTTCCCCTCTTCCACTCACCTCCTGTAACACGTTTTAGACCATTCCATTCCCAGTACGCATCCCTGTTTTTGCTTCTCTACTATTTGCTTCATTTAAGCCCCATCCTCTTCCCTTACTAGAAGCCTGATACAGCCCAACATTGTGTAAATGTATGCTGTAGGCACATAAATATAGCCACTAAGCTCCTATATTTACACTTCAAAGGCTTTTGTGGAACCAGCCCTTGCCCTTAAATGGCTTGTCATAATCATGATGTACTAAGTCTCATATCCTCTCATAACACTGTCCATAACATTTCTAAAGCTTAGAAACTTTTTGCGCCTTCACTCCCTACATTCCTCCAACTCGTTATTAGGCCTTTTCTTTGTTGAAGAGTTGTATATATGGGCTATCTATAAACTATATTGCTCCATGCATGTTCCTTTTACTGTATAATAGTACTTGTCTCAACATGTGTGAGGGTTTATATTAAGTTGTTTACTCTTTGAATCAAACAGTCATCCTAAAGAAAATATATTTAAATTCTATTAGCAGCTACTGTATAGCCAAGAGTCTCTGGCTAGATCTTCTGATAGCTTCATACTTCTTTTAACAGTAAATTTAATAGCAAGAGGCCATATTCTAGGTGAATTTATAAACAACCATAAAATATGAATTATAGTAAATATTTGACAGCAAGAACTATTGTCTTAATTTGTAGTCAGAAGGTCAATAATATTTATAAACTTGTGTGCTATGTTGATTTATAAGAAAAATTACATTTCATTTATTTGGCCATGAGTCTTCATTTAAACCAAAATAAAAACACCTCTGATTAATTTTGTGAGACTATCTTAATAAAAAAAACACAGCCAGATAAAGACAATATATGTTTATATCCTTGATGACTATTGATGGTAAAATGTTAACAAAATATTATCAAACAAAATTAACAACAAATTAGGAGGATATCACACTATGACCCAATTCAATACCAATATGGTACAACTTAAAAAATCAATCAATTCAATTCAACTCATTACTATAATGATAAAGAAAAATGGCATGAGCGTTTTAGTTTACATAGTAAAATTATTTGAAAAAATACAATCTCTTTTTTTTTAACTAAATTGCCTTAATAATCTAGAGATAGACAGAATTACCACAAAATAATAAAGGTTATATATGGAAATCTAATTTCAAATTTATTTTATTTTTTAAGTGTGTGTGTGTGCGTGTGTGTATGTGTGTGCGTGTGTGTGTGTGTGAGAGAGAGAGAGAGAGAGAGAGGATTGTCAGAGACTCCAGACACTGAAATTGAACTCCAAATGTGTGTGTCCCCTTGTGTACATGCGTGACCTTGTGTGTTTGCATCACTGTTCATCTGGCTTACATATGACGTGGAAAGTCAAACACTAGTCCTCAGGTGTCAGAGGCAAACAACTTAACTGCTAAGCCATCTCTCTAGCTCACCAATTTCAAATTTAATGACTAAAAGAGTGAGAACTTATTTTTTTTCCTTGTTTGTATTAGGCACGTATGTGTGTGTGTATTTGTGCCACAGTGTTTGTGGAGGTGAGAGGGAAATTTATGAGTTTATTTTCTCCATGTATTTCATATGAGGCAGGGTCTCTCAACATTGTTCACCACTGCATTCTTGAGCTTCTAGGGAAATCTAATGTCTCTGCCTTTCTTTTCTCTCAGTAGGTATATGGAAGTTCTCACAGCTTTTGGCATTTAGGGATATGGGGATATAATTCTCTCGGAGTTATAAGCAAATAACATCATCCACTGAGCCATTTTCCCAGAACAAGACAGATTATTTTTTTTTCTTTTAAGAACATAAAAATAAGACAAAGATATACATTTTGCCAATTTTAACAATAATGCAAAATAATGAAATGACTAAAAAATAATTATAACATAGAAGGTAAAAGATCTGTTCACTAAAAACCATGAAGCATTACCAAAGAAGATTTAAAGCTGTTGAATAAATGGAAACATAGCCTCATGTAGGAAGATTAAATGTTAATATCTTCCTCTCTCTCTCTCCAGCCTCTGCAAATAAACTCCAGATGTATGCACTACCTTGAGCATCTAGCTTATGTGGATCCTAGAAAATCAAACTAAGGTCCTTTGGCTATACAGACAAGCACCTTTACAGCTAAGCCATCTCTCCAGCCCAACATTTCCTATTTTTAAAGGTAATACAAAGCTCAGTGATTTAAATATATACAAAAAGGCAAATAGATCAGTAGATTATACAGCAGAACCATAAATAAACATCTCATATATGGTAAGATGATCTTGGTAAAAGTGCAGACTATTCATTGGAAATATAGGACAATAAATGTTGCTGGGAAATTGGACATTCAAATACAAAGATTAAACTCTTAATTGCAGCATATAAAAATTCAGCTCCAAATGGATGAAAGCTATAAGCAAAAGAGTAAAAACAATGAACTCCTAGAAAATTATGGGATAAAAGTTTTCTAACATTAAATTTAGGAATAATTCCTTGACTACTGCACCAGAATCAAACATATACACGAAAAATAAAGAGGACAATATCCACATTAACAAATCTCTGTGCATCAGAGGATGCAATGAGTGATAAAGCATCCCAGAGAATGGCAGAAAATGCATTCACTTTTTAATAATGCAACATGTGCTCAAAAATGTGTCAAAAGGAGCTTTGGCCACTGAGGGAGAATTGCACATAAAAAGCTCAATAGACCAAGGATGTGTATTAGATGTATGTATGTATGTATGAATGTATATGTATATATGTATATGTGTGTATATATATATATATATATATATGTATGTATGGAGAGAGAGAGAGAAGTGTTAAAGATGTTAATTGATAAAGAACTTTTGGCTCTTTTAAAAACTTGTGGAATCAACAGAGGAAAATATAGAACTGGAAGTCATACTAAGTGAAAAACCATATTAAAATATTTTAATAATTTTTATCCTCTTTTATGGAATCCAGATTTAAACAATGGAAACATGAAAGTCACAAGGGAATAATTTGAGAAAAGGAACAAGAGCAATGTGAGTAGGGAGATGGGACAAGAAAGAATAATACAAGGGGAAATGTAATAAAATGAAATTAAAGCACAGTATACAATATAGTTACCAAAACAGCACAATGAAAACCTCTGCTTTGTACAATTAGTATAACTTAATGAAAAAAGAACAAATGTGCTGGGGAGATAACTCAGGGGTTAAGGACTCTGTTGCATAGCCTACAAGCCTAGGTTTGAGTCCAGTACCTTTGTAAAGCCAGATACATGAAGTGGCATCTGGACTTCATTTACAGCTGCAAGAAGCCTGACATGCTGTTGCAGTCAGGTTCACATTGCTGGTAGAAATCACCCAATCAAGAGCAGCTTGTGAAGAAAGACAGGTTAATTTTGGCTTACAGACACGAGGGGAAGCTCCACGATGACAGGGGAAAATGATGGCATGATCAGAGGATTAAAATCACCCCCTGGACAACATCAGATGGACAACAGGAACAGGAGAGTGTGCCAAACAGGAGAGTGTGGCAAGGAGACACTAGCTATAATACCCATAAGCTCACCCACAACAATACACTGCCTTCAGGAGGTGCTAATTCCCAATCTCTATCAGCTGGGAACTTAGCATGCAGAAAACTTAAGTTTATGGGGGACACCTGAATCAAATCACCACACATGCCCATTACCTCTACTCTCACAAATATATAGCAATATTTTAAAAAAGAAAAACAATATGTGGAGCTTCACAAAAATAATTTTAAAAAAGAAAGGGTAAAAAACTTCAATTTTATAGTTAATGCAATGTATAAAAATTAAAGTATTAAAGCATGTTTGCATGCATTTCTTATTAGACTATGATAAAGTGAGGAACGAAAATGAAATGATTTCCATCCTTCTTATATTAATATAGTAAATATATTAGTGCATAGAAAGGATCTGGTCTTATTTTAGAAATTTGTTCTTATTTTTGTGTGTTTGTGTAAATATAAGTGATTGTGTATATTAATTTTGAGTAGTGATCATTTATAATACAGCAACATTGATATCTTCATCATGGACACAAAAAAGTAATACTTGGAAGACTTACAGTAAAATAAAGTTTTATATAGGATGGCACAGAATAGAAAGGATTTAAGCTATAATAACTTCCTCAAGGATCAGTGATTTCCACTTTCTCTCCTCTCAGTTTCTAAGGTTTAAATCCCTAAATTCTCTTTACTCTTAAGCACTAAGCCTCCTCAGAGAGTATTACTTGAAGTCGTTTACCTTGCATACATGAGCAATGGAGCTAAAGACATGAGCACGTAAAACACCCCGATGTATATAAGAAAATCATTACTCAATTAAAAAATAGTAAAACACCCCAGAAGTCTTGGCAGAAAACTCTCATTTTGAAGGTTAGATTCAGGTGTTTCACATGGAAATGTGACTTACCAAATCAGAATAACTCACTGAAAGACCACCAGATAGAGAGAAGCTCACCCTAATTCCTCATCATGCTATGATAAAGCTAATTCATCAACATCCTGGTCCTGATAAGTACAATGCACACTCCTAGACATCTGAGAATCTGTAAATACCAAATAATTTGATCTTTCCAGTTTTTATCCACTGTCATTGAAAATGCATTTGCATGTGTATCATGCATTTTGATAATAATCCCATCCCATTACCTTCTCATTTCTTTCCTTTCATTACCCTTTCCATTGAATTCCTTTCCTTTTACAACTAGTCCTTCTTGTACTCGTGTGTGTGTGTGTGTGTGTGTGTGTGTGTTCAGAATTATTTACCAGAGATGTGTAGTTTACAAGGGATATACCATTGAGAAATTACTTCCCATTCTACCAGCAACCATTAATTGCAGATATCTCCTAAAGTGAGGATGGGATCTTCATGCCCAACTCCATTCTCCATGAATGAATGTTAATGAACACGACTTTGAACATTTAGATTTTATGTTTTAACTTTCATTTACAATCATTATATTTGTAATTATTCAGAATTCTAGCTCCTTTAGGAAGCATTTTCTCATGTAAGCAACATTAAGTCTCTTTTACTTCTAAAATCTTACTAATAAACAACACTGTTTAAACATTCACTTTGTTCATCTTCCTATTATGTTTCTTTAATTATTCAACAAAGGCTATCTTTTTAAAATGTTTATTATTATTAACAAAGTGTTTCATATGGATACACCATATGATGGTACCTCTTTTCCCTTGTCTCTGCCCCCATTTTTCTGGGGATTGCTCCTCAGTGGGGTTGCAGGTATTGCCCATTGGATTGTAGTTTATACATTGTGGGAATAGTAGCCACTTATTTGTGGGGGGCAAGAATACTTCTAGGCCTGATGTCTCAACCTGTGGATATTACAGTCTTTCCACCCCTCTTCTGCAAAATTCCCTGAGCTATGGTGGGTGACTTTTAAGTCTACTTCTGTGATAAGCTCTTAGTAGCCTCTGTGTCTCTGCTTTGGGAGGTGTTTAGTATCCTTGGGGTCTGTCTCCTACACCTGTACACTGATTTTCAGGTTCAACATGGAAACAGCACTCTTGCTTGTCTTCCAATTCCTCTGTGCATTCAGTTGGCACTTTGCTAAAGTGGAAGGGGTAGTTTATCTCCTCTGGTCTCACTACCTTCAGAAAAAGAACAGCTACTCCAGTGGAGAGTGAAATTAGCAGCATAGTTTTAATGAGAAAAGCATTATTAATTTTGGGAGAATTTGATGTATATAAACCCCATTTTAGCCAAAGACAAGTGAGAGCTTGACACTAGAGAACATAATCGTTTTCTCCATAGGATTCTGACCTGGTTCCCAACTCTAGATATGGGCTCCTTTACACTGAGCAGATCTCTTAGCTAATCAGAAAGCTATTGGTTACCCACTGATGCTGTGTGCCATTATTGCATTGGTGTGCACAACGTGTCAGGGTGTTTACTTCTGAGTAGCTTAGACCTCTGGTTGCTCAGACATTTTTTGGCCATTTTCCCTCAGTAGCACTTGTAGTGCTTTCCAGCACTAAACTGGCTAACTGTCTGGGGACTGGCTTTCTTGTGAATTCCAACCAGGTATCTCCATGTTCTGTGTCAACAGCACATGGTGTCTTGAACAGTAGGGTCTTGGTTTAACTTTTGCCTCAGGCAGGTAGTAAGTGCTTTGACAGAAATTTGTCTTGATTTGGGAACCTCGATGGTTTCTCCGATCAACAGCAAAATGTGGGTAACAACCAATCTCTAGTACTGGGAATTAGAGTCAAGGACAGAAAAATAAAAATATTTTAAGCTGATGTTTCATTCGCCCCTCACTAGCGTCTGACTTTTCAGGTGCTTTCCCCTGTAATTCTTTTGAGGTTTATATGTTTTAGGCTATCTCCAAGAATAAAAGTTTCTATGGAACCAGCTAATGTTGGATTTAATTTTGTGTTTGCACCTCCCCTCCGCTCCCCCTTAAACATTCCATCCCTATTGTCTGGTCAAGGTATGACAGCAACTCGAGCAGGACCACATTAGGAACCACAGATAAGTGACACCATGTGGTTTGTCTTTCTGTGATTGTGTGAGCTTGCTGAGTATATGTTCCAAGTCTGTCCATTTTTTCTACATATTTCATTGTTTCATTTTTTTTTCTTATTGCTGAGTAGAATTCCATTGTATAAATGTACCACAACTTTGTTATCCATTCACATTTTGGCATGCAGCTGGGTTGATTCAAGATCTTACTTATAATGAATTGGGCAGCTATAAATACGGTTGAGCAAATGTCTCTGTATTGATACACAAAGCATTTGGGATAAATGACTAGTAAAGGGGTAAATGAGTCTGCTGGTAGCTCCATGTTCATCCTTTTCAGGAATCTCCAACTTGTTTTCCTTAGTGGTTGTAAAAGATTACATTCCCACCAACAGTGGATGAGGGTTCCTCTTTCACCACATCCTCACCAACATTTGTCATTATAAGATTTTTTTTTATGATTTTAATTTTTTTTAAATTTAATTTATTAGTTTTCTTTTCAGTAAATACAGGCAGTTTGGTACCATTATTTAGGCTCATCTGTGATCTACCCCCTCCCATTAGACCCTCCTTGTTAATGAAAATGGGTCGTGCATTGTGGAGTTAGCCCCCAGTTATTAGTATTTTTAATGATGGCTGTCCTTACTGGAGTAATGTTGACTCTATAGTCATTTTAGTTTGCATTTTCTAATTGTTAGGGATGCTGAACATTTTCTTAAGTGTGTGTTATCCATTTGTAATTCTTCCTCTGAGAACTCCCTATTCAGTTCTCTGCCCTACTTTTGGTGCAGATTGTTTGGTTTTAGAAGTTGCTGGTTTTTTGTGTGTTTTTTTGAGGTAAGGTTTCACTCTGGCCCAGGCTGATCAGGAATTAACTATGTAGTCTCAGAGTGGCCTCAAACTCATGGTGATTCTCCTACCTCTGCCTCACGAGTGCTGGAATTAAAGACGTGTGCCATCACGCAGGTGGTGTGGCAGGTTTTTTAGAGTTTTTTTGTAGACATTAGATGTTAGACTTCTGATATTGTTACAGTGGGTAATATATTGGCTCTGCTTATGGTGTGTTTGTCTGTGCAAAGGCTTTTTTAGCTTCATGAGATCCCATTGGTTGAGTGCTTATTTAATTTCCTGGGCTACTGGTTTTTGTTTAGGATTACTTTCCCAACTCCTATATTGTGAAAAGTGCCTATTTTTCTTCCTGTAGGAGAAGAGTTTCAGGGCTTATAGGGCTTAACTCATTTGGACTTGATTTTTGTGCATGGAGTAATAAGTGAGTCTATTGTCATTTTTTTCTATATGGTCATTCAATTTGTCCATAACCATTTGTTGAAGATGCTGTCTTTTCTGCAGTCTACATTATTGCCACCTTTGTCAAAGATCAAATACCTGTAGTTACTTGATCTAAGGTCTGAGTCTTCAGTTCTGTTCCACTGGTTTATGTTTCTATTCTTATGCCAGGACCATGATGTTTTTGTTAGTATGGCTTTAGATCAGGCATGGTGACAACTTCAGAGGTATTTATTTTGCTGAGGATCTAACTGGATATCTGAGGTCTGCTTATATTCCATATTAATTTTGAGATTGTGCAGAATAAAGCTTGCAATTTTACTTGTATTAAATTAAATTTGTATATTGCTTTTGGTAGCCTTGCCATTTTCACAATAGTAATTCTATCTATCCAAGAGCCTGGAAGATCCAATTCAGCCTCAATTTATTTCTTAAGTTTTTATATGTTTCCATTATGTAGGTATTTCACATCTTTGGTTACTGTTATTCCAAGGTATTTAATTTTTGTGGTTGGCATTGAAAATTGGACAGCCTCACTGATTTCTTTCTCTGTATATTTGTCCTTTGGATATAGAAAGGCTACTGATTTTTGTGTATTAATTTTGTATCCTGCCTCTTTTTTGAGGGAAGTTATCACCTTTAGAAGTTCTAAGATGTATATTTTTGCTTCACTTACATATAGGATAATGTCATCTACAATTGGGCTAATTTGACAACTTCTTTTATAATTTGAATCCCTTTCATTTCTTTCTCCTGTCTTATTGCTTGTGGTAGTATTTCTAGCTCTACATTGATGAGCAGCAATGAGAGTGGGCACCCCTGTCTTGTTCCCAATCTCAGTTGGTACTCTTTGAGTCTTTCCCCATTAAGTATTATTTGGTCTTTGGGTACTTTATATATAGCCTTTATTGTTTTCAGGTATGAACTGTCCATGAAATGGAATTGTGTTTTGTCAAACGCCTTCTCTACAACAACTGATATTTTCATGTGGTTCTTGTGGTTACGTTTATTTATGTAGTGTATTATGTTGAACAATTTACATATGTTGAACCATCACAGCACCCCTGGTATGAAGCCAACTTGAACAAGGTGGATAATGCTTTTGATGTATTATTGAATTTGGCTTGTGAGGATTTTCTTCAGGATTCATGGAAGTGATAATTTGTTTAGGAAATGAATTCTCTTTGAGTTTAGTTTTGCTAGGTTGTATGTGTCTAGGAATTCATACATTTCTTACAGATCATCCAATTTTGTTTAAAAGATGTTTTGTAAGTAAGTCCTAATGATTATTCAATTCATTAATTTCATTGATGTCTCTTGTGACCTTTCCTTTTACATTTTTGATTTTGTTAATTTGAGACTTTTCATTTCTTTTCTTTCTTTCTTTCTTTTTTTTTTTTTTTTTTCTTGATCAAATTGACCAGGAGTTTACGAATCCCATTTATTTATTTATTTATTTTATTTGCTACAAACCAGCCCCTCATTCCACTGATTTTTTTTTCATTATTCTTTTTTTTTCTCAATTTTTACTAACATTTTCCATGATTATAAAAAATATCCCATGGTAATACCCTCCCTCCCTCCTCAAATTTTCCCCTTTGAAATTCCATTCTCCATCATACCCCTACCCATCACAATCATTCTACTTACATATACACAATACCAACCTATCAAGTACCCTCCTCCTTTCCTTTCTCTTCCCTTTATATCTCCTTTTAAACTTACTGGCCTCTACTACTGAGTTTTTTTTTTTTTCCTTCTCATGCGAAGCCCAATCATCTGTAGCCAGGATCCACATATGAGGGAGAACATGTGGCACTTGGCTTTCTGGGCCTGGGTTACCTAATTAGTATAATCCTTTCTAGATCCATCCATTTTCTTGCAATTTCATAACTTCATTTTTCTTTACCTCTGAGTAGAACTCCATTGTATAAATGTGCCATATCTTCATTATCCACTCATCAGTTGAGGGACATCTAGGCTGGTTCCATTTCTCAGATATTATAAATTGAGCAGAAATAAATATTGTTGAGCACATACTTCTAAGGAAATGAGATGATTCCCTAGGATATATGCCTAGGAGTGCTATATCTGCGTCATAAGGTAGATCAGTCTTTGGCTGTTTTAGGAACCTCCACACTGATTTCCACAATGGCTGGACCAGATTGCATTCTCACCAGCAGTGTAGAAGGGTTCCTCTTTTCCACATCCCCGCCAACATTTATGATCATTTGTTTTCACGATGGTAGCCAACCTCACAGGAGTGATATGGAATCTCAATGTAGTTTTAATGTGCATTTCCCTGATGACTAGTGACGTAGAACATTTTTTTAGATGCTTGTATGCCATTCGTATTTCTTCCTTTGAGAATGCTCTATTTAGCTCCATAGCCCATTTTTTGATTGGCTTGTTTGATTCCTTATTATTTAACTTTTTGAGTTCTTTGTATATCCTAGATATTAATCCTCTATCAGATATATAGCTGGCGAAGATTTTTTCCCATTCTGTAGGTTGTCCCTTTGCTTTTTTCACTGTGTCCTTTGCAGTGCAAAAACTTTGCAAATTCATGAGGTCCCAGTGATTAATCTGTGGTTTTATTGCCTAAGAAATTAGGGTTGTATTCAGAAAGTCTTTGCCAAGACCAATATGTTGAAGGGTTTCCCCTACTTTTTCCTGTAGCAATTTCAGAGTTTCCAGTTTGATGTTAAGGTCTTTAATCCATTTGGACTTAATTCTTCTGCATGGAGAGACAGAAGGATTTATTTTCATCCTTCTACAGATACATATCCAGTTTTCCCAACACCATCTGCTGAAGAGGCTATCTTTTCTCCAAAGAGTATTTTTCACATTTTTATCGAATATCAGGTGGCTATAGCTACCTGGACTTACATCTGCGTCCTCTATTCTGTTCCATTGATCTACATGTCTGATTCTGTGCCAGTATCTCACTGTTTTTGTTACTATGGCTCTGTAGTATAGGTTAGAATCAGGTATGATGATACCACCAGCCTTATTTTTGTTGCCCAGTATTATTTTAGATATTCGAGGTTTTTTGTGATTCCAAATGAATTTTTGGATTGCTTTTTCTATTTCCATGAAGAATGCAATAGGAATTTTGATGGGGATTGCATTAAATGTGTAGATTGCTTTTAGTAAGATTTGTTAAGGTTTGCTTTGTGTCCTAATACATGATCTATTTTAGAGAATGTTCCATGTGCTGCTGAAAAGAATGTATAAGAATGTATATTCTTCAGCATTTGAATGAAATGTCCTGTATATATCTGTTAGGTCCACTCCTTCTATGACCTCATTAAGTCCAGATGCCTCTCGGTTTATTTTTTCCTGGGATGACCTGTCTAATGGTGAGTGGGGTGTTAAAGTCACCCACTACCACTGTGTTTGGTGTTATCTGTGACCTTAGTTCTAACAGTGTTTGATAAATTTGGGAGCACCCATGTTAGGTGCATATATGTTTAGGATTGTAATGTCCTTCTGTTGGAGTGTGCCCTTAATCAATATAGAGTGACCTTCCTTATCTTTCTTGACTAATGTTGGACTGAAGTCTACCTTGTCAGATATTAGGATAGCAACACCTGCCTGTTTTCTGGGCCCATTTTCTTGAAACACTGTTTCCCAACCTTTCACCATAAGATAATACCCATCCTTTGTAGAAATGTGAGTTTCTTGGAGACAACAAATTGCAGGATCCTGCTTTTTAACCCAGTCTATATACTTATATCTTTTGGTTGGGGCATTGAGGCTGTTGATATTAAGTGATATTATTGAAAGGTGTATATTTATGTTTGCCTTTTTTTTTTTTTTTGTGGTTCTGGTTCTACCTTTGCTCTCTTGTGTTAACTAGTATTTGCGTATTGTTTGTTTTTCCCAGGTTCCTTATATGTGTGCTTTTCCTTCTCTTTGGCATGGAGGATTCTTTCAAGTATTTTCTGTAGAGCTCGTTTTGTCTTCAAATACTCCTTTAGCCTGCTTTTGTCATGGAATGTCCTTATTTCTACATCTATTTGAATGGATAGCTTTGCAGGATAAAGTAACCTTGGTTGACAGTTGTTATCTTTCAGAGTTTGGAATACATCACTCCAAGCCTTTCTGGCTTTTAAAGTTTGTGTTGAGTAATCTGCTGTAATCCTGATGGGCTTGCCTTTGTAGGTAACTTGATTTTTCTCTCTAACTGCTTTCAATATTTTTTCTTTGGATTGTGTGTTTGGTAGTTTGATTGTAATATGGTGAGGAGAGGTTCTTTCCAGGTTTTGTCTGGCTGGTGTTCTAAAGGATTCCTTTATGTGCATTGGCACCTCTTTCACAATTTAGGGGAAGTTTTCTTCTGTGATTTTGTTGAGGATGCTTACTATGCCTTTGGAGTGAAATTCTTCTCCTTCTACTGTGCCCTGAATTCTTATGTTTGATCTTTTCATAGTGTCCCAAATATCTTGAAATTCCCATTCATACTTTTCTGTTAGTTTGTCTTTCTCTTTGTTGGACTGTATTAGATCTGCCACCTGGTCTTCTAGCTTAGATATTCTGTCCTCTCCTTAATCCATTGTACTGGTGAGATTTTCTACAGAGTTTTTTTTATTTATTATTATTTTTTTTTATTTCATTAACTGTGTTCTTCATTGCTTGTAATTCTGCCTGGTTTTTCTTTATTATTTCTATTTCCTTATTTATGTCTTGTATTGACTTCTTTATTTCATTAAATTGATGGCCTGTGTCTTCTTTGATTCTTTTATTTCCTTTTTGATTTCTTTGAACATATTTACAGTCATTCTTTTGAAATCTTTCTCAGGCATTTCCCCTAACTCGTTCTCACTGGAGGTAATTACTGATGCATTAATACTTTTTAGTGGATTTATATTGCCTTTATTTTTGGTGTTTCTTGTGTTATAATGTATATATATTTGCATCTTGGATTAAGTTAATGCTTGTATTTCCTAGTTAGGTGGGTATTCTTAGCTGTATCAATTGATTTGATGTTATATATCTTCAGTGTAGGAGATTAACATGTTAAGTGTGGCTCTTAACACTCTCGGAGTATCTAGAAAAGTGTTCCTAGGGGTTGGGTTTGCCTGCTATGGGAGTATTCAAGTAGGATGAGTGGCACAAAATACAGGTAGATTCTAAAATTTAACTAACCACTGCACACATTCAATCATAACAGCACAGAGTATTTAGGCAAGAGTAGTTATTATAACAACCAGATCCTCTATCAACAAAGAGGTTAAGATTTCTGGTCTGTTGAGGGTTCCAAGTCAGCTTGTGACCAAGTGAGACCCTTCCCTGGTGCAATCCCAGTTACCTTTTTGGATCATTTTCGTCTCAGTCAAGTAGTCTGGCTGTGTTGCTGGACCACTGTTCTGTTTTCTGGAGCTGGGCACAGGCTTTTCCTGCAGGGCAAACTAAGCCTGGCAACTGTGGCCCTGCAGATCGGCACCCCCACTGCTGGATCCGATGCTGCTGCTGCTGCTGCTGCTGCTGCTGCTGCTGCTGCTGAATCCACCGATGCTGCTGCTGAAGTTGCCGCTGCTGGGTCCGCTGCTGCTGGAGCCGTTGTTGCCAGTGCCAGAACCACTGCTGTTGCTGCTGGATCTGGAGCCATGGCTTCCACTGCCGGAGCCGGGGCTGCTGCTGCCGGAGCTGCTTCACCCTGTATGTGTGGGCTTTTTCTCCCCTGGGCTGTTGTGGCCTGGTTCTTATGCTGCCATCATAACTGGTAGTCCTCCACTGATTTTTTTTTTTAATTGTGTTCTTAGGTTCCAATTCATTAATTTGGCTCTCACCTTGATTATTTTTTCCATCCTGAGCTCTTAGGGTTTGATTCTTCTTCTTTTTCCAGTGCCTTTAGGTTGATAGTCAGGTTATTAATTTGGGATTTCTCTGCCTTTGTTATAAAGGCATTTAGTGCTATGAATTTTCCCCTTAGCACTGCCTTCACTGTGTCCCATAAGTTTTGGTAGGTTGTGTTTTCATTATAATTCATTTATAGCAATTTCACAGTTTCTTTTCGATTTCTTCAAGAACCTATTCATTGTTTAAAATTAAGTAATTTAGTCTGCAATAGTTGGTGGTGTTCTTGATGTGTCTCTTGTTTATTTCTAGCTTTAACACATTGTTATCTGATAGGATGGATGCAGGAAATTATTCAACTTTCCTGGTTTTATGCAGGCATGCTTTATGGCCTAATATATGGTCTATTTTGGAGAAGGTTCCATGGGGTACTGAGAAGAATGTGTATTCTGTAGAGTTGTGGTGGACAGTTTTGTAGATGTCGAGTAAGTCTACCTGATCTATGGTTTTGTTGAGATCTATTATTTGCCTGTTAATTTTCTGCTTGTATGATCTGTCTATTGATTATAGTGGAGTATTTAAGTTTTAAACTATGATGGTGTTGGTGCTTGTTTCTGTTTTTTTTTTTTTTGTTGTTGTTGTTGTTTGTTTGTTTGTTTGTTTGTTTTTGTCAGGTAGATTTTGTTTTATTAAACTTACACCTATGGTGCATCTATGTTTAGTGCATATACGTTTATGACTATGATGTTCTCATGTTATGTCATTCCTCTGAAGAGTAAGAAGTGGCCTTCTTTGCCCTTTTTGATTACTTTTGGCTTGAATTTTATTTTACCAGATATTAATATAGCAACCCCTGCTTGTTTTATATTTCTATTTGTTTGACATATCTTTTCCATCCTTTCATCCTGAGGAGGTGTTTATCTTTAGTGGTAGGGTGGATTTCTTAAGGACAGTAGATAAAAGGGACCATTTTTAAATCTACCATGATAACTTGTGTCTTTTAATGGATGAGTTAAGGCTTAATATTTAAGGTTATTACTATAAGGTGTGATATTTATCCCTGCCATAATATGTGCTTCATTATGTTTGGGGCTTCCATGGGTTTTTAATTTTTTGAGTCTGGTCTATTTATGTTTTTTTTTTTTCCTATGACTCATTTATTGAAGGAGACAAATTGAATGGCCTGAGGGAGGGGCCATCTAGATGACAGCCAGGACAGAGCTGGCACCACACAGGGCAAGGTAATTGTTTTTGTTGTCTTCTTCTTGTTGGCTCTTGAGATTGGTTGTTTGACTCTTCTGTATGGTGTCTTCCCTGAAGTATTCTCTGTAGGTTTGGCTTTGTGTTCATATAATCATAGAGTTAACTTTTTTCAGGGAGTTTTCCTTTCACTTTCCATTATTATGGGTACTTTTGCTAGGTAGAGAAGCTTAGGTTGGAAGTCATAGTTTTTGAGACTTTGAAGTGTTCCATTCCAGGCCATTCTGGATTTCAGGGTTTCCACTGAGAAATTTGACATAATTCTGATGGGATTGCCTCTGTGTGTTGTGAGCTGTTTCTCTTTTGCTGCTTTTAACATTCTCTTTTTTCATTGTTAAGTTTTAACTATGATATGCTTTGGAGAGATTGTTCTTTGGTCCTGACTGTTTGGTGTTCTGTGGGCTTCTTTAATCTGGATGGGCCTCTCTTCAGAGATTGGGGAAATTTTCAATAATTTTTTGAGTATGTTTTCTATGCCTCTGGCCTGGATTTCCTCTTCTTCTGATATATACATGATCAGGATGTTTGGTCATTTTAGGGTATACCATAGTTCCCTCATATTCTGTTCACTTGATTTTTTTTCTACACCTTTTTTATTTATTTGTTTTTTTCTTCTGTGTTGTCTTCCAGGTCAGAGATTCTGTCTTCCATATGAGTAGCTCTGTTGTTGAGGGGTTCTAGAAAGGTTTTTAAAGCCTCCATTTGATTTTTGTTTTCTGTTTTATTTTGCCCCATGCATGTCTCTCTTTTTATGAAGTACTAGTCAAGTTCTGATTATCGTGATTCTTCTTGGAATTCATTCTTACATTTGATCAAGTCTTAATTAAGCTTAATCAATCAGTTTTTGAGATCTTCCATTTCTTGATTCACCATCAATTCATTCATATCTTCTTTAAGGGTTCTGATGTTTTCTACAACCAAGTTAAGCCTACTGCAAAAGCTGAACACTCTAAGAGAGGATGATGTTCAATTTCATTAATGTGACTGTTGGTATTTTGATGTTTTCTTCCAGTTCAGCAATTCTTTTGATCAGGGTCTCATTGGTTGTTGTGTTTTCATTTTGGGATTGAATTTCTATTGAATTTTCTATAATTTCATGGGAGGCCTCCATTGTAGGAATAGGCATCCTTGGTGGAGCTCATTCTGTTTTCTCACTTTTTTTTTTTTTTTTTGGTCTACCCAACTTGGAGAGATACTTTATTCTATTGTGGAGGAAGCAACATTTTGTCCTTGTAGCAACTTCAGAGGGTGTTCTGTTTTGAATGTAAGCCAAATTGGTATGCTGGTGTATGATGGGGTTATAACCACAGATACACAGATTGTGGAGATTTCAGGTACATCAAAAAAGCTTGGGGAAGTGGGAGCTCTGGCCTACTCCTTCTATATGCATGTACTTGCACATGAGGATCATGGGTTGGGGAACCAGGAGCCAGAAATTTGGACAACCTGAGGCAAGAGGTTCTTACAATGGCCTGTACACCTTCTGACTGAAGGGAATAGTGATGTTGCTACCCCATAGCCTTTAAAGGTACCATAGCAAAAGGCCTGCTTCCACAGTCCCCACACAGGAATCAGGCCTCCCCAAGTCTGGTAGTGTGACCTACCAAGACTAGGGAATGTGAAGGAGCCAGGAAGCAGTGTTGTAGCCTACTCACTCCTTGCTATGTGTGCCCTCCCATGCAGGGTATCTGGGAATTGGGGATCAAGGTGCACTTCAATCAAGAAGGGGGAGCAAGGAGCCTGCTTCTGTATCAAGCTTTCAGTGCCCATGCAGTCCCAAGCCAGCTGCATGGGACCTACTGGGACCACAGATCCCATCTACTCACTCCAAACTGCACTGACACATGTTCCAGACCAGGGTATCAGGACCAAGGAACTGAGAGGAGCTGGGAAACCGGGATTTGACCTCCTCAGTACACACCTTGTACACCATCCCATTCCGGGTGTCTGGGCAACAAAATTTGTCTTAATTATAAAAGTTACAATTAAGTTGTCTTTGGATATTCAGATATGTAATTAACATGACATTAATTAGAATTGCTGCCAAAAGCCATGGTCATTTTCTCAGTCAGTAT
Organism: Jaculus jaculus; assembly: GCF_020740685.1. NCBI lineage: Eukaryota > Metazoa > Chordata > Mammalia > Rodentia > Dipodidae > Jaculus > Jaculus jaculus. The sequence continues at coordinate 56,564,291 of NC_059114.1, read as the reverse complement.
TGCCAACTCAAAGTTTGTATTTTTCAGTTATACACAATACTACTATATAATCATTTTGAGATTTTGGTAAAACTATCAATACTTGCATGCATATAATATGAAATCTGTATAAAAGTTGGAACAATTTCAGACAGTCCAAACTTCCTGTATTATCTAAAATAATTGCAAATACTCTGGCAAAAAAAAGAAAAAGAAAAACAGAAAGAAAAAGATGAGAATCATTTACTCATTGGAAAAGCATTAGCCCTTCTGCTTTCATGTAACTCATGGCGTCTCTTTCAGTGTTTCACCATCATTTGACCACCATCTCTCCCTATATGTGTAGGGAGTATATGGTCCATTCACCTCCTAGGTTGAGTCTCCTTCATAAAATTTTTTTATGTGAATCATACGTTTAGATTAGCATAGCTTTTAGTAACTTGCAAGATTTGGAGTACAGGAACTCTGTGGATGCAATGACTCAAAAACTAAGAGTATGTTGTTTCCTGGTAGAGCTGTGGTGATTGTTGAAAAATGGTGCATGTGACTTTGAAGAAGTTGTGAAGGTGGAAAGGTAAAGTAAAAAGCATGTCGGGTCAGACCCTACTACAAAAAATGATTGTGACTGAGAGAAACATTGTCATCAATATTTACAAGAGAAAATCATTTATTAAATACACTAGTGAAAGTGTGTTCCTAAGGTCAGTGAAATTATTTTGACATCTCTGTTTACTGGAGGGAAAATATTAGTTCTCTTCCTTTCAACAAATTTTAAAGAGATGTTCATATGAAATTACTAAGTAGGCTAGTAATTTTATATAATGGTTATGATACAACAAAAATATTTCATTGCAATATGTAATTTATTGTATTTATATTATAACATGTGCTTCCAGATTATACTTGTAACTATGCTCAAAATAATATAATGTGTAATACGTAAAATAAATATTAAAACAGTAGTCAGGGAAGTCATTAGCTGTAATTTCAATTTAAATTTGACTGGAAATTTTAGGAAAAAAAATAGGAAATCACAAGCTCTCTTTATACTTATTTTTGTGAAGAACATTACTAGGCAGGAATATTTAAATAATCAAAATCTAAAAATTAAAACAAATACTTTTGAATGTAAATGAACACAAGTATATGAAATAAACTATTTGGACTTCAAAAACAAATAAAAATATTTACATTAGCTACTCCTATGTCAGGACATGAGTATTTTAGCAGAAGCAGGACAAATCTTATCTTCATTTCTCCATTGTTATTTGAGTTAGGTTTATAAATCATAAGACTGTACACATTAATGAGAAGGTGTTATTCAGTATTACAGTATTTTCCAGGACACAGGATATCTGACAGTCATAAAATAGAAAGCAGAAAAACATTTGTAGCAGTTTATATGGGACTCCATAATAAACTACCACAAACTGGGTACTTAACAACAATGACAGCAAAATTATTTTCAATTTCCAGTTTTCAGTATAATGGTATGACTTGTGATACAAATTCAATTGATTTTTTATCTTCTCTAGACTAGAAATATGTGATAGAATGTTTGACTTTACCCTCTAATCCCAGCCCCAATTCTGATGAAGATCTGTGGTAGGTTATATTTATTGCGGGTAACAATTAGCTTCACTCAGTCTCTGCCAGGAGGGTTTGTGGAAGAGAGGTGTTGGATTGCGAGTGCCTTAGGCTATTCCCACCCACACTGAGGCTCTGAAAATCATTTTTTACCCCTTCTGAAATGTTCCCAAGCCTTGGCAGACAGGTAAAACACCTAATTTAATGTGTTTTCTGTAGCCTCTGGACTGCTGTTTTGATAAGGTGTGAGTGATCACAGTGTCTGTAGCCCTTTCCTTGGAACTGGTTTTCAGGCTAGCCATAAGAGCAGTATTTACGTCACTAATTCTTCTGTAATGACTTCTGGGCCTGTGAAGATAGATCTCATGGTAGACAGTTGGCTGTCTATTGCTGATGTATTGAAGTATCCTGGTTCTCCCCAGTATTCTCTGCCATCTGAAAGATGGAAAAGATTCTTCAACTAAAAGTAGAAACAGTTTGAATTAAAGGGGATGAGCCTAGTTATTAGAGAGAATTACTGATGTGAGTGTCCACTCTTCTTAAAGAGCAATTGAAATTCTCTCTGATGCCTAATAGTTTCCTGTACTAGGTAATCTGGCTTGGTTCCTAGAGCCATATAGGAGTTCTCCACTGAGTGGGTCTCATGCCCAATCTGTGAGTAGTTGGTTACTTACATAGGCTGTGTGTCACTGTTGCACAAGTGGGTATATCTTGCTCAGCTGGTTGCTATTGTAAATAGCAGGATCTCCTGCTTATTTACTCTGTTGGCAACTGATATTGCCTAGCAGTTCTCATAGCTTGTTTCATTACTATAGGTGCAAACCAAAAGAATATTGGATTTCTATGTAGTTCCAGCATGGTCACTTGATGTTCTACAGCCAAAGGCTGTGGTGTCTTCAACAATAGACACTTATTTTTTTTTCCTCTCTCTTGCAGGTAACCAAGTCTTTTGGAAATGGCCTGTGTTATTTTGCATACATTATGTTTCTTCCTGACTAATATCTCAGTTTTGTGGTATGGACGGGGAAGGAGAAGACAATGTGCTGGGGTACTTCTGTCCCTAGGAATTACTATCCACAGCCCATGGTTTTAGGGATAAATTTTCTTCTCATTCTACGGGGCTCTGCTCTTGGGTTCTCCTTCCCCCTTATTGAGGGTAAAGGCTTGTTGAATGATATCCAGGAAGAAGTATTCCTTTTTTTTTTTTTTTTTCCTATGAGGTAGAATCTCACTGTGGCTGAGCTGACTTGGAATTCACTATGTAACCTCAGAGTAGCCTCAGACTCACAGTGATCCTCCTACCTTTGCCTCCCAAGTGCTGGGATTAAAGATGTGGACCATCATGTCCAGTGGTGAAGAAGTTTTCTATGTAATTCATAGTACATTAGTTTTGTGTATTGCTATCCCTCTTCCTCTACCTGTGAGACCTTTCCATCTCTTTTTGTTTTCTTTATTCCTTCCTTCCTTTTTTCTTTCTTTCTTTCTCTTCCTTCTTACCATCAGCTAGTTGTCAAGTAGCCTTCCCTCTTCTACCCACCCCCCATTTCCCTCTTTTCCTAGCTTTATTATAGTATGATGTCCATACTACTGAGTATTTTGACAGGGCAGAAACCTAACATAACAAGAAGGCACTTGATGTGGGTAAGCAATCTATACTCTCCAATGTACTGTATTACTAAATTGAGAAGCTTAGTAGGTTAGTAGTGTCAAATATTTTCGCTGTTATGCAATATCCAAGTGAATAATTATCATTTAAGTAGTTATTAGGCTATATATTATTTCTCAAGTGTTTATTTCATCATATAATTGAAGATATTTTCTTATGTCCATTTTAATTACTACAGAAAAAAATTCTGCTTTAAAATGATTTTTCAAAGAAACAGAGAAATATTTTCTTTTTTATATATTTTTAAGTTTGTTTTTTGACATGACCTATTATTTAGACCAGCTGCTTGGAACTTGTGATGCTTCTGTACCAGTCTCTGAAGTGTTGGAATTATACTTGTGTGTCAATGTCTAGCTTAAAATGACTATTTTCTAATTAAATCATTAATGTAAGCAAAAAGTAGAAATCCATTAAATAAAAAGGCCCGATTAAGAAGATAAATTAATAGAATCAAATGAAAGTGAGAATTTGAATTTAGGGGAAAAGTGGGAAATCTGAAAAAAATATATTAGAATGGGCAAATTAATGAATGTCTGTTTCTGTCTCTGTAGAGAATGATACTAGAATTTTGGCTGATATTGCACTGAAATTGCAGATTGATTTGGCAGGATGGCCATTGTTGCAGTCCAGTTCACATTGCTGGTAGAAATCACCCAACCAAGAGCAGCTTCTGGGAAAAAGGTTTATTTTGGCTTACAGGCTCAAGGGGAAGCTCCACAATGGCAGGGGAAAATGATGACATGAGCAGAGGGTAGACATCACCCCCTGGCCAACATAAGGTGGACCACAGCAACAGGAGGGTGTGCCAAACACTGGCATGGGGAAACTGGCTATAAAGCCCATAAGCCCGCCCCCAACAATACACTCCCTCCAGGAGGCATTAATTCCCAAATATCCATCAGCTGGGAACCTAGCATTCAGAACACCTAAGTTTATGGGGGAACACCTGAATCAAACTGCCACATTCCGCCCCTGGCCCCCATAAACTGATATCCATACATGATGTAAAATACAATGCATTCAGTCTGACTTTAAAATTCCCTATAGTTTTTATCAATCCCAATGATATTCATACATCCCCATAGTCCAAGATCTTTTAGCTGAGCCATAATACCAAAAAATAACCTCAAAAAACCCATAATGGCACAGAATAAATATTCACACTGCAAAAGATGGCATTGGGCATAGCAAGGAAACATTCAACCAATACAAGATTTAAACAACTGGGACAAACAAACTCTGTAGCTTCAAGTCCAGCAACTCTAGCCAGTGACAAATCTTCAAGTCCATTAATTCTAACCAGCAACAAGTCTCTGGCATTCCAATTGCACCCCTCCAGCTAGGCTACTCACAGTCCTGGGAAACTTCATTGGGGCCGGCAGCTCCTTGTCAGCCATCTCATGGTCCCAGCATCTCCACTGGGTCTCCATTGCAAGCCACAGTTCATCCTCATGGCCCCATGGGGTCTCTATGCAGGCAACCAGCAACCCTGCTTCACACTGCCCATGGCCATTTCGAAAACACAAGACCGTGTTGCAAACTCAATGACCCTCTTTCCAACATTTCTTGTACTCCATGATACGAGGTAGGGTTCCAATTTGTTAATCCAAGGGGGAATAAAGCAGACTTTGAAGAACAGGACACTCTTTAAGCACCTAGGCCCCTTCAAAAGAGTCTACATTCTTCTTGTTGCCCCAGCGCAGGTCAGCTAGCACAGTCTCAAAGGTTGTAATCTTTCAGTTGCAGCTAAACAGGCAACAGTTCACCCAAAGGTTTTTCTTTCTGTGCCATATCCTTCTGCACACACCAGTTCATTTCTATGCAAAGCAACTCTGCACAACTTCTCAGGACACGGGCATAAGAGCAAGCTTCTCACACAAACTGCTAGCTCAGTCCAGGCACAGCTCTTTCTCACCCTCATAAGCCAAACCTCACAGTCCATAGTTCTTACTTCATTCAGGTCTTGCAGCTCAGACCAGAATAGTCCATCAAGCTGTACTTACAGCACTGCAAGGCATCTCTTAGGCCAAGGTTTCAACTCCTCCCACATTCCTCTTGAAAATAAGCTCCAAAAGGCGGAAGCCACATAGTCAGGTGTCTAGCAGCAATCCCACTCCTCGGTACCACTTTACTGTTGCAGTCCGGTTCGCATTGCTGGTAGAAATCACCCAACCAAGAGGAGCTTCTGGGAAAAAGAGATTTATTTTGGCTTACAGGCTCAAGGGGAAGCTCCACAATGGCAGGGGAAAACAATGACATGAGCAGAGGGTGGACATCACACCCTGGCCAACATAAGGTGGACCACAGCAACAGGAAGGTGTGCCAAACACTGGCATGGGGAAACTGTCTATAAAGCCCATAAGCCCGCCCCTGAATCAAACCACCACAGCCATTTTAACAATACTAATTCTACCTCTCATAAGCATGGAAGGTCTTTTCATCTTCTGGTATCATCATTTTGTTTCTTCAGAGTTTTAATTAAATAAGTCTTTCACTTCATATATATATATATATATTTATTTATTTTGAGGCTATAATAAATAGGATTGTTTCCTGATATCTTTCTTCTGTATATAGTTGAAATTCATATCTAGTGAAATAACTGATTTTTATATTGTAAATTTGCATCATGTGACTTTGCTAAAAGTACTCATAAGTTCCTGGAGTTTTCTGGTGTAGAGTTTATGGATCCCTTATTACACAATCTTATCCTCTACAAATAAGGATATCTTAATTTTATACTTTCATATTTGCATCCCTTTCATTTTCTACTCTTATTGCTTCTGTTAAGACTTAAGTGCTATGTTGAATAGGAGTCAAGAGAGTGGACACCCTTGTCTTATTCCTAATCCTAGTGTGAATGTTTTAAGTTTTTCACCATTTTAGCATGATGTTGGCTGTACATTTTTCACATGTAAAGTTTATTAAGCTGAGATATGTTTCTTTCATTCCTAACTTCTCTAGAACTTTCATTTTGAAGGGATATTGAATTTTGTCAAAGAAATTTTCTTCATCAATTGATATGAACATATGATTTCTGTCTTTGATTCTATTTATATGATGCATAACATTGATGGATTTGTATATGTTGAAACATCATTGTCTTTATCTGTTCTTGAGTTCTGTGGCCAGGCATTTTATTGTAAATTATTATATCTACATTCATCAGAAGATTAGTCTATAATTTTCTGTTTTGGTTGTATTTTTATCTGATTTTGTATCAGAGGCCACTAGAGGGAAATCATGCCTGGTAATGTAAATCTGATATCAAATCCATGGTGATGACTTAGGCTCTAGAGGGGAATGAATTGCTGTGGTTCTGTTACTTGGCTAACATGTCAAACTGCCTTCCAAACACTTATGCTTGTTTCCTTAGTTCTGTTTACAGCCCCAAACCTAGTAGTTTGTTTATGCGAACAATAGAGGCCAAGACAGAGATGTATAGATGGTGTCATTACCAAGAATAAGTGAGTACTGTGCGTTCATCCCTAAGCACTACTTTTAACCACACCCCCAGATATTCAGGGAGCCTCCAATAGAAGGGCTGGAAAGAATATAAGCACAGAAGGCTAGGAAGGGGTGCTATGAAATACTGCCTTCTAGATAGGACAAGGATTCTGTGCTTATGACCTCTGCACATGTGGTTTCCTACACATTACTGAGTCTGTTGGTATTTTTGCATGGGTTAGGGAAGAAACCATGAGACTCCACAACTTACAGAGTAAAAGAAATGACTACAGGGAGAGAACAAGTTATGTATATTTGCAGTATATCTCATTATCCAATATGTATGCCTCGAATCATGATTATACAAGTGGTCCTAATTTACATAGTGGATCAAATAAAGGAGAATATAAGTAAATGAGGTAAGACAGTAAGACAGGAATGCAAAGTAAGAAGACATATTTCTGTGGGCTGAAAATGGGGAAGAGAGTATAACTGGGGTGATGAGACAAAAATGCATTGTATACATGTACAAAAATACAAAAAGGAAAAAATGTGATCATACCCCAAAGTCAGTATGAATCCTATCACTAACATTGAAATTTTATGTTAATTTGGATGAGAATGAAATAAGCCATGAATAAGATTTTTTTTCCTTAAAAATCAGCATCTCAAATGGTGCCTGTAGTTGTTTGAATGGATGGCCCCCAATATATTCATAAATTTTTAAAGTTTTTAATTTAGATCTGTAGCCACCTGGTTTGAGGAGGTGTCCCTGTGGGTGGATCCTAGTGCCCAGACCTAAGGTTTGGAGGTAGATTTAGAATTGCAGTCTAAAGAAATGCAAAGTACCTGAACTTTGGAGTTCCTAAGTGTGCTTGCTTCTGGTGCTGGTGTGGTGTGGCTTGTGGTTTTTCTCTCCTGGCTTTGGCCTGTGAAAAGGAGATCCACTTCTTCTGCCATTATGGAACTTCCCTTTTATCTTCAATAAAATCCCCTCCTCAAAAACTGCTTGTCTAGAAGTTAATCCCAGCAACCTGAAACTGTCTATGTACAGAGCCCTTGGAAAAATGCTTTTCCCTCTCTCTCTCTCTCTCTCTCTCTCTCTCTCTCTCTCTCTCTGTGTGTGTGTGTGTGTGTGTGTGTGTGTTGCAGCACTTGAATTTAAAGACTCATACAGGCAGGCACTCTACCATTGAGCCATAATCCATGCCTTGGGAGAATGTATTAACATGGCAAGATTCCTATGAAATTTAAAAGCAATTGTTCCTCTTTCCATTATTTAGTCTTTCATTCTTCCTGGAGGGGAACCATGAGGATTTCCATGCTCTACTTTTATGAGATGAAAAATTATTTTTTGGATCCCTAGGGTTCCACAGTAGCTTAGTGGGAATACTAGGTTGCTGCCAACATGACAAGCACATGTGACATGTACAATTTTGTGAGAACTTTTTCATGAATAAATTTTCATAATTTGTTTTGAAAGTTCATCAACTGGCAAATGAAGCCACAATAATAATCTTTAGCAAGGAAAGAAGTGTATACATCAATGTGTTTCCAAAAATGTATCTTACATATAGTCCTCATTTTTCCAAAAAGCAGACAGAATAAAAGTTAAATTATACCACAAGATGTGAGCAAGATCAACTATATATTTACAAACAAATGACTTTTTACATGGTAAGTTTTTTTTCCCCCCCTAAAGTTATGATTGATAGTTTATCCTGACAAAATCTGGATTGGTAGCTACAGACCCTCAGGACAGATTTTATATCATTACAAGCCCTTCTGTCTTCTAAAACTAACATTGAAAAATCACTTATGGCCATAACCTTCAGAGTTCAGGTTTCCTGAACTCAAGTCAAGCCAAACACAAGTAACACACGCACCTGTAATCCTTATGTGCCTATGACATGTGAGGCAGAATATAGTGAATCCTGAAGCTAGTGGGACAACTCGTCTGGCATAGACAGTGACAAATAATAGTGACAGTTTAAACAATATGAAATGGCATGGTAAAAGGGGAAGGAAAATAGCCTGAGGTTGTCTTCTAACTTTCACTACACCATAGAATGTATGCCATGGCAAATGTATGCCCAACTAACGCCCAATTCATAATACACATACATACACATGCACATGTATGCCTATACAGATAGACAAGATGATGAAGATAATCATAACCTATATTACTAAACATTAAAAACATTCTCTGTAGAGATTTTAGCTAATAGGAGTAAATATTAAATAATGTTGAAATATCAAATAATGTTGAAAGTTTGATTATGTTGTCACCAGGCTTTCTTGATTATGAAACAGGGGACATTCTGCTTTTTGAAGAGATCACTGAAATGTATATTACCAGAGAGTGAGCAAAATAACTTACACATTTCAGCATTTAGGATGAGCACAGCTACCTCGTTGCTGCTATCCTTTGCAGCACTGGAACCCAGTTTCATTAGTCTTTCCTTGTGACCCAAAGTCTAGAGGGTCCCTAGGAATCCTCCAGGCCTTCAATGCCAGACTCTCTCTCCTGGGACATCTAGTCTTATGGATTGAGTATCTCTGACCCTCCAGCCTGCAGACCACCCAGCTCATATCCTGTAATATAATCTAATGATTCCATTATTAATATACATTCATTATATTGGTTCTATTCTTTTGGAGAACCATAACTAATATGGCTAGAAAAATATTTACTTATATCATCTTATGGCTCTTGTTCTGTTCAATAGAATTTCTGTACAAACAAGGAATTTTAATACTTATTTAATGATAATGTAAAGATTTATTCAGTTATTTTGCTTATTGCTGTTAACTACATGCAATTACTAAAAAATGTAGGTTTCAACACTAAAATAACACATATTACATAAACAATACTTAAAATTTTGCAATGATTTTATTTTGATTGTTCTCAAATTATCTGTTTATAAATTTGTATATTTTGGGACTTTGAATCTATAAATAATTAAAATTGTAATAGAGTTATAGTCTTTATGATATTTTGTCTAAATGTTAAAGAAAATGATTTCAATTATAACAATTTTTCTTTGAGAAACCATAATCTTTTCTTATACGTATTATATTATAGACATCTTTCTATTATTCTAGACAGGAAAGGAAGAGGCATATCTTTGCCTATTTGTAAAACATCTGGACCCAGGGCTGAAGAGATGACTTACCTGATAAGGGAGCTTGATGTACAATTATGAGAGCATGAGGGGGCTTGAGACCACCTGACTTCACATCTTCAGGACCAACTTAAACAGCTAGGCCTTGCCACACATATCTACATCCACAGTCCTGAGAGGAGTAGAAACCAGATGATTTCCCTCAATCCAATTTGGCAAGCTCAAGAACCAGTGAAATACTCTATCACTGGCAAAACAGTCAGATGAGTAATGAAATAGGGCTCCTAATATTCTTGGGTTGCCAAAGGTGAGCCTGATAGGGGGTATAGTCAACCACATATAATGCTTCATCAGGACATAAAGCTGTATATACTACCCCCACGTACACACAGTATTCTCATGCAACTAAAATAGAACCTGGGGACACACACAATAAAAGGAATGAAAGGTGTGAGAGGCAGCGTGGAGTAGAATGCATGATGCAGGAGGCCACGTGGTGTAGCCATGTAGAGAGCCCAAACAGCTGGCCTAGGAGGGGTTGTGGAGTAGAATACATGGTGTGGAAGCCAGTGTGGGGAGGCCATGTGGAATAGGTATGTAGAAAGCCTGTTTTTCTACAGCTGCTATATTTTATTTATTTACATTTTTATATTTTCTTTTTTTAAGGGAGTTATAATTAAATCATTTTAACAAAGCAGACATATAAATTCCTGGTTTCTCTCTGCCATTTGAGAAAAGTTACCATTTAGAAGAATTCAGTGACATTTGGTATGGATATCTAAGTAGGATCAGAAGAGGTGGATGGACAAGAGATGGGAGTGTGAGAATGTTTAATCAGATATATATATATATATATATATATATATATATATATATATATATATATATGCCATATGATTACCTGTTTCTCTGGTCTTTCCCTCTCTCTCTCTCTCTCTCTCTCTCTCTCTCTCTGTGTGTGTGTGTGTGTGTGTGTGTAAAATGCAACAAAAAGTAAGAGATTGGGAAGATACAGCACATGGGGTGGGTAATACCATGCTCAGAACCTCTAATTTGTTGCAGAAAAAAGTAAGTCCCAGGGTCGGATACCTTCTATTGAGTTGTTAGGCAGTGAGACCCTTAAGCCACAAAAATAAAGGAGACTATTTCCATGGCTTTTGCTTGCCTACAAAACTAGAAGGCAAGACCCTACTGCTGATGTGCTAGGTTGCAGGACACTGAGAAATCAAGCTGGAAGTTTCCACCCAGAGATCATAGTGTGGAAAGTACTTTGTAACCTGATGGGAAGGAAAAGTCACTGAAGGTCTTAAAAGGCAGAGTTCCATGCAAGCTACACTTTTAGACAAGTACACAACTACCTACTCGTGCATTCTTGGCATTGCAGGAGTAACACCAGAGCACTCTGATTGGATTTGAGACTCACTACACTGAACAGCTTTCATGCCTGATGCTGCAAACCTAACCAACGACCTATGACTGGGAAGCCTTAAGCTGCAGTGAAGCTGCTACTATTGTTTGGTTGCATGGTCATATTATGCCAACCAAATCGCTTTCTAAATACTCAAGTCTATGCCTATATATTCTTACTGCTCTCACTTTTGGTTAGAGAATATTCTCTTTTCAGAGGACAGTAACTTCCAGGGAGACTCAAAACTCATCAATGTGGTGAGAAGAAGTGAAAATTCTGTGTTCGGCATTTAATGAGACATCTCTATCACACCGTCCAATGACTCAGGAACAACATCAGGAGAGGTGGTATGGCTGAAAGAATGTAAGAACCAAAGCATGGGAGGAGTTCTTTGGGACACTGTCTTTCAGACTCAGAGTGGTCATTGTCTTCATGAACTCTCACCTGCTGTTGTCACTTGCATAAGACATGCATAATACTGAATTGACCAACAAGGTTATATGTGGATTATAAAGAAGGTGAAAGACATGTGAAGAGGTAATGGTAGGAAAGAAAAGTGTTTTAGTAGAGGGTTAATGAAGGGGGACCAAAGGAGATTAGTGAGAGGGGATTATGTAACTTTTTGTTTGTTTGTTTGTTTGTTTGTTTGTTTGTTTGTTTGTTTTTCAAGGTAGGGTCTCACTCTAGCTGAGGCTGACCTGGAATTCACTATGGAGTCTCAGAGTGGCCTCCAACTCATGGGGATCCTCCTACCTCTGCCTCCTGAGTGCTGGGATTAAAGGCTTGTGCCACCATGCCCAGCCCAGCCTGGATTATGTAAATTTTTGATAGAGTTTTAACTTTTTAAATTTATTTTAGAGCAACAGACAGACAGAGAAAGAGGGGGAGAGAGAGAGAATGGGTGCATCAGGGCTTCTGGCCACTGCAAATGAACTCCAGATGTTTGCCACCTTTTACATCTGGTTTATGTCGGTTCTGGGTAATTATGCCTTGAACCAGGGTCCTTAGGCTTCAAAGGCAAGCACCTAACAACTAAGCCATTTCCCCAGCCCAAGTTTAAGAATTTTTAATAACAAAGAGACAGTTTACATTTCTTTCTCCTTACCCATCCTGAATTCACTGATTTCTCTGAAGACTGAAATGTTTCCAGGAGCAGAGTCCAAATTTGAAGGAGTTTAATGTTAATCAGTTTTTCTGTAAACATAGATTCACACCCACACTTATGTTATTTTGTCTTTGACAGACCTTCAATATTGTTAACCCTGATTTTCACACGTCTGCACACACAATGACTATACTGGTACTAAAGTCTATCATGTGCATGTAGCCCCATGAGATACTATAGATGGCAATACACTTAAGAAGTAAGAGTCTCTCCATGTAGGATTTTACTGTTGATACTAAAGTGTTAAAATATGACAACAACAATGGAATTTTCAGTTACCTCAGGTAAGTTTAGAATATTATCTAAAAATGCTACATTTTAGTCAGGTATAATTTCTACAAGGTTTTAATCCAGTTTAGTACCCATTAGGATATTTTAACTTACGTTGTTTCCAATTTCTTCAGGTAAAAGGAAGCAAAAAAAAAAAGCAATGATGAAAGCATTACCATGGACAACATTTTAAGTGAGTTAGTTTTAGGTCAGCATGAAGTGACTAAAAATATTATTTAAATCAAATTTAATGTACATATTTGAAGTCATAATGACTTCCAATATTGAACTATCATAACATTAGCTGTACAGCAAAATTCTGGTGGATCTATGATATACATTAATAATTCAGGAAAAATTGATTGATGTTTATCTGTACTTGTACAGCTTTTGACCTATGTAAACCTGTGATGATACTTACTGTAGTTTAAGATTTACTGCTGTTCATTTTCAGAATGAAATTAAGAGTCAGCCTTATTATTTCATAACAATGGGAAAGACATTGATTGTGCTGCTTTTGAAATTCAGCATCATATGAGGCACTTTCTAACAATGATACCCTTGGCTTGAATGGAAGAGAAAATTGGCTTGACCTAATTAAATACTCAAAAGATCCCCTCTATTATTATTTCATAAAATTTATGTAGGGTGTGTGCCAATTAATGAATGGACAGCCTTAAAAAGCCTGTCAAACATAGATGAAATGAGACACGTTAAAGAAAGTCAAATCATAAGAAGTGAGATGTGCCAGGCTGTAACATTATTCCAAGCACATCAATGAAGTTTCAAAATGGAGTGCATTCATCTTTGTTAGACTCTCGTTCCTCAGATCAAGAAAAGGACATTGCTGAGCCCAGACAGGTGAGCCTAATCTGAAAGCATCTCTCTTCACACACAATTACTCTAAACCTCAGTGAATAATGAAGCATTTCTTGTTACCTTGGTGCCATCTTTCTATCTTTCATTTTCTACTACAATGAGATAACCCCCATTATTATTTCTGAGTGAATCCAGAGCCAGGAAACTATAGACAGCTTGGATTAGTTCCAAGCTAGCTCTTTTTATTCAAAATCAGAATTATTTGAATTCACACACATATTTGAGCAAGTCAAAATATGAAATAAAATTCAGTCTCCATTACACATCCAACAACCTAACTAGACTCAGTATGGTTTAACACATCAATATCAATTTTCTTAAAATCGATGGCATGTATGTATCGATCTTTTTATCTCTTACATGTTTATAGTTGTCTCTTCCCCCATGTTCTGTATAGTTCTTCACCACACTCTACAAAATTGATCCCAAAACGGCTGCTTTTTAGTTTTGTACATGATATTTCATGTCAACATTCTTAGTCTCTGGTATTAACTCTTATTATTAACACAGTCACCTGATTTCTGTGATATTTGTTTTATTTCACAATAGCAACCCACATATATTTAAATATGATTTTATAAGTATAATTTTCTAATAATTGATATTTTGCCATTTTTTGAAACTGCCCTTTTCCTCATAAATAGAAACAATAGAGGAACAGGTTTAGTATACTTTAAAATATTAGGTTTCACAGGTATTTCAGATTTTAGATTTTTTTTTTCAGATTAGGTAATATTTACACAGATTTTCTTTTCTTTCTCTTTTTGTAACCACACTGTTATTTGAAAGTCCAACTTTTGTGTGTGTGTGTGTGTGTGTGTGTGTGTGTGTGTGTGTGTGTGCTTAAGGTTGAATCTAGGTCCTTGTATACGCCATGTCCCTGCCTGGATGTTTTCACTGAGAATGCTCACCCCATATTTGTATAAGGACTCTTTAAAATGGTTACATTAAAATATATTAATTTACTTACTTATTTGCAAGCAGAGAGAGACAGAGGGAGAGAGAGAGAGAGAGAGAGAGAGAGAGAGAGAGAGAGGAAGAGAGAGACTAGATGATCCAAAGCCTCCAGCCATTGTAAACAAACTCCAGATCTATGCACCACCTTGCACATACGGCTTTATGTGGACACTGGAGAATGGAACTAAGGTCATTAAGTTTTCCACGCAAGTACCATAACCACTGAGACAATTCTGCAGCCAAAATATGGTTAAAATTTTAATTTCAAGAAATTGTCTGCCAGTTACCCTGATTTAAAAAAAAAAAGTCTTACCTTACCAGGTATGGTGACATATATGCCTTTAACCCCAGCACTCAGGAGGTTGAAATATGTGGATGGCTGTCAGTTTGAGTCCAGCCTGAGACTAATTTCAGGTCAGCCTGAGCTAGAGCCAGATCCTACCTCAATAAATACATAAATAAATAAATGAATAAATAAATAAAATAAAAAGGTAAAAAAGAAAATCTTTACCCCTTACATATCAGTTTTTCTACAGTGTCCTAAGCTGCCAGATCTCTTCCAGTGGAAATGTTGGTCATAATCCTAATGGGAGGAGAGTTGAGTTAGTGTGACTGGACCCCTAAGGTGAAAAGCATAGTAAAGTTTGCACTTGCTAAAAATAAAAAATGTCTGATTTCTTATCTCTCCTGCCTAGTTCCCTAGTGCCGTTTTTCCACAAACAGCCAGGACTCCTCCTGGGAAGGAAGTCTTTCACAGGATTTAAACATTGTTGTTGGTCAAGTTAAGGCCCCCAGAACTTGGTACCAGGGCTAACCTCTTCCTGAGACAACCCCTCCACAACCAGCTGTTCCTCTGATTCACCTAAACCGAAAGACCCCCTACCACTAAAAGTTTATGTGATGGCTAAGGTGCTGTCAACTTGATCTGTTTAGTCATTCACAGAATTCCCTTTCACATGGGTCTCCGAGGTTGCTTCCAGGAAGAATTAACTGAAGGAGGAAGTTCTTCTCCCAGAGTGAACCCTTCCTCCAGAGCTGGTGGCCCCTCTCAAAGGGAGACTTTATATAAGGGAGCTCTTTTTCCTTCTACTTGGCTTTTTCCTTCTACTTGGCTGCCTGTTGTAGTCAGCTTTGCATTGCTGATAGAAATCACCTAACCAAGAGCAGCAGCTTGTTGCAAAAACAGAGGTTTATGCTGGCTTACAGGCTGTAGGAGGAAGCTCCATAATGGCAGGGAAAATGATGGCATGAGCAGAGGGTAGATAGACATCTACCCCTGGCCAACATCAGATGAACAATACATGAACAATGGAAAAGTGTGACAAACACTGGCAAGGGGACACTGGCTATAATACCCATAAGCCCACCCTCCTAAATACACTGCCTCCAGGAGGCATTAATTCCCAAATCTCTATCAGCTGGGAATCTAGCATTCAGAGCACCTAAGTTTATGGGGGACACCTGAATCAAACCACCATACTGGCAGAGTTGCTTGCTACCTTCCAGAGTGGATTGAAGTCCTGCATGGACTGAAGACCAGCATCAACTGAAAACACATGTGGACTGAAAACCAGAGGTTTCTTTAGGAAGCCTCCAGGCCTTCATTGCGAGATTGGGACTGCTGAGGCATCTGGCCACGTGGACTGAGCAGCTACAGGGTTCCTGGATTCTCAGGCCTGCACCTGATATTGGACTACTCTAAGCTAATCAAATAAATTCCCTTTTTAATATAATTCTTTCTAGCAGTTCTGTTCCTCTAGAGAACCCTGATTAATACTGGATACGAATACCTTTGCAAGGGGAGGGCAGGCACTCTGACCTCGTGAGAACTTCCAGCTGCAGTTGAGTTTTTCCATAGGCTGGACCTGGGCTGGCTTGCCCCAAGCCCAGGCAGGAGGACCCCTAGCCCTTACTCTCTACATTAGCTCCTTTATTCCCTCCAAGTCTCCACATGGCAGGATCTCCTTGAACTTGCTTTACTCTTTTCTTTCTGTATGTTTTTCTCTGGGTCCTCCACATGCAATCTCTAGTCATGTGGCTGCATTTCCTTGGCTCTGTATGTCCCTAAATAAATATGATAATTATCCTTCTCAGTCTTCTTTTTTATTCAATTCTTTGATTAAAGTTAGAAACAAACCTAGAGTTTGGGGTTTAAGGACTTTCCCGGGCCTCTAGTACCCTGTTACACTATGAATGTGAATCACATTATTATAATTGGGAACCTGTTGCATTCAGTGCACTTGCTTATGATACTCCCTTTTATATGATGATTGACACTATGAATGTCAACTAGCAAACCTCAAAAATCCATTGTTAATGATGGTTTTATAATCAAACTTTTTCTTTCTTTCTCCATCATGGAACTGCTATTATCTTTCCACAAGATATAAAAAGCTTGGATATTTTAGCAGTTAAGGTGCTTGACTGTGAAGCCAAAGGACTCTGGCTCAACTCCCCAGCACCCATGTAAGCCACATACACAAGGTGGTGCATGTGTCTAGAGTTCGTTTGCAATGGTTGGAGGCCCTACAACACCCATTCTCTTTCTTCTCTCTCTCTCTCTTTCTCTTTTTCTCCAATAAATAAATAAATAAATAAATAAAATAAAATAAAATAAACGATGTAAAGAATTTGTTGGTACCCCATACATGACATGTAACAAGCTTCCATAATTCCGTAAAATAATCTTATATTTTAAGTATTAGCTATTCTATTAGTTTAAGTGGCCCAGATTTCATACAAAGCATACATATTTTGTTAGCATATCCATAAAAAGTAATTTGACTGTTATTTAAAGGAAAGCACAACTAACTTACTATACTCAGGAGAGCTACTAAGTATGTAGGAAAAAAAAGTATTCTAGAGCAAGGTTAATTGGTTTAACAATATGGATTCATAAAGGCACTAAATCAAGTGGAGAAGTAGAAATAGAATTCTGGTGAGGAGAAGACTAGCTTGGACATCAAACAACAACAACAACAACAACAACAACAAAAACCCCACCTTATTATACCTAAGAAGAAAAAGAAGTCTGGAGAGATGGCTCACCTATAAATGGTGCTTGCTTGTGAAGATTGATGCTCTGAAGTTGAATTTCCCAGTACCAATGTCAAGCCAGATGCATAAAGCAGCACATGCATCAGAAGTTACTTACCAGCAGGAGGCCCTGGGAACTTATTGTCTCTCTGTCTCACTCTCTTCTCCTCATTTTTAAAGAAATAAATAATATATATATTTCAATAGAAAAAAAAAGATGTGTTCCTAAGAGGCATTATTTTTTTATGGAAAACATTAAACAATTACATACAACTTGACAGTCAAACTAGGGTACATGTTGTGCACTGATTCTGTCTCCATCCCACATAACCCAGGCTTTACCCACAACACAATGCACAGTTGTGGCAGCATATAAGGGTAGAGGAGTCCACAAGATAAGTCATTGTTAAATCAATGTTTATTCTTGGCATCCACCAATATACTTGGTTTATCAAGAAGTGGAATATAGTAATATATACCAGTTTTATCTCCTCCCTGCTAAAGAGCCACAGAATGCCTGCACAGTCAAATTCCATATGAGTGTTGTTCGTTTGTTTGCATCTTATTACTATGATAAAGCATATAGACATAATGCTATTAGCTCCTAGTTCCAAGGAAATTTATCAGAAATATGAAATTATTCTATTGGCTAGTTTTTAGTCACATAAAGAATATACTACTATTATATATTTGCTTGTTAGAGACAGATATAATTCATAACTTTACAGTATAGTAGAAACCAGAAAAAACTTAACACAAAATTTCTATAATGCTGTCATAGTTTTCCTTGTGCAGTAGTTACCCTCACATTAGTATGATTTTCTGTTCAGTAAGAGGGTTGATTTTAAATTTAAAAGGATAAATGGAACCTAATGTGTCTAAAGCAATTTGGCTACAAGTATATAGTTAAATGTGATTTATAAATGTAGCCACTTTTAAATACACATGCACATAAGGTTTTGAGTAGAGAATCATAGTCATTTAAGTGTTTAGACAAAATCAGAGATACACAATTTTCATTAAGACACAAATTGGTTTGAAACCCTATCTTTGAAAAATCAAATAAATTAAACTACATTATTACTGTTATATCATATAATACAATAATACAACTATGGGCAGTGAAATGCATTACTGAGTTCAATCATTACCAATATAAAATGAAAAGATAGTCTATCCTGAATTATTTCTTTTAAGGTTCTTTGATTCTAAAGAATACTTTAAGTATCTTCAATTCTTCAAGAATGATGCTGGGGGCAGGAAACACACACACACTTCTCCATGTCACTACTTTTCTGCAAAGAAGAACCACTTATCCACTATCTAATACAAAATATGTAACATTTGTTCATTCATGTCAGTAAATCTTCAAAGTTGTAGAAAACTTACATTTACAGAATTACATGCTTAAATCTAAACCTACTTCAGTCTTCATGTTGTCTGAGTAGAGTAAAGATATTTAACTTTGGTCAGATTAGCAGCTATCTTAAAAAAATAAGTCACAAACCCTGGTGTAGTAGTTGCTACTCTTGTTTAAGTATGCAGATATTTATGCTCAAAAATTGTCCTCTAAATACTTACTTTATGCATCTATCTATCTATCATCTATCTATCTATCTATCTATCTATCTGTCTGTCTATCTATCTATCTATCTATCTATCTATCTATCTATCTATCTATCCATCCATCCATTATATACATATGCATCATATATATGTGGTGTTGCTAATACTTTTGTTAGAAAAATCTCTTTTTTGTGTGGCAGTTTCTACTGGAGAGTCCCAAAACTTGTTAAAATACTGGGAAGAATTAACTTATGGGTGTTTAGCGTAATGAGACATCTCTATCATACCCTTCAATGGGTCAAGAACTATAGAAGAGGTGTGGGAAAGTAGAGCCAACGGATGTGAAGGAGCAATTTACAACATTGTCTCCAGACCTAAACTGGTCATTGTTTTCATGACCTCACTGCAGCCATGGTGTCTACATAAGAACTGCATAGTATTGTGCCCATAAACATATTGTCATAGGTGACGGAAGGGGGCACAACAATGTAAAAAATAGACATCAACATATATGAGGGAACAGAGAGAAAGCAAGAGGGGATTCAGTGGAGGATGAGGAGGGATAGGACAAACAAGGACGGTAAGAGGATGTTATGTAAATATTTAATCAATTTTATTTATTCATCAATAATAAACACAATGAATAAAATATAGATAGGTATATCAATAAATAGACACATAGATATTTGAAACAGAGGTATTGATAGAAAACTTGGTAATATTAGTATGTAGGAACGGAAACTATGATTTCAGTGTTCTGTGAGGATATTAGATGGGCATTTTGATATTAATGTAGAACATATCACATAATATTTAACAATGAATTGATTACAGATATTTTACCCTGATAATAATTCTACAGGATGTATTTACAAAAGGGAAGAGACTCATATAACCCACAAGTCACCCTTTTAAATATATTTATGTATATATTTCCCCTGTATTGCTCAATCCAGATCTTCTGGATGCCTGAGAGGAGAGACAGTATGCACTTTCATCTCCAGCCATGGGTGCACATTTACTTATCAATTTTAAATTTTATTAGTATATTATTGGGATATATGAAGACCTGGAACTGGAAATAGATTGGTGTTCAATATTTTTGTTCCTTCCTTGTTTTCTTATACTTTTGATTCTCCTTCTCTATCTCCTCCTGTTTTCTGTTTGCTTGTTTCTTTGTTTTACTGCTCTGTTTCTGTCTTTTTTCTTTTCATGTTGAGGCAGGGTCTCACTCTAGTCAAAACTGACCTGAAAATCTGTTTGTGTACATTATTAGGATGTTTTTTTCCAAGAAGTTTATATTCTGTTTATTTAACATTAAGTATATGTTAGGAAGAATTCTGTAAAAGTACAAAAAAAGAATTGGTGATTATACTACAAACTGTTTAAAACACACATAGTGGAGTACATTTGCTTGTTTGTAGGTTGGATAATTATAAAATAAGTCTGTAATCCTGAACAGTAAGGTATAGGCTTTCAATTCTATTGGTCAAAGGTCATGAGTTCAATTTTGGTACCAATAAGAAATGATATGCTGATTTTAAGAAATTGTGAAATTGCTTTCATGAGTAGCTATAACATTTTATATCCAGGCAACAATGTATAAGGGATCTAATTCCTTTTAATTCTTTGAAATACTTAGCATGGATGCTACTGTTTAGTTACATTAGATGTGTTTTAGCAGCTCATCATAGCTAAAATTTTCCTTTAGTATAGGGATTGGCTCTATGGGACATTTTTTATGTTTATTTGTTGTACTGTTTTTTTTTTTCTTTAAATAATTGTATTTAACTTTTTGCTCCTCATTTAATTGAACTGTAGTTTTTTTAACATTAACTTTTGAGAATTTTTTTTTTTTTGTAAATTTTGGAAATGAATCTGTTAAGTATTTATAAACAATTTTTCAAAGATTGTATCTTTACAACCTCATCCAATAATTTTTCACACATTTTTTTCTTCATTTTTTTAAAATTTATTTATTTATTTATTTGAGAGCAACAGACACAGAGAGAAAGACAGATAGAGGGAGAGAGAGAATGGGCGCGCCAGGGCTTCCAGCCTCTGCAAACGAATTCCAGACACGTGCGCCTCCTTGTGCATCTGGCTAATGTGGGACCTAGGGAACCGAGCCTCGAACTGGTGTCCTTAGGCTTCACAGGCAAGCGCTAACCGCTAAGCCATCTCTCCAGCCCTTTTTCTTCATTTTTTGAGGTAGGGTCTTTTTCTAGCCCAGGGTGACCTGGAATTCACTATGTAGTCTCAGGATGGCCTCAAACTCACAGTGATCCTCCTACCTCTGCCACCCAAATGCTGGGATTAAAGGCATATGCCACCAGCCATGGCTTTTAATGGCTTTTAAACACACTAGAAATATATATATATGTATATATATATATATATGCAGAGAAGACATAGATAGGTGATAAATGATGATGATAGATGAAAGAAAGAAAAAGGAAGGAAGGAAGGAAGGGAAAATAGTATTGCAGCCAGGTTTGCATTGCTTGCAGAAGTCACCCAGCCAAGAGCAGCTTTTGAGCAAGAAATGATTTATTTTGGCTTACAGACTTGAGGGGAAACTCCATGATGGCAGGGAAAACGATGGCATGAGAAGACAGTGGACATCACCTCCTTGTCAACATCAGGTGGACAACAGTATCAGGAAAGTGTGCCCAACACAGGCAAATGGAAACTGGCTGTAACACTCATAAGCCCACCCCCAACAATACACTGCTTCCAGGAGGATTCAATTCCCAAATTGCCATCAACTGGAGACCTAGCATTTAGTACACTGAAGTTTATGGGGGATACCTGAATCAAACAACCACAGATAGATGATGATAGATAGACAGACAGACAGACAGACAGACAGATGATAGATAGATAGCAAATTGGCACACTAGGTCCTCCTGCCACTGCAAATAAATTCCAGACACATGTAACACATTGTGCATCTGGCTTTCCATGGGTACTGAGGAACTGAACCTAAGCTGTCAGACTTATTTTAAAATATATTTTTAAACATTGATGAAATCTATTTTTATAATTATTTTTGTTTTATGTCCCACTTCTTAGTTTTGTATCTAAGGGCACTTCACCAAGCCCTGTTTTGTGCTTTTCTTTGTTTACCATCACGTGAAATGTAGGCCACATTTTTTTTTTACACCTTTGAATTACAGTATCGTTCTTGTCTTTAATATTTTAATACTTTTTCTTTTATTAATTTCATTTTGTATATTGTTATGCTTTCAAATTTACTTTCATCTTCAATATTTATTCCATTACTAAACTTTATATAAAATATATATAATATAAATATAATATATACAACAATGTAAGACTTGTTATTTTGGATCTTTGTTTGCATCATTTTTCACAATTTAATTCTGAATTAAATTAAATTCTGAAAATGAAACTACTTACACTATGGGAGGGTGGGAAAAACAGACCCGGCAGATCCCAAGAAACCTACATCATATTCCTGTCTCTCCTGCTTCTCTGCTGCAGCTGTGGACTTCCTAGCTGGATTTGAGCATTAAGCTATATTATTAAGCTATATTAATAATTTTTTCAGATAGTGAACACTAAAATTTTATCTTGCTGGTGCTGTTTTTTTTTTGGTGCTTTTTTTAAAAATATTTTTGTATATTTTTATTTATTTATTTGAGAGAGACAGACAGAGAAAGAAAGAGTGTAGGGATTGGCTCTATGGGAGAGAAACAATGGGTGTACCAGGACCTCCAGCCACTGCAAATGAACTCCAAATGTGTGCACCCCCTTGTTCATCTGGCTAATGTGGGTCCTGGAGAATTGAAGCCAGGTCCTTTGGCTTTGCAGGCAAACGCCTTAACTACTAAGCAATCCCTCCAGCCATGTTTATTCTTATTTATGGTAAAATTTTTGAGAATTATTCAATTTCATAGTAATACAATTTAATCATTATCTTATCTTTTTCTTCTTGCAACACATCTTTAGAAGGTAGAACCAGGAAGAAATATTTAGTATGAGAAAAAGAAGTGTGTGTGTGTGTGTGTGTGTGTGTGTGTGTGTGTGTGCTTTATAATTTTTATCTCTAGAAAGTTGATTTCAGTTTCTACAACTTCCGTGACACCACTGAACTGCTAATTACTCTTACTTTTAAGCATATGCCATAGTTATAATAACTATTTTTTTTCCTCTCATTGTAATTTGTGATTCTTTATGTAACTTATATGTTACTATAATTTATTCTGGAAGCCTTGGGTATACTGCAATTTATTTAATGACATTTACCTGTGTAACAGTAATTCACAGATAAATCTTCAAATGTTCCAACAGTATAGTTTTTAACTTGGGTCAGATTTGTTTTAGGGTGTGCTTCTTTGTTTTTCTAATTGGTAACCTGCTTAATAGCATCACCAACTTTTGAAAACTCAAGCTGATGGTTGGTAGCTAATTTTGAAAGGACCAGTAAGTAGAAGCGGAGAGAACAGGGGTGAAACAACACACAAACCTTTGTCTGGATTCCTTTTTCCTGAATTCCTGGGTGTGAGTTGGCCTTCTACCCAAAGAGAAAGCACTGTCTGTCTGGACAGAAGACTACTGAATTACCTTTGACAACCACACTGGAGGGCTGGAAAGGTTACATAGTGGCTAAGGCTTTTTTTTTGCCTGTGAAGCCAAAATACCCAGGTTCAATTCCCTAGGACCCATGTAAGCCAGATGCACAAGGAGCACATGTGTCTGGAGTTCGTTTGCAGTAGTTGAAAGCCCTCATGCACCTATGCTCTCTATCTCTTCCTTTTTCTATCGCTCTCTTAAATAAACAGAATAAAATGATAAAATTAAATTAAATTAAAAGAAAACCCCACTAAATTTCCTGAGGTATCATTACTTTAATGATATTGCTGTACTCTTTAATTTCCTTTCAGAAAATTTGAAATGAGATCACTGTTATTTTGGTACAATGAATTATTTCTCATAACTGGTGTCTGATTTACTACCAAATTTTAGAATATTCAGGAATTGTTATCATCATATATTAAGATTTTACCTTAGTATCATATTTTGATATGTCATGCCAAATATATATGCTGAATTATCTGTGCTTTTTTATATCGTTTACATGTACTAATACTCATGAGAAGGTAGCTTCTAATTTTTGGCACATATTGATAAACAACATATAGTGAATAATTATCTGAGTGATTAGTACATTAAATTGAATTAGAAACAGGATGTTATATCCAATGACAAGTAAAAATGGTAAATAGTTTCCTTGTTATAGATTTAAACAATAAAAACAAAACAAAACAAAAAGCTAGTACAGAAACAGAGAACATTTACTTTTTGGTGATTATCCTCATGATGACTGAATAATGAGCTAACCTGTGTGATTACCTATCATGTGTTTCCACTTTTATTTATAACACAAAACATTTAAATTTTTATCAGTAATATATGCAAAAGAATGGGAAGATGGAGAAAGAGAGAGAGGGAGAGAGAGAAAGAGAGGAGTCAGGGGTAGAAGGGGATAATAGAAGAAGAAAATTTACCTGTTTAGGAGGTTAGTTAATTTTGTACACCTTTATTTAAAAAAAAAAAAAAAAAAAAACGAAAACAGTGGATCTCAGCATGCAGACCACTGGGTTTCTTCCAAGGCAATTAATTCTCAGTGGGGTGCAAGTAAATTCATTAAAATAGAGAATTGTATTACCTCTGAGGATTTGTGGCGAGGTTCATATCTTTTAGAAAAGTAACAGCTGAATGAGCAACTCAAGTCCGTTGTAACTTTCTAAGTTTCTCGGTTATACTCGGGTTGATTCAGGGTGAAATATAATTATGGTAAAAGGTGACAATTATCATTACAGCAGTGATGTAGAAACACTGTAGCTTAAATGCATATCTATACCAGGCTCTCATTTGACCAATATAATAGATTAGAAAGACAAACAGATCAATTTTTTAATAAGAAATGTCTGAACCAGGAAATTAGTTTCTTGCTAGTTGCCTACAACTCTTCTTGAGAGATTAGCTCTAAACAGGAAAAAAGTCTGTCATTGTTGGAAGGTGTGTGTGGATACTGTAGAAAATGAAACTACTTACACTATGGGAGGGTGGGAAAAACAGACCCGGCAGATCCCAAGAAACCTACATCATATTCCTGTCTCTCCTGCTTCTCTGCTGCAGCTGTGGACTTCCTAGCTGGATTTGAGCATTAAGCTATATGCCAACTGAAGGCTCAGAATCTAATCACAAATTGCTCCCTTTCTTATATTATTCAAATAATTCCTCTAACAGAAGGGGTACTTCCATCCATCAAAACCATTTCCCCTGCTGGAGTGGTATTAGAATACTGGGACTTTAACAGATAATCAGCATTAGGTGATATCCTTATGGTGAAGGAGATGTCCTCGTCAGCAATATTTGTGTCCTCACAGTGTATGGGAGGAGTTTGCTTTCTTACTCAGCTGTGGGGGGAGACTCAGGGAAGATGGCTGTCTAGAATCCAGGATGGAGATGGTCTCCATACACCGAATATGTGGGCACATTGGGTGTGCAGACTTTCCAGAAATGAAAGCAGATTTGTTAAGCCACCTGGTTCATAGAATTTGATTATGGACCTTGGCATGAGTATATAATTATCAGAAAGTTTTCAAACTTATTTCTATATAATACTAGGTTCATCAGTTACTTTCTCTTTGCTAGGTTGAAGTCCATCACCAGAGAAGTAGATTTAGAAAGGAAAGGGTTTACTTTCAACTTACTGTTTTGAGGACAAGCCCTTCATGGTATGAAAAGCATTGTAGGAACAGGAACTCAAAGTCACATTGCCATATCTGCAGGGAGCTAATAGTGCACAGCCAGCTTTTTTTCTTTTTCTTTTTCATTTTTATCCGGTCCAGGAATCCATCTCAAAGGATGGTGCCACCCATAGTTAGGGTTGGGTCCTTCTACCTCAAATATTGTAACCTACAAAGTATGTCATAGATTTGGCCAGTTATGTGTTTCCATGGTGGTTCTACATCTTGTTGATATCAGAGGCTAATTATTACATCAAGTTAATGTTAATTTAAATATAAATATAATGATTTATAATTTATATGTAAATTAATGGCAAAATCAGTTTGACATAGCAATTATTTACATTTAATTCTCTTAAACAGTGTCATGTGTCCTATGGAAAATTTAATGGCTATATCTTATATATTTACTATCATATACATTGTTGTATTTTGGATCTTTAAATGTCTCTTGAAGTCCTATGTATTAAAAATGAAGATTGCCACAGAGTACTATTAATAGTGGTGGAGCAGCTAGAAAAGTTCATGAGTGCTCTTCGAGAATTGGAACCCTGTCTTTGAAGGGGTCTGGTGTTTCCAGAATCATCCTCCTCTCTTGCTTCCTGACAATAAGGTGAGTAGCTTCCCTTGGGCACACACTCCCAGCAGGATATGCTACCACAGGTACACAGTGAAGGTCCAACTGACCATGGGTTGATATCTTTAAAACTGTGAGAAAAGACAAAAGTTTTTCTCTTGATAAATTGATTATTTCTTTAGTGTCAGAAAGCTAGCATATGTCTGTAGAGACATATTCAAAATTACAAAGAGAAAGACATATTGTTTAGAATTTTAATAATTAAAACAGTTGCTGTGAAGTTTGAATGAATTTATAATTTAGCAATGCAGAATCTCCCTTAAAACTTCATCTGGCCTCTGACCCTCAAGTGTTATTCATTTTATCTAGTAAAACATGACTTTCAATTGATAAAATCACAGTTCATAGCCCACAACTCCAAGGTGAGCACCAATAGTCCCACTAAGAAGGGCCCTGGATGGAGTGGGGGCAGCGAGCAGGGAAATGACAGTGCTAACACATGAAAAGTCCACACAAAGTTTCTACTTAATAAAAATTGAAAAAAAAAAAAAAAAGCCGTAAGTTTCAGCTACTTTGTTTCAAGAGATGAAAGGTGGTACTATGCAACAATGAAATACGGTAGATCACCCAGTGATAATTCTACTTACAATGAGAATGTTATATAAATATGTATTGGAAGTATTACTTCTCTCTTCTAGGTTAAAATTGGTACTTCTTCATATTTTCTATGGCACTCATTTGGTCCTACAAAATATACCAGTCCACCTGGATGCTTCAAAGGAAAATGGCTCTTTTAAGCATAGAATTAATTTCCAGTCCATCTTTATTCTTTCTTTGCCATTCAGTCATCTCACACAGGAACCCAGTGGTCCTGAGCTGCTGCTCAAACCTGGCACTGTACAGGAAAGTGATATCTCACTCTCTTTCAGGCAAATGGCTTAGAGATTTAGTACAGAGTTTCTGCCTGCTCCAAGATTGGATTGCCTCTAGAAGAATGGAAATTGTGATACTATCTCCCTCAAAAGGTCATAGGACTTCAGACATCACATTGAACATGCATAGAGAAAGAAATTTCCTCACCACTCTTCAAATAATAGTACTCTTGTTTACAAAGCCAACTCAATGTCTAACTGCAAGTTTTCTAAGATTCACTATGCATTAGAAAGAGAAAAGTGTGTGACTTTAAACATAGATTTTTTTCTATTTATTTAATGCCACTCATGAAATGTTGCTCATACTACCTAGTTTTTTGAGTTAGGCTCTATTTTTAATACTTTTCTAGTCATTTTCTGATGGTTTGATAGGAACCTTTCATATATTTAGTTCAGGAGGGGGTTGATAAATACTTGTTGATAAAGCTACCCTTCCCCCACAAAAACTGACCTAACCTGTCACTTATTGTTCCTGAAACACTGTTGTTTAATTGCTTTCAATTATCTTAGCCTGTGCCTACTCAAGCAAAATGAAGTGGCGAATCAAGCAATTGTCCTGTGTATGTGATCAATATAGAAATTCAATATGGATAATTAAGGTGCCCCCCTCAACTTACTTTTTCCTTATAACAGGCTTTCTTTTCAAAAGAATTGTTCAGATAATTGCCTCAAATGTCTATTTTATTTTGCATCACAGAGTCGGGTTTGCAGCTAGCCTACCAGACCATGGAAAAACAGAATGGTCAGTGCACTTTACAGATATATTGCCATCTAGTTCACTTATCTATGGTACCTCTGAATTAATCAGGTTGACTGAAGAAATTTATTTTTTATCTCACAATAGCTGACATCTATAGGATGTAGAAGTATGACCCTAAATTCTATGTTATTGACTAGTAATACATGCACTAATGTTATTATACCCAGTATTTGAATTACATACATTAAAAAAGTATACCAAGATGAACAAATTGAATAGAACTTTTTCTTATGTAAATGAACAACAGAAACACTTTGGAATTCAAATAGGTAATTTTTAGAGCATGAAAACAAAAGTAAAATTCAAACTTGTTTAACATAATCAGTTTGTGAAAGAAAAGAAGCATTTTTATTAAGTGAAAACACATTTTATGTGATTTATTGAAGTAAAATTTGGGACATAGTATAAACTTCCAAAAATATATAGGGAGTGCTTTAATTTCAAGCAGTTGATGCCTACTCACATTTATAATGCTCCTTGTCAATATAGTTCCTTTTTAGAAGGGTGACCTAACTATTCCAAAACTTCTGTGGTTATTATTACTATTTACTTTCCTAAAGATTCCTTCATTTAATAAACAGGTTGGCTGCATAGATCATTTCGGAAAATTTTTAAAGTGACAGACGCATTTTAACTAAGTGATCTAAGAAAGATTTCTTCAAGAATGAAAGCAAAGATGTAAAATATTTGAAAAATTAAGTAAAATGTATAGTAAAAACAGATTAAATTGAACCTTTGTTTTTCTTTTTTTTGTAACTATCAAGGATATTTTGGAACATTGTTTATTTACACTTGGCCCTCTACATCTTTTTGTTCCTATGGAAAAAGATTTTGTAGGTTTTTGGCTATCTACTGGCTTTGCAATTGTATCCTTTAATGGCATGTTTATAGACAAAATTAGAAACACATGTAAGCTCTTTTATTTTTTGCCTTAAAATACATCTGGACTTAGACTTTAGGAAATATCCTTAGAAAAACAGATTCATTTCAAATGAATTCAAACACATTAAACTTAGCTCTAGATAATCATTGAACCTCTTCAATCATTGAACCTCTTCGAAGCTTGACAAAATTTCTACTTATATGTAATGTACCAAAGCAGGTATAAATTTAACAACAAAAATGCCATACTATGACACTATTAATTTTGCATTTCCAGGCTTAGATTCTAATAATTCTCTTCTTCACCTACCTTCTCTTAAAATCCTAGGGGTATATATTTTCTTTTAATATAAACAAATAGAATACCCATCAGAAATCATACTATAGCTGCAAAACACTTATTTTCCATTTCATCAATGACTTTTTTATGAAAATTCCCAATGAATAACATCTACATACACTTTATTTGCATATATATATATATATATATGTATATATATATATTCATGCAGGATTGGATCCTCTGTAAAGATGATAATTATCAAAGCACAGATAATACAGGCAAGATGTAGCCTGGAACAAGCTATGTCATTCTTGTCAGAAATAGCTATTCTCTACTTACCAGCTTATGCAGAACTTTTTTATATGTAAAGAAACCTGTACCAGAATGGATCCATTCAGCAAAAGGTTATTTTATTTTATTGTTTCATTATTTTGGCAGCTCGCTATCATGAGAAATTATTTCAGATCACTGCTGAATGCTGATGTTACTCAGTATACTGTTTAATTTTAAAAGCTTCAAATTCATATTTAACAAAGTACCATTTATTTTAAATCTATAAGTCTGCCAAACTTTTAGTCAAAGTTTGGCTTGCTGTGTTTAGTAACCAACTGTGTTTTTGAAGAAATAACCCATTAAACACAATTATAGGCCTAAACTACCTACACACCCTGAATATCAAAGCATGCAATTTATGTCCTTCTAGGAACACCACAGAGCCAGGTGGGTAGGATTACCACCTTCAGCAAAACTCAGCAAGAGGTATTTTGAAGATTAAAAAACGTCCAGGCCACAAGCTAATTAGATTTTTTTAAAATAAGTAGACTAAGGTAACATTTGTTAAGTTGTGGAAAATCTCTGAAATAATCAAGCAAGTCATTTCTTTTATTTAATCATCAAGTGTATGTCCCAGTATATCTAATATAGCTGATGGTGGAAATGTTTGTTCAGGAAAGGGACATTGTTATATGGAAATTGAATTTGATTTAATTTTACAGTAATAATAAATAAATGCCACGTATAAAAACTCTATAGTTTTGATTTTTTAATAATTTATTCTTAAGAAAATGATGAGAAGCTGTTCATGCAGACCAAACATAAGATCTATCATGTGTATATCCAGTATATTATAAAGAGCATAAGAAACTAAGATACCATTCTTTCAATATTCAAGAAATCATCATGTGATTCAGCAAAATTACTCATTGAAGAACAACTAAAATTGAAATCTGAGCATATATCATTATTTCACTTTCTTCTTACATATCATTGTGAACCATGTATCAGCCCATATTCATTTCAACAGTACAGCCATTATTCAATTATAGTTATAAACACTTGTCCATTTCTGTCTTCATTGATATATTTTCTCCTATTCTAATAAAGAATTTTTTCTATTGTGTTCCAGGAGCTCTTATATGTTTGGAGTATTAGCTCTCCTATTAGACAATCATTAGTGTTTCATAATTATGTTCTATTTTGGTGATGAACTATAAAAGTGAACTATGGGAAAGAACTATGGGAAAGAACTATGAAAATCTCTTATGGATCTTACAAAGATCTTTTCAGAATTCTTACTGAGAGATGCTGAATTCTTTACTTGTAATTTGCTCTAAAGTTAATATAATAACTGTAATCCACCTGCTTAAAGCAATGTCACTAGCTTTCCTCTGTCTTTGTGTACCTTTGCTTTGAATAGCTAGTAATTGATCTAAAAACTCTGCCCTGTGTTCATTTCCTCAGAAGCTTGGTTGGACTCTTGATTCAGAACAAACATACATACATAAGAGTTGTTTATCCATAGTGTTAAAGACAAAAAGGTCAGTAACTAAGGGAGCACAGCTCTGCTGAAGGCAACAGGTGGGCTTAATGTGACTTGTCTTATAATCAGAATGTGCATGTGTTCTGTATTACCAGAGTCTAGCAGGTCATACTCCCAAATACCTTCCTTTCACAAATACTGGGCTGGAGAGATGGCTTAACAGTTAAGGTGTTTGTCTGGGAAGTGTAAGGACAGATGTTCAACTCCCAGATCCCACATAAGCCAGACACACAAAGGTAGGGAAAGTGCAAGATCACACATGCCCACTACGTGGCACAAGTGTCTGGAGTTCAAATGAAATGACTGAGGCCCTGGCATACCAATGCTCTCTCTGCCCCTCTCTCTCTCTCTCTCTCTCTCTCTCTCTCTCTCTCTCTCTCTCTCTCATTCTCTCCTTCATACACACACACACACACACACACGGATTATCCAGAGTCAAATGCTCTGTTTCCTTTGCTCATGCAATATACTATTTGTGCACTTATTACTTTCCATAAATTTTGTTTTGTAAGTAAAAGCCACACCCAGCTATTGTAGCCCGTGACTCTAACCCCAGTCGTCAGGACACTGAAGCAGAATGATTTGGAGTTCTTGGTCATCCTAATGAGACCCAATCCTCAAACACAATAAAACAAAATTTTACAAAAACTTTAATAATGCACTTATAACATCTATTTTTATATTCCCTTATTAGGTTTTCCCAGGATAACAGATAATAATAACAGATAATAAGCCAAACAAATTGCTCCAGTCTTAATTTTGATGTTAAAAATATGAGGGTGTGCTTAGAATTTGTACTGTAGAGAAAACCAGGCTATGTTGAATTGGGAGAATAGAAAACAGTATTTTCAGCCATATATAAGATTTAATGTTTTAAAACAAACAAGGATTTCCAATGTAGCTGACATATTATCTTGAGGTGAAAGAACTATGTCATCAAATGCATAATTAAGCTAAAATTGTTTATGTTAAATCTTAATTAATTTGTGATAGAAATGTATAACTGTGACAGAGGTTACTTCTTGTTACTCATAGGCAATTCTTGAACCAGCATGTCAAGCTGGCAGCCATTGCCCAGGTATGAGACTATGCTGGGGACATTACAGAAGCAAACCAGTACTGGAAAGACTATTGCCATAAAGAGCAGGCATAGTTGTCAGCCACATTCCCAACATTTCCTATGACCATGTTGCATAAATTGTTAGTTTCCAGGCTATTCTCAATTGTTCAAGTGTACTAAGGTACTAAATAAATTTTACTTAAATATTTCAAACTTAGGAAACAATGAATGGAATTCTTCATAAAACATTTTGATTATAGATATGGTACATTGACTATGCCCATAAAATGTTTAGTTTTTTGACAATAATCTTATATTTGCCTTTAGACCCAGGCAGACATTTTTAGTATGTATCATTATTGAAGAAAGACCCAAACTGTCTTAAACATTAATTCATAAAAGTTAATTTAAATGTTGTTTGAAAACTATAATGGATGTAACGATGTGAGAGGGCTTAGGTCAATGAGAGTGGGTTATTATGGACAAAATACCTTACGATGAACATATTTGATGTTGAGAAGTAATGGGAAGTAATGGGAAGAAAGAAATTAAAGCCTGGCAAAAATAACTCTTCTGTAAAAATACATTTTAAAAGACTGAAAAGAATAAGTCTCTTTGTGATAGGTAATGGGAGAGAAAACCATGGTCTTGTTTTTGAGCAGGAAAAAGACATGGCATAGTAATGATTTCCAAAAGAGTGAAAATACCAGAGGCAGGAAAGATACAACCATCTAGTTTGGCATTGGGTTGTCAAAAGGATATGACTCTGGATCTTTGTAACTGGGTCGGTGTTGTGCTAGGATACAGGAAATCTCCATTGTTAAAATTGATTTCTGTACAGTAGAAAACAAAGTTATCAACTGAGAATTATGAGCATAGTAATATTGGGGAGATAAAGAGGTGAAAAAAATCCATGAAACAGTCATCTAAACCACATTATCAATCTGCAATTTATGACCTCATATAAATTCATTTAGCAAAAAGTGGAAGATGCAAGAAATTGTCTGCATAAAATATTTTTGTACACATTTTGGCCAAGAACTAGTTAAAAATCAAATGTTTGACACTGGAAAAACCACTCAGTGCTTCCTGCACAAGCATAAGGGCCTAACAGAGCCTATGGCCACCTGAGTTAATTTCCCAGCACCCATGTAATTAACTGGGTGTGGCCACATTCATCTGTAACTCCAATCCTGTGAGAACAGAGACTAGATAATAGTAAGACTTATGAAAACTCCATGCTCCAGAATCAGGAAGAAATTCCTCTCAAGGAGAGATATGATGGAGAAGGGACATGTGACATTTTTCACACAGATCCATCACAAAATACCCCACTATACACACTGCACATACACATTTATATAAACCATATACAATACCACATTATATTTATGAATATATTTATATTATATGGACAAACAGACATATATAACCACCACTTAATATTACACTCCACATACTGCACACACACAAAAATACCATACACAATACCAGACATAACATAATGCACACACACACACATATGCACACATACCTACACACACCACACAAAATACCACACTATATATACTGCACACACACTACCCTATACCTATTACACACACATATAATACCACACTGTACATACTGCACACACACAGAAGCACACACACACACACACAATACCACATTACACATACTGCAGACACATACACCATGCAATAACATACTGTACATACTCTACACACACACACACACACACACACACAGGCCACACACAATACTACACTATATGTACTACACACACACACACATGCACATACACCACACACAATACCACCTTATACAAACTACACACACACACACACACACACACACACACACACACATATTAATTGGGTAGGGCATCCAATAAGTTTCTGGTAAAGCTTGCACATGCAACTTCACTGGAGCTTTCTTCTGTGCATGGGATCACTATCACAGAAAATGTGTAGTTGGCACTGAATATATCACCATGTCACACAACTTCAAGGAATGTTCCGTGAAAATCCCCCTGATCAAACTTGAAACTTGTCTTTTATGAAATATAGTGTTTCTACTGTACATACAAAATTGCTTCCATAGGAATGCAATTTTCTAATTATAAAAATAAAGGCTTTCAACATTTTCATACCATAATTCCATATCATGTATCAAATTAGTATATTTTTGGATGATATTGTGTTCAAATGTCTGATTTTAAAATTGACATTTAAGGGCAGGTGTGGTGGTGCATGCCTTTAGTCCCAGCATGTGGGAGGCAGAGGTAGGAGGATCCTTGTGAGTGCAAGGCCACCCTGAGACCACAGAGTGAATTCCAGGCCAGCCTGGGCTAGAGTGAGACCCTGACCTGAAAAACAAAACAAACAAACAAAAAATGATATTTGAGTTACTGACTGGACCTTCATTTTTAAAAGATGCAAAAATTGTTGAAATTCCCTGAAACATACAAGAAACATTTTCTACACTTGTGATACTAACATCAGAATATTGATCAACTTTAAAAAATGAGTTTTTCAGGGGCTGGAGAGAGATGGCTTATTGACTAAGGGGTTTGCCTGTGAAGCCTAAAGACCCAAGTTCCATTCCCTAGTACCCCGGTGAACCAGATGCACATGATGGCACATGCATCTGGAGTTCCTTTGCAGTGGCTGGAGGACCTGGCATGCCCATTCTCTCTCCTCTCTCTCTGTAACTCTCTTAAATGAATAAATCTAAAGTATTATTATGTTTTTATTAACAACTTCCATGATTGTAAACAATATCCCATGGAAATTCCCTCCCTCCCCCCCCACTTTCCCCTTTGAAACTCCATTCTCCATCATATCCCCTTCCCCTCTCAATCAATCTCTCTTTTATTTTGATGTCATGATCTTTTCCTCCTATTATTATGGCCTTGTGTAGGTAGTGTCAGGCACTGTGATGTCATAGATATCCAGGCCATTTTGTGTCTGGAGGAGCACTTTTTAAGGAGTCCAATTCTTCCTTTGGCTCTTACATTCTTTCTGCCACCTCTTCCACAATGGATCCCAAGCCTTGGAAGGTGTGATAGAGATATTGCAGTGCTGAGCACTCCTGTCACTTCTTCCCAGCACCATTATGCCTTCTGAGTCATCCCAAGGTCACTATCATCTGAAAAGAGAAGGTTCTCCACCAAAAGTGAGAATAGCATTAATATATAGTTATGAACATTAAGAGAAGTGCTTACTAGGCATTTTGATGGGCATGGTATATACATTCAGCCAGACAGCAGCAGAAGTTATACCCCTAGGGCTCATGACTACCCTGTTGTAGGATTACAGTATCAGGGAGGTATACCCTCCCATGGAGTAGGCCTCCAGTTGACTTAGAGGGTAGTTGGTTTTCCCCATAACAAATGTGCAACTATTGCACCCTTTTGGCTCATTTAGCTTGGCTTGCAAAATGTAAGGCTTGCAGTGTCCACTGTGTAGTATCTTCATTGGTGATTTTCTCTCTCCCATTGAATTGCATGCAGCATGGCTTTTTTCAGCTTTCTGTCAGCTGGTCTACATGGAGGAGGTTTATAGCTCAGTTACAGCAGGATTTTTCAGCAGCCTTGCAGTCCAGGTATGTGGAGTCTTCGGCAATAGGGTCTTACTATCTATTCCTGGTAGAAAACCAAGGGCCTCGTCAATGGCCTATAATGTTTTGGGGGCATCAGGGACCTCCCTGGCCAACAACTCAGTTTAAGAAATGATTTTCTCTATGTCTTACAGTATGAGATGCTGATTTAGGATGTAAATTTTAATTGAATGTATATGTGCATATGGTATGAATGTATATGTGAGCATGTGTGAGGGGGAAGAGGTTGACATCAGATATCCTTCTCAGTTACTCTCTACATTTATTTTTCTGAGACACTGTTCCTCATTGAACCTGGAACTCACTGAATAGGCTACATTATTTGGCCACCATGGCCTAGAGATTCTCCTATAACAGCCTTCCTCGCATGAGAATTATATGCTCACATGTGATGGAAGTCCAGGTTTTATTTTTGTTGTGGGTGTTAGGAATACAAACTCAGGTCATTATGCTCATTTGGAGAG
The DNA here is from genome assembly GCF_020740685.1 of Jaculus jaculus. Taxonomy (NCBI): domain Eukaryota; kingdom Metazoa; phylum Chordata; class Mammalia; order Rodentia; family Dipodidae; genus Jaculus; species Jaculus jaculus. The sequence goes on along the minus strand of NC_059114.1, from coordinate 56,528,020 downwards.
CATTTACTCACTAGCTATCTTCCCAGCTAACATATTTTCATTATTTAAAAATAAACAAGAACATTCATCTAGTTAGAATGAAAATTTGTTTTTATATTTAATATATGTAAAAGTTATAGGTATACCAAAAATATTTAAAATATGTTTTTGTTTATTGTTATTATGTGTTTGTTAATTTTTTTTTATTTGTTATTTGTTTGACAGAGAGAGAAAGTGGCAGATAGCGAGAGAGAGAAAGGGTTCTTCAGGGCCTCTAGCCACTGCAAATGAACTCCAGATGCATGTGCCACCTTGTAAATCTGGCTTATGTGCGTCCTGGGGAATCAAACCTGGGTCCTTTAGCATTACAAGCAAGGGCTTTAATGGCTAAGCCATGACTCTAGCTCATTTATTTGTTTTGTAGGACTGTATTCAGATAGTCCCTTGGATGAAGTTAAAATTTCTCAGTCAAAAAGAGTTCATGGGCTGGAGAGATGGCTTAGTGGTTTAAACACTTGCCCATAAAGCCTATGAACCCAGGGTTTATTTCCGAAGACCCTCATAAGCCAGATGCACAAGGTGGCACAGGTGTCTGGAGTTTGTTTGCAGTGATAGAGGACTTAGAATGCCCATTCTCTCTTTCTGTATCTCTCTCTCTCTCTCTCTCTCACAAACACACACACACACACACACGTACACACACACTTCCTCTCTAAAATAAAATAAAATAAAGTTCACTATTAGAAAAATTTAAGAAGCTATGATCTACATCACTAAGATGCTTACATTCAGAAAATCAGATCATATACACAATAAAATCTCCATTTTCAAACACACTCTTAAAGATCACTTTAAACTAAATGAATCAGACTTCAAGTTATTATTTCATGTTTTAACATTTGTTGACAAATTTATGCATGTATACGATGAGTATTTATCATAGTCATCTCTATTAACTTCTCCCCCCTTGCTAATTCTAGCCAGCCTGTCTTCTACTCTGATGCTTCATGCACATTTAACTAGAGCTGCTTACAGGAGCATGGCTGGGGGTTATTACTGGGGGTTATTATCAGTGAGAGCACATGCAGCTTATTAGTGGAAACAGCACTGACAAAAGTGTCCCACTGAAATGTTTAGCTGGTAATGTCTTCTCACTGGAACACAAGTTATCAGTTAGTTGTATGTGCTATCAACTAAAATGAAATACTGTGTTTTAAAGAGATATGATGATTTGTTTATTCATTTTCTTATTTGTTTGTGGGTATATTGGTATGTGTTTCTGTTTGTGTATGTAGGTGCAACTATGTGTGATGGTACATGTGTGCAGGGTACACATGCATGTGGAGGTCAGAGGACAATCTTGGGTGCTGTTCATCAGGATCACTGTCCATCCTTTTGGGGGACAGGATCTCACATTGGCCTAGAACTTATCTAATGAGGTTGAACTGTCTGAATAGCAAGTCCCAAGGATTCTCCTCTCTCCATTTTCCTATTTCTGAGGTTATATGCACACTTCCACATCCAGTTTTTAAAACAGTTTAGGAATTTATCTCTTGTATTTATCCTTCAGGGAAATCACTTCATTGAATAAGCTATCTCAAAAATCTATCTAATATCCTCAGAGATCTATGTCATTGACCAAATCGCTCATCACACATTGTATCTTTATCTTTAAAATTAGAGGTTTTACATAATTTGATAGTTTTCTCATAATTTCTAGACACAAACCTCTTAAAGTTAGATGATACCCAAAATCCATTCCAGTGTTAACATTTATAACTGGAAAAAAAATGAATCAAAGATGTCATTTTTCAATTAATCCTATTTTTATTTATCACTGCTTTTAAGATCATATGTATATAATGATCACTTTTATTTGTTTGCTTTTATTCCACGGTTTTCTTTTATTACTTTAATCACAGGCATTTGCTCTGGGTTTTTTAAATAAATGTGATAGTGCAATTAAGTTGTGGTGACTGTTTTACATTTCAGCCAATAACTCCTCAGAAGTTTCAGCTGAGCTGTTCAATTCAGTTCAGTTCAATAACATAAGATATCACTGTCAACATTCCTGATTGGTCACAGAATGAGCTGTATTATAGCTGTAGGACTGCTGTTAACTATTTGTAATTTTAATGACACCTCACATCTTTTGTTGATATCTCTATATTCTAAGAAATAAACAACCTCATTTTATTACTCATGGGTTGACTGGATAGAAATCTATTTTGTCCCTAATTTTCTCCGAGGAAGTTTGTACAGCAAAATACAACATTGGGTTGTTTCTACGATAGCCATAAATTAGAGGTCCTCTATCACTCTGGGTTAAAGCACACTTTCAATATAACAGAAATAAACTTCAAGATACCAAGGGAGTGAATTTACCTTAAATTAGAATAAAATCAATGTTCTCAAGGCAAGTCAGATGGCTTAGTTGGCAAAGAGATTGCCTTGCAAGCATGAGGGCATGATGGCATGAGTTTGATCCCGATAATCCAGTGTAACATGCTGGGTTTATAATCCAAATGTTGGAGTGGCTGAATCAGGGTGATCTCCAGGGATCCCTAGCCTAATAATTGAAATCCAAGCCAATAAAAGTCCCTGTTCCAAAGGAGATGGATGGCATAACTGAGGACAACAATGAGGGTTGTCCCTTGGATCCAAAGACAGACACACACAGACAATGCACATATACATAGACATATAAACAATATATGTATTATACACAGACATGTAGCCAAACATATTTAAATTGATAAATAAATATCCTCAAATTATCTAGGTAGCATTTGTCTGAAGGTTATCATATCAAGTATGAGGTTGGTTGAACACACCTAGAATTCTAATTGTGTAAGAAGTTTATGATGAGCAGTGTATATAATTTTCAGCAACTATTGCTCTAGCCAGTAAGAGGATATTTCAAAAGTCTCATTAACTATCATATTTTACATTAGAATTGGCATTTTCTTAAATTGAAACTAATCAGAAATTACATGTTTTGCAACTACTACTGTGTGATGTTCCTTTAAAAATGTATGTTTATAACACCATATTTTACAGTTAATAAATTTTCCAAACAAACCAAAAATGATTTGTAAAACTAAAAACTTTTAACTACTTAAAATTTTATAGTATACATTTATATAATTTAAAATTTACAGATATACTTATAAAATATATTTTGAAGTATAATGAATACTTCATAAACTGTCCACACATTCTGCATACAAATATTCTATTTTGATTATATATACAATCACAAAACCCTCACTACTACTAACATGATAAACATAAGCATCACCTTCAAAATTTGTCTTGAGTTCCTTTATACTCAATTCCTTTTAATCATACACACCCACATCCACAGGACAACCTAATGTCTCTAGACATGATTTATAAGTTTTCACTTTTTATGATTATAATATAAAATATTATATGCACATATGCTAGCTTTTAAAACGTGGCATCAATACTTTTGATCATGTTATATTCTATACAGCAATTATTAGTTTTATTTTTTTCTTTATTTCTTTCTTTATTTGAGAGCAATAGACAGAGAGAGAAAGAGGCAGATAGAGAGAGAGAATGGGCACACCAGGGCCTCTAGCCACTGCAAACAAACTCCAGATGTATGTGCCACCTTGTGCATCTGGCTTATGTGGGTCCTGGGGAATCGAACCTTGAACCAGGGTCCTTAGGCTTCACAGGCAAGCACGTAAGTGCTAAACCATCTCTCCAGCTTCTTAGTTTTATTTTTTAAAAAACATTTAATTCACTTATTTGAGAAAGAGAATATGAATGTGCCAGAACTTCTTTCATCTGCAAATGAATCCCAGACATATACACCTCTTTGTGTGTCTGGCTTTACTTCAGCATTAGGGATCTGAATTCAGATACTCATGCTTGCAAAAGCATTTTTTCCTCCACTGGGCCATCTCCCTAGCTCTTGTTAAGTTGTTGTTCATTATATAAATATTCTACAATTTATTTTCTCATTTACCAGATTCTCAAAACTTGAATAGTCCTAGGTATCTCTGTATTTGAATGGAAATCATATAAAAAATTTTTTATGTAAAATATGTTGTCATTTCATTTACTTAAAAATAAAAACTCAAATGTATTATTTTATGTAGTAGGTATATATTTAACATCATAAATATTTGAAATACTTTTTAAAATGTACATTTTTTTTTCCTATTTACCACTCCTGAGTATTTCTTATGGTCCATATTAACAATAACACTTTAGATAACTTAAAACTGTTTATCACTTTGATTTTTCTCTTCAAAATACTTTCATTTACAAATCCTGGGAAATTTGAATAAGAAGAATCTGTCTGTTCATGAAAGATTGAAGCAGACTATTTCTCTAACTTTGTGAGTCACAAACATCTAACCAAATCAAATGAACTTAAATATAACATCAAAAAATTGTTCAAGGGTTGGGCGTGGTGGCACACACCTCTAATCCCAGCACTTGGGAGGCAGAGGTAGGAGGATCACCATGAGTTCGAGGCCACCCTGAGACTACAATAGAGAACTCCAGGTCAGCCGAGCTAAAGTGAGACCCTACCTTGAAAAACCAAAAAAAAAAAAAAAAAAAAAAAAAAAAAAGAAAAAGAAAAAAGAAAAAGAAAAAAAAAATAATTGTTCAAGGTCTGGAGAGATTGCTTAGTGGTTGAGGAATTTGCCTGCAAAGGTAAAGGACTCAGATTTGATTCCCCAGGACCCATGTAAGCCATATAAGTACATAGGGTAGAATATGCATCTAGAGTTCATTTGCAGCAGCTGGAGGGCCTGGAATACCTATTTCTCTCTCTCTCAATCTCTCTCTCTCTCTCTCTCTCTCTCTCTCTCTCTCTCTCTCTCTCCTTTTTTTTCTCTCAAATGAATAAAAATAAAATACAAAAAATTACTTTAAAATTGTTCAAAACTGGAACTAATGGAATGAACAGTTATATGACTGTAGTAAATGATGAGACATGCTCAGATGGAATAAGGATTTTCATCTTAGTTAATGGCTGGCATGTTGGGAACATGGGCTTAAACAGTATATCTTTTTGGAAAAAAAATAGCAAAGATAAAAATATTCATATTGCCAATGTAGATAAAAGAAATGGAGAATAATTCTAGTCAGCTACATGACAACCTACAAAGCTTAGATGACTCAGCAGATTAGAGAAGGGACTATGAAAAGAATTTTCCTCAGAATAAATAATTTGCTTTCAAGCTGAAATCCTCTGCTTACTAGGAGAATATCTTATCTATAAAAGGCATTTGTATGAAATTTTAATGTTACAAATGCAGCTGTTCCTGTCATATTCCATTAAAGTAAGCTGAAGGCGATATCAAAAGAAAGAGGCATACTCAAGTCATGGACATCTGTTCCAAGGACTGCCACTCAGAACATATCCACCAATAAAACCATGAGCCATATCATCAAGGCTGACTTTAATTCAAAATTGATGATGGAACTGCCAATACCGACTTGAATGCTAGCTTTACTTCTAGTGTCACCTCTGGCCAAGCACAGTGTCAGCTCCTAGAAGTAGCTAGAGTGCAAATAAACTTTTTTGTAAAAACAGAGCAGAGTTGCTTATCCTTCTAGAATCCTCATTTTACCCTGTTCCTCCAGAAGGCATGCCAGAGTCATCCTGCCCTGTTTATGTGCTTGCTGTTGTGTCCTCAGCTATACTTTTATTTTTAATTAGCTATGGACATACTACATATGTAAATAGCACATGTTGGTACCATCCTTACCCTCATCCCTTTCCCCACCTCCAAAGGGACCATCCTCATTTGGGATGATTATCCTCATGGGGACTGTGGTCTGTAAATTGTGAGGGTATCCATAAGTTAGGGGAAAGAGGCAATGTCTCTGTGCATAATGTCCCAACTTGTGGCTCTAACAGTCTTTCCTCCCCTTCTTCTGTGAATTTTCCTGAGCTATGTTGGATTAGCTTTAGGTCTACTTCAGTGATGAGCTCTTAGGAGCCACTGTGTCTCTGGATCTTTGATTTGGTAGTAGTTGAGTGTCCTCTGTATCTGTCTCCTTACCCTTTGTGCTGATACCAGGTTCACCAAAAAAGCAGCATGCTTGCTAATTTCACTAGTTACTCTATGATTTTAGCTGGGGCCTTAGTGATATATGATGGGCTGCTTCTCTCCTCAGGTCCTGTGTCCATCTAAAAAAGAGAAACAGATTGTCCAACAGAGAGTGAAGTCAGCACTGGTTAAAAGGGGTAACCATTGTCATTTTGGAGAGAATTTAGTAGGTGCAGGCCCTCTTGTAGCACATGATTGGTGGGAGCTTCGTATTATAGAGTGAACTAATTATTTTGATATGAATCTGCCTTGTTTCCCAGTTCCAGCTATGGGTTCCTTTCCACTGAGAGGATCTGCTAGCCAATCCAAGAGTAGTTGGTTTCCCATCATGGCTGTGTGCCACAATTGCACTTGGGTGTGCCTCACATCAGGTTGTTTGCTGATGAGTAGCTTACACCTTGAGTAGATGCTCAGACATATATTGGTCATTTTCCCCCAGTAGCTCATATAGAACCTTCTGGCACCATAAAAAGTAACTGGCAGATGGCTCTCTTTCAGATTCCATCCAGGTCTCTCCATATTCCGTGCCATCAGCATATGGTAACTTAGGCAGTGGGGTCTTACGATTAACCTTTGATGGGTAATCAAGTTCTCTTACAGCAATCTGTCTTGCTTTGGGAAATCTCCTAGTTCTCTTAGATTAACAACTCATTATAGATGTTAAGTACATCCTGGTACTGGGAGTTACAGGCCAGTGCCAAGGGAAAAGAAGGAAGACAATGATTGGTAATATAAAAGAGAGAGGGACAGAGACAAAGAGAAACAGGAGAATATTAAAGTTAGTCTTTATCATACCCTATCCATGGCCCTTTGATTCAGGAGTTCATTCTAAGATGCTGCTGAGGGTTCAACCTTTAAATCTGTCTTCCAGGATATAGGATTTTATAGTACCAGTTCCATTTAGGTCCAGTTTTTGAGTCCCTCGCCCTTACCCTCCCCTCTAGCCCCACCTTCCCTATTGTCCAGACCTTAAGAAGCCTATTAGGTATGTCAGCATCTCAGGCTTATCCAGTTTAGGAGCCACAGATGAGTGAGACCATGTGACGATTGTCTTTCTATGATTGGGTAAGTTTGCTGAGAATGATCTGTTACATGTTTGACCGTTTTTCTACAAATTTCATTGTGTCATTTTTTTCCAGCTCCTGAGTAGAATTCCATCATGTAGATATGCAACATCTGGGTTGACTATTCATCTAATGATGGGTACCCCAGTTGATTCCAGTTCTTAGTTATTATGAATTAAGCTGCTATAAACATGGATGAACAAATATCTCTGAAGTGAGGTGTGAAGCCTTTAGGGTATAGGCCCAGTAAGGGAATAACTGGATCTGTTGGTAACTCTAGATTCACCATTTCCAGGAGCCTCCATTTTGCTTTCCATAGTGGTTGTGCCATTTTACATTCCCACCTACAGTGAATGAGGGTTCCTATTTCTTCATACCCCCACTAACATTTATTTTAATTTGACTTCTTAATGTTTGCTATCCTTAATGGGATAAGGTAGAATCTCATAGTTATTTTTATTTTATTTAAGAAGCTAGGATCACCCTAATACCAATGGCAGACAGAGCTACAACAAGAAAACTATATGTCTAGTTCCCTGATGAACTTAGATGCAAAGATCCTGAACAAAATCCTCACGAACTGGATTCAACAACACATCAAAAGTATGATTCAACTTGATCAAGTAGGCTTTATCCCAGGAATGTAGGGTTGTTTCACCAAATAGAAATCTGTCAATGGAATGCACCACAAAAATAAGCTTAAACACAAAAACCACTTGATCATTTCTAAAGATGCAGAAAAGGCCTTTGACAAAGTACAACATCACTTCATGATCAAAACATTGGAGAGAGTAGGCATTGATAGCTTATATCTCAACATAATAAAGGCTATATTATATATAATATATAATTTTATATTATATATAAAGCACCTAAAGTGCAAATAATACTTAATGGGGAGAGACTTAAGGAATTCCCATTGAGATCAGTAACAAGACAGGGGTGCCCATTCCTACCTCTGCTCTCCAACATAGTACTAGAAGTTCCAGCCCAAGCAATATAATAGGAGGAAGAAATAGAAGAGATTTAAATTAGAAAGGAAGAAGTTAAGTTATTCCTATTCAAAGATGACATGATTCAATACATAAGTGACCTGAGAACCTCCAAATCAAAATTCTTAAAGGTGATTAATTCCTTCAGCAAAGTGGCAGGATACAAAACCAACTGACAAATATCAGTAGCATTTCAATATACAAAGGACAAAGATACAGAGAAAGAAATTAGCAACACTGTCCCATTTTCAATAGCAACAACATAAACAACAACACTAACCTAGGATGTGAAAGACTTATATAATGAAAACATAAAAATACTCAAGAAAGAAATTGAGGGGGACTTGAGAAAATGAAAAGACCTACCATGCTCCTGAATAGGCAGAATTAACATTGAGAAAAAGGCAATATTACCAAAAGCAATATACAGATTTATTGCAATACCAATAAAAGTCCCAGCATTTTTCTTCACAGAGATAGATAAAAAGATCTCAAAATTTATATGGAATGGCAGAAGACCTCATATATCCAAGAATAACCTCAGCAACAGAAGCAAACACATTTGGGAGCATCACCATACCTGATCTTAAGCTATATTACAAAGCCATAGTAACAAAAACAGCATGGCACTGGCATAAAAGCAGGATTACAGGCCAATGGAACAAAATATAAGATCTGGACTTTAGGTCAAGTAACTACAGCTACTTGATATTTGACAAAGGCTCTAACAATATAGACTGTAAAAAAGACATCATCTTCAACAAGTGGTGGTGGACAAACTTGATAACCATATGCAGGAACATGAAACTAGATCCACACATCTCCCCGTCCACAAAAGTCAAGTCCAAGTGGATCAAAGACCTCAATATAAGACCGGAAACTCTGCTACTACTGGAAGAAGAAAATAGGAGGAACTTTCCATGATATAGAAGTGGGAAAAGACTTCCTTAACAAAACTCCAGTAGTTCAGGAACTTAAACAATCACTCACCCATTGGAATCTCAGTAAGTAGAAAAGTTTTTTGTTTGTGTGTTTGTTTTGTTTTGTTTTGTTGCACAGACAGACATCCAATAAGCAGAGCCAAATAGACTACTCACAGAATGGGAGAAAGTTTTTGCCTACTATATAACTGACAGAGGCCTATTTTCTAGAATCTACAAGAACTCAAAAACCTAAACTATATAAAACATCAAATAACCCACTCACAAAGCAGGGCAGAGAAGTGAACAGGGAGTTCTCAGAGGAAGAAATACAAATGGTAAACACACACTTAAGAAAATGTTCAACATCCCTAACCATCAGGGAAATGCAAATTATTTTTTTAAATTTAATAATTGCATCCATGTCACCAGGATTGAGCCATGGTTAATTTGAGGTATACTATCTCTATACTCAAGATATTGAATGGAAAGCCTAAAAGAATGTATCTCCCTTTATCCATTGTATAACATATTGTATTCAGGTTAGCCAAGTACAAACAAAAAACAGTTTTGAATTCTTAAGTTGCAAATGAACACCAGAAGGTAATCAATGCAGAGAAGAAAAAAAAAATGTCCCAGTGGGATTTAGACTGCTCTTATTCATTATTATTTTTTTTCCAGTTATGAAGTAGAAAGTGGGAAGTCAGTGACACTGCAATAAGAGGTCATTTAATCCCGGAGAGTCTCCTCATTAAGTTTCAATTATTTTGCCAGTTTGTAAAACTGCACAGATTTTCCATGTTTCTTACATTCCTGACACATGGAGGTGGCTAATATCTCTCCACATATGTTGCACAGCAGGACCTGAGCTATTAGAACACTTTCAGCTAAAGTTCATTTTCAGTTGAGCATGTAAGTGTGACCCCTGATGGGTGGTGTTCCTTCAGACATGATAAGAATCAATGACTGGGGCTGGAGAGATGGCTTAGCGGTTAAGCGCTTGCCTGTGAAGCCTAAGGACCCCGGTTCGAGGCTCGGTTCCCCAGGTCCCACGTTAGCCAGATGCACAAGGGGCGCACGCGCCTGGAGTTCGTTTGCAGAGCCTGGAAGCCCTGGCGCGCCCATTCTCTCTCTCTCCCTCTATCTGTCTTTCTCTCTGTGTCTGTCGCTCTCAAATAAATAAATGTTAAAAAAAAAAAAAAAAAAAAGAATCAATGACTCAGCCAGGAATACAAAGAAGCAGAACAGCGGAGAAAGCTGCACTTAGCAAGTTTCACTGGCAGTGGAAAAGGACATATTGACCACACATGATAGTCCTCTGGAAAACTGTGTTAATCTGAATACCGCTGACAGACCAATAGAGAGACAGACAGCAGATAGAGGATAGGTTGCCAATAGATTATGAGAATGTCTTAGAGTTATTAAATATGGTGAAACATCCAGAAGACTGCTCTGAAGAGAATCTGTTTTATTCTAGTAAAATTGTTACTCATAGGAATAATGGATTTTCTAAAGTACTAGATTGCACAACTAAGATATTTTCCTGAAATTAATCATAAAAAACTGCCTAACATTGAATTTACCCTTTAGTTGAGATACATTAATACATACAGTTTACCATTCTCACATGTGTCTGAATGTGAGCATGTGTGTGTGGTGTGTAATGTACTCTGGGTTGTGTATGTGTAGATGTGTATGAAGGTGTATATGTGCATGTTGTGATGTATCATGTGTTGTCATGTGTGGGTATGTACCAGTGTGTGTGCGGATGCGTCTACCCCATGTATGTGCATGTGGAGTTCAGAAAACTTTGGGAGCTCGTCTCCATTTCTCTGCTGTGTACTTTCTTGAGACAAGGTCTCTAGCTCAACCTAGAGCTGATGATTTTAGTGGGAGAACCCAGACACTCTTTGATCTCTGCTTCTCTGCAAACTGAGATGACAGTTATGTGGAATCATACCTATTGTTTTTATTTGTATTCTTCTTTATGAGAGAAGTACAGGAAAAGAGAGAGAATTGACACACCAGGGCCTCCAGCCACTGCAGTTGAACTCCAGACACGTGCACCACTTTGCACACATGTGCAACCTTACACACTTGTGCTCCCTTGTGTGTCTGGATTACATGGGACCTGGAGAGTTGAACATGGGTCTTTAGGCTTTGCAGGCAAGCACCTTAACCACTAAGCAAACTCTCCAGACCACATATTTCTTATTTTATGGGGGATTTGGGAAGTCAAATTGAGATATTCTCAAGCTCTCATGCTTAAAAGAAAAGCATCTTAACTACTGAGCCTCTCCTAAGCCCATCACTATCTTTTTAATATGCAACTTAAAAGGGAACTGGGCCTCAAAGTTACATATATGGTCATCAACCTTTCTTTAAAATTTTATTTATTTATTTATTTATTTGAGAGCGACAGAGAGAGAGAGAGAAAGGGCACACCAGGGCTTCCAGCCACTGCAAACGAACTCCAGACGCGTGCGCCCCCTTGTGCATCTGGCTAACGTGGGTTCTGGGGAATCGAGCCTCGAACCGGGGTCCTTAGGCTTCACAGGCAAGTGCTTAACCGCTAAGCCATCTCTCCAGCCCTCATCAGCCTTTCTTGACAGAATCTGAAATCATATAAAATTCTAAAACATGTAACAAATCTATGCTACAGAATTTTTGTTTTTATGTCTCCCACCTTATGTTTCCATTGACAGTCCTGCTGAAATTCACAAAACAGGTAATTTAAAACTTATTTTGCATTGCGGAAAATGACATTTAAGTTACAACAGGATTATACAGTCAGAAAAGAGTTTATTTTACATAAAGTTGATTTTCTCTACTGAAGATCATAGAATGGTGATATGGTCTTTTTCATTCTACTTTTTTTTTTAATGTTACTACCCACTCAGTCCCAAAGTAAGTTGTAATCTTCTCAGTAGCTTGTAATCAGAATTACACTTTTCTCAAAAGTTAAATTTACAAAGCAGGAAGTTTGTACGGATTCTTAAGAATATATTAGTACTCCTGAGAGACGCTGTTGCCAAAAAAAGTGCATGATTATTGTAATTTCAGGGTGAGATTCTTTTAATATGAATTTGTGAAATTCAGAATTATAAATAGACGACAGGCAGTGACCATAACTTTGATACCTCTGAGCTCTATTGAAGTGATACTAAGATCTTATATCAAAAAGTATGTTAGTGTCTTATGTCTTAAGGAATGATCTCTGACCACCCAGTAAAATAATGTAGGAAGGATTTGGGAGAATACGCCATTTTCTCTTCTAACCATCATTCCTGGAAGAGCTGTTCTTCCAGATGATTAGCTGCCATCACATGATGACTTAATGTGTTTAGGACACAACAGCCTTTGGTCAGTAGGGGAGGTAGAAGGGTAGATTAAGAAAATGGCAATGAGAAAAAACATCATTGACAATGTTAGGATGAATTAATGAATTAGAATATTTCTAGCAATTGTTAGAAATTTCCATCCCTTCTCTATGACTTTCGTTTTTGTGGAGGCTCAGTTCATACTGATTCATATTGACATAGTTTGTAACTATATACATACATATCATCCTATGATCCCAGCAGTAGCAAGGAGAAAAACCTAACTAATTGCTACTTCTCCTACATTACTGATATATGTGAATGAGCACAGCAAGCACACAGAGAGCTGCCAGAGGTAGAGTAAAATAGCCGTGCAAAACACCTGGAGATTCTAAGATCAAGGAAAACAATGTACACATTTTAAATGTGCTGGGATGTGGAAAACTTAATTGCATAACTGTACTTTAAATCATGAGCTGTTTTCACTCTCATGCTGATAATGCTGATAAGGATGAGGCTGGGATTTTATTTCCTCCTTCATTTCCATATATACAAAAGAAAATGAATACAATGAAAAGAAAAACAAGCTAAAGCACAGTCACTCAGAAGTGGTCTTTTCATGTTCAAGGGAATCTGGAAACCTCTTGGCAGTATGCTTCCTCCAGAAAGCAGTAGACCCATCCTGAAGTGGGTGTGTAAACGTGAGAGGAAATAGGCCCTTAGGGTGCCTGGGCCCCTAAAAGTAAAATTTCCAAAGCAGGAAGTTTGTACGGATTCTTAAGAATATATTAGTACTCCTGAAAGACGCTGTTGCCAAAAAAAAGTGCATGATTATTGTAATTTCAGGGTGAGATTCTTTTAATATGAATTTGTGAAATTCAGAATTATAAACAGACTACAGGCAGTGACCATAAGTTTGATACCTCTGAGCTCTATTGAAGTGATACTAAGATCTTATATCAAAAAGTATGTTAGTGTCTTATGTCTTAAGGAATGATCTCTGACCACCCAGTAAAATAAGGAAGGATTTGGGAGAATAATCCATTTTCTCTTCCAACCATCATTCCTGGAAGAGACAAGAAAGATTGCACTTGCTAGAAATCACAGATGATCTGACTTCTTATCTCTTGCCTAATTCTCTGGACCTCTTTTTCCATAAACAACCTGGGCCACTTTTCAGAAGGAAGTCTTTCCTAGGATTTAAATCTAATCTGAACACTGTGATTGGTCAAGCTTAGACCCTAGAACTTGCCTAGCCTCTTCCTGAAACAGCCTGTCTCTCTAATTACTCAGCTGTACCTCTGGTTCCTCTGAACCAGAAGTTAGGGTGCACAACCACAAGGTTATAAATACATTTGCAAGAGGGCAGGCTCCCTGAGCTGTTGGATCCCTGAGATGTTGGATCACTTGGGAATTTCCAGCTGCTGCTGCATTTCCCCTCAGCTTCACCCAGGCCCAGCCTGACTGAGCAGAAGGAAGATCCCTAGCCCTTTCTCTGCACATAGGTTCTTTACCCTCCTCTAGCTCCCTACATGGCAGGACTCTTTGAACTTTATTCTCACTCTTTTCTTTCCAAGGTTTTCCCAGGCCCTTCATATGGGATGTAGGTGCCCTTCCTTAGGTTTGTACTTCCCTCAATAAATAAAATAATTTAATAATTATCATTGACAGTCTAGTCTTTTTTATTCATCTGTTCTGATTAAAATTACAATCTAGAGTTTTGGGTTCAATATCTTTCCTAAACTCCAAGCACCCTGTTACAAAAGAAGTAATAGACCCTCATCTTGGGTATATGAAAGAAGCCCTCTTGTTACTGAGTCATAAAAGTTGAAGCAGTTTTTAGAAGGTGGAAGATTTTAAATTTTTCTAGCTCAATCTACTCTGACAATGAAACTGAAAGATATTTTCCATGTTTGTGTGTGTGTGTGTGTGTGTGTGTGTGTGTGTGTGTGTGTGTGTGTAGGGGGTTAGTGAACAAGATGTCATATCAGTTATCTGACAGTACTGCTTCACATACACCTCACAACTTAACAACATAGGACAAGTAACACTTTCATGTGAAATGTCCAATAACTTTTGCTGACCTAAAAGAGACTTATCTGTTATTTCTTATGCCCGGGTGTGCTAGCATATTCAGTGAAGCATCTAAGGGCTGTTTCTGATAATTCAGAAAGGGGCCTCTCATGGGTTTGGGACTTGGTGAATTATATGCCTGCCAAAGATGGTCTTTGTTTTGCTAATTGGATTCACAGCCCCTTTTCTCTAATTAACTATAGTGAGACCAGAATCAAGCTCAAGAGACACTTTTCTTGTCCAAATATATATATATCATATATATATGATGTTTTTATATATAATATATATATTATATATATAATGTTTATGTTTAGTACACAAGTATTAACACATGTACCAAAGTAACTTGCATGTCTAAGCACAAATAAAGCATCAAAAGGCTACATGGAAATGACAGGTGTATTTGTAAGGCTTTAAAAGGGCCTACTGTGTATCACAAAACACATGATCTTCAAGAGACGAAAGGTAGAAATCCTCATTTCTTTGAAACCCAAAGAAGAGAAAGCTACCATTCCTAACCATGCAGGGAGTGGTACTTAGGAAAAGGCAATGCCAAGCTGGGGCTTTAGAAGCAGTTCATGTAATGCAAATATGGCAGATCAGATTAACTAGGGCTCATCCGCTGTCAGGGGTTCATTGACTACAATTCTTTGGGTTCTGGAGTATAAAGTTCATTTCTATTTCTCTGACAATGTCTAGAGTGAATAGACCTGAGAACCAGATAATGTCTGCATTTCAGTACTCATCAAATTCTGCATTTCAAAAGCAAAAGTAAGCAAGAACAAAGCTATCACAATGTGGAGCCACAGAAAGCAGAAAGTCAGAGCATTGTTTTCTTCCAACTACAGAATAAAATTTCTACATACTATGTTTGCTTGCAAATTCAAAATCAGTTTGATTACAAGCACAACATTTTGTGTAATTTGAATTTTCAAATTTTTATTATCTTAACAAGTAACCTAATAAAACAAAGGATGCCCATTTATCTGCATATTAACCCTGAAGTATCTGTGTTCAGAAGAAATTCTCGTAGAATTATTTTACCACTAAAATATTAAAGAAATTCTTCTAAGAATTGAAACTCCTGTGAGTACAGGAGTCATCCACTGTTAAAATGTAGTATAGGGCTGGAGAGATGGCTTAGCGGTTAAGCGCTTGCCTGTGAAGCCTAAGGACCCCGGTTCGAGGCTCGGTTCCCCAGGTCCCACATTAGCCAGATGCACAAGGGGGCGCACGCATCTGGAGTTTGTTTGCAGAGGCTGGAAGCCCTGGCGTGCCCATTCTCTCTCTCTCTTCCTCTATCTGTCTTTCTCTCTGTGTCTGTCACTCTCAAATAAATAAATAAATAAATTTTTAAAAAATGTAGTGTAATTTTCTTTCTTCTCTAACAGTTGTTTGTGGTGTGTGTGTGTGTGTGTGTGTGTGTGTGTGTGTGTGTGTGTGTGTGTTGAAGGTAGATGTGCTCACCTGATGCTCACATGTATGGAGGCCCAAGGAGGATATCATATCTTCCTCTATCACTTGTGCAGATTACTTCCCTGAAACTAGAGCTCAAAATTTTCCTTTTTCAGTTAAACTGGCTGACCCTGGGACCCCAGTGATTCTCCTATCTTCATTTTTCCTGGTGCTGGTGTTAGGGACATTCACAGCAATGTCCAACTTGCTATATGAGTGTAAGAGCTTGAACTCAGGTCCTCATGCTTATTGAGCAAATATCTTTAACTGCAGATCCATATCCCCAGCTTGCCAAAATTGTAAATGTTCTTTATGCTATTTATGAGATCCTTGTGTGTGCTGTTATCAAAAACCTAAATTCAATGTTAAAAATCTTTTGGATAATGGTTCCCTGAACTTGTGTGACTGAATATGTTCTGAACCACAGTGAGTTTACCATAACATCCTGAGGATCTGTGCCCATGTAAAATTATTTCACCCATAGTGCTATATGTGTGCATTACTCTGGTAAAATTAGGACAATATTTAGTACTCTCCTCATTTCTCCATTTATTGCCTACTACTATCTTGTTCCATATCATCAAGGGAACTGCTGATTCTTCACTAACAGTGACTTGTGATATAGGATCTGCACAATTACCAATTTATATTTAAAATGATGGAGCCAGGAATGACAAAAATAAGATTATGTGTTAGAAAACAATTATCTATGGGTTTTGGTGTAGTTTTAGAGAGCAAAAATGTTTCTCGATTTTAGTTCCAAATATGTTTTTAACAAACAACTACACCAGAAACCATATATAAACATGGGTAGAAGAACAGCACTGAACATTGTACTGAGTTAAATGGTCTAGAATTTTGTAGTGAAAACTAAGAAAACAGGGATAATAAGGAAAAAGGGTAGATGGAGGGAAGGGGAAATATACGAAGCATAAGGGAGGGATAGAGACAACAAGAGAGGATAAAAGACATGGAATCTTTCCAATTGGAAATTTGAGCAGTACATTGAACAGGGTACATAGAAACCTACAGAACAGAGACGCAGATTATAAACAAAGAGACTCAGATGGTATTATTGTAATAGTCCTAAACCCATACGGATCGTCTTCCCAGAATTCATCCTACCTTTTTATTTTGCTGAAACTTATCCTTCAGTTTTCTTTAAAACAAAATAGTTTACTTTCACAAGCATACAATGAATTGTGTTTGAATATGATGTTTTCCAACACCTCTTTTTATGTTACTTCCCTCTTCTTACCCAAAACCCTCCATAGTATTCTTTGTGGTAAATACCTAAGTTGGGGCAGACAGAAGTAATTGCTTGGAAAGGCAAATATAAATTGACATAATTTCCTTTGTTGATATTGCAATGACTGAAGAGAATTTTGTTAATTTTGCTTTCTGATGGATTGTATATTGGTTACTTTTCTTTAGACTGGCATGAAGGAGCCACAAATAAATTAATGTCATAAAATAATTACCTTTTCTTTCCATGGCATACTTATAAGAAAGTAATTATTAACTTGTTCATTTAGTTAAACAAACTGTGAAATTATTATCCAGTGAATGCTAACCAGCAACATGACATGTTCTAGGCATTGATTTAGGCAAGAGAAATTCAAAAGCAAACAAGAGACTAGGAAGGTGAGACCTAAAAACTTGATTATTTTCGTAGGAAATTGTTTTCAACCATTCAAAAAATGAAGAAAAAATATAGCAAGGAAACAGACTTTTAAACTAAATCTTGAGAATCTGAGAATATTTTAACTTGATTACAATGCTTTTTAAACTTTTTAGCTTGAATATATTTCTTGTATAAAAGATAGATGCAAATGGAACAGAAAGATAGAAAATGTTGAAAATGGGAAATGAGTGAGTTCCTAGCTCTGTATCTTTGAGCTGAGAAAGCAATACAATAGAGGGTGGTGTAAAGATGTTGTTTTATATCACCAGCAAAAGCTAGAAGGCCAGAAGAAATGAGGTGACTGAAGATACATATCTAGGACAAATGACACAAAAATAGGAGGAAAACATTGAGTTGGTTTCAGGTGGGCTGAATTTTTCCTATGAAATAGCAGTTCAAGTCAGTGAGTAATAACTTCAAAGGCAGAGATCACCAAAACATATGAGCATGTGGTGTTTTGAATTAGGTGTTCCCTATTAACTGTGTGTTTGTAAAGCTTCATTCTCAGCTGATGGCAATTTGGGAGGTGAAGACTTGATGGAAGAGGTGTATCACTGGAGGTAGACTTTAGAGTGTTATAGCCAGCTATCCTTTGTTAGCGTAGGACTAACACTCCTGCCATTTTCTATCAGATGTTTGCAAGAGGGTACTGTCAAGCTTCTGCTCATGACATGCTTTCTCCAGGCATCAATGAGCTTTCCCTCAAAACTGCAATCCAAATTCAGTAACTTATTCTATCAACTGCTTTTGGTTAAGCACTTTGTCCTAGTAATGATAACTACAAAGGAGCACATATGAAGAAATGGAATTAGTTTAGAGATTGTATACCTTGTAACCTTAGAATCTATAGATCAAGGCTTCCAAAGGTGTTATGATGGACCAGAATAAATAGTCTTACATTTGTGACACATATGGTTGCTGTTGTATTCAACTCCACAGTTGTGGCTTAGAAACAACCACACACAATAAATCAATAAATGACATGGCTACACTCCAACAAAACTCTATTTACATGAATAAGTAACAGGCACATAAGGAGAGAGGACTATTAGAATACTCTCACAATTGAAAACATTTCTGCTTCTTCTCTTAGCTACATTGTTTAGAGATTATTTTAAATATGTTCTAAAATTAACTTAGATAATAATTTAAATCTCTACATATATTTCATTTTGCTAATGTATGTGAATGTGTAGTGGCAGTGATGGTGGTGGTTGTGGTGGTTGTGGTGGTGGTGCGTGTGTGGGTGTCTGAGTGTATGTGGATTGGCACAACTATATGTCCATCCAGTACCTCATGTGATCAACTGTAGTGGGTGGAGCGGAACATCTTCAGTCCAGTTCTATCACTCTTCTACCTCGTTTTATTTGAGCAGAAGTGTTACTGATCTTGGAGCTTGCCATGTTTTCTCAAGCTCCACTGGGTCTAAGGTCTCTGCTCCCCTATGAGGCTGGGGTTATAAAAGCATAAGGCTGGGCTGGACGATTGATCAGTGGTTAAAGGCACTTGTTTGCAATGCCTGAAGGCCACAGTTTGAATCTGAAATACCCATGTAAAGCCATATGCACAAACTGGTGCATGCATCTAGAGTTCATTTTCAGCAACAGGAGCCTCAGCCATTCCCTTACTCTATCTGTGTCTTTTTTTTTTTTTTTTTTTTTTTTTTTTTTTTTTTTTTGAGGTAGGGTCTCACTCTGACATAGGCTGACCTGGAATTCACTATATAGTTTCAGGGTGGCCTTGAACTCATGGTGATCCTCCTACAGCTGCCTCCCAAGTGCTGGGATTACAGGCGTGCTCCACCATACCTGGCTTTATCTCTGTCTTAAATAAATAAACGAAAATGTTTTTTAAAAAAAATCAATTAAAAGACATATTCTTTTAAAAAGTACATGGATACACTCTATTAATTACATGATGATTATTTTAAATATATGTCCCCATAGACTTAAGTGTGTTATTAAAATTGATTTTCCAGCCTCAGCCTCTAGGATGCAGATTCCTGCTATCAGGGGGCATGCCACTGGGGTTGGATCTGAATTTCAGCAATAAAGGTGTGCAGAGAAGTTTGAGCACTGGCTCTGCTTCTTGTTGTGCTTTCTGTTTGGTTGTGTCTCCTTGTTTAAATTTATGAATAGAAGCCAGCTTCTTTACCATTTAATGGAACTTCCATTGGAATCTGTAAGTTAAAATAAATCCCTTCCTCTCATAAATTGTGTCTGGTTTAGATGTTCATCCCAGCAACAAATTGCTGACTACAACCTAAATTTGGTACCAGGAGTGGGATCTTGAATGAGTAAACCTGATCATGTGGAGTTTGGTCTTTTGTAACTAGTGTTCTAGAGGAGGAATATGTAGGACTTGAAACTTGTGATTGCACAAGCCCTACAGAATGGTAAGCCAAGGTTTCTGCACTATTTTTGTGAGAGTTTGAAAATTATAATTACAGAGAGAATTGTATTGGCTTTTAATATGTCAAAGAGGAAGGAATGACCATAGAGAACATTGTTGGAACTGGATTACTGATATAAATCCTGGCTGTGTTCTTCTGCCCATGCCCAGAGAGTTTGATCAAGATTGGATTTAAAAGCAATGGACTAGCAGAAAGTATAGAACTAAGAGATGTAAGATTTAACACTGGGAAAATATCTAAGGAAGTTTACGGTTACTGGCACAGAGATTGTTTATTAAAGCTGCTAATGTTAATGATTTTAACACCATTAAAAATGCCTCAACTACTTTACATTAAAACAAATTAAAGGATTCTTAAGGTGAATCCACTCAGAAAAGACTGAAGGATAGAAATAAAAATTCCTTTCAAAAGGAAGTAACCTGCTCTCCAAAATCAAAATTAATTTCCTCCCTAAATTAACAATATGGCTGTGTCCACACACCACTAGGTTTTGGAACATGGAAAACACATGGAAGTGAGTCATAAAGTGCACCTGGTTCCAAAAGCTGTTGCTGAGACTCAAAGAATGAAACAGGCATCATGTCTCTCTTTTGAAGGCTGATGAGGCTATTGTCTGAAGCTAAATAGGATCTTCTGTTTAGAGGATGCATGGAAAACAGGAAATTATAATTTTAAAGGTAGGAAAGGCCAACATATGGAGTTGAAGATGACCTATGGTTTGCAGTGGAGACCCAAAGATATCTGGCATCTACAAGGACTGTGTAAGAGTTACCACAGAGTGTTCTCAACTCAGGATGGAAGTTTTCCCTGGCTACTCAATCCAGCTAGAGGGCCAGAATTGGAAACTCCAGAGACTGTTATCACTGGTTATGAACATTGGACTTGAACTATAGATGTTTGACTAGTATTTATTGATTTTATCTTAGTCAGTCTCTCCCTATTATGATTTATAGTAATGAAAATGTCTACTTTGTGCCATCATGTGGTTGAAATATGTCACTTCCTTGCATTTACAGTACTCACTGTTAAGAGATAGTTTTAAGGTTGGTAAATCTTATGGAATCTTTGAAGTTAGAATGAATTTAGTTTATTATGTGAGAAGGTCATGAGTCTATTGGGACCCAGGGGAAGAATGTGCTAGTTTGAATGTATGTCCTGCACAGTCTCCAGTATTTTATTAAAATTGAATTTGCAGCAGGTTAGACAACTCCTGGTATGGGAGGGAGGGCTGTTAATGGGAGTGGGTCTTAATTCCAGCCTAAGAAGATGCAGGAGATTTTGAGCCCTGTGTTGCTGGCTGTTTATTTGAATCTCTCTGCTTGGACTTATGAATGAGAGCCAGCTTCTTTTGCCATTTGATGGAACTTCCCCTGTATCTGTAAGTTTTAAATAAAACCTTTCTTCCCATAAATTGTATGTGGTTTGAATGTTCATCCCAGTGACATGGAGCTGACTATAACATGTGTCTTATGAATCTAGGTGGCATTTTCAGGCTTCTCTGGTACATGCACAGGGAGTGCTCTTAATCATTAAAATATTTCTCCAGGGGCAGGAGAGATGGCTTAGTGGTTAAGGTGCTTGCCAAAGGACCCAGGTTTGACTCCTCGGGACCCACATAACTCAGATGCACAAGGGGGCACACACATCTGGAGTTCATTTGCAATGGCTGAAGGCCCTGGTGTGCCCATTTCCTCCCTCCCCACCCCCCTCTCTCTCTCCCTCCCTATTTCTGTATCTCTCTCAAATAAATAGTGCCAGACAGTGCTACATGGGTGACTTGGGGAACATGACCAATACCTGTGCAAGCAATTCATGGTCTAACATACTTATTTAGCAGCAAATAAACTGTCATGATGCCCACACAACTGCGATAGTGACCCAAAGCCATGGTGGGAGACCAACTGCCCTTGATTTGGCTAACTGATGCCCTCAGTGGTATGGGACCTGTAGCAGGAGCTGGGAAACAAGTCAGAACCATATGCAAACATGAGCCCGCTCTCCATTATCAAGCTACCATCAATTATAGGCTAAAAGAGGGCCTACACCTATTAACTTCTCTCTAAAAAAAATAAGGCTTATCCCATTTGTCTGGTGCTAACTTTACTCTCTGTTGGAGAATCTGCTTCTCTTTTTCAGATAGATGTAGATCCTAAGGGGAGAACCACCCAATCATACCTCAAAAGGGCCCTAGCTGAAACTAAGAATAATTGGCAAAACGAGCAAGGGTGTTATTTTCTTGGTGAACCAGGTACCAGCAAAAGGGTGAAGGAGATTGACACAGAAAACAATCAGCTCCTACCAAATCAGATATACAAAGACTCAGAGACTCCCAACACCTCATCACTAATGCAGACCAAAATTGAACCCAACATGGCTCAGGGAAATTTTGCAGATGAGGGGATGGAAAGAATGTCAGAACTACACATTGGGTCATGATACGCAGAGACATTTCTCCTACCCATAACCGTGAGCTAACTCCACAATGCATGACCCATATACCTCAACAACGAGGGGCTAAATAAAAGGAGGGGGTAGGATATCAATGAGCCTAACAATGGTACTGACTTGACTGTATTCACTGAGTACAAAACTAATTAATAAGAAATAAAGTAGAAGGTGGACTCAATCCCTTAAGTGTGAAAAATAGATAATAATAGAGTATATGGGTAAGAGTGTGGTCTCAGATGATGAACTATCTATATGGCTGGGATACAATAAATAAAGATAGTTACTGATCAGAAAAATAATAAAAAAAATTAAAAAAAAATTTCTCCAGCCCTTGTTACATAATTTTGACAGGCAAAATTAATGGAGGTAGGATAAAAGAGCAAGAAGATGCATAAATTAGTCAGAATAAGAAAACAAAGTGAATAAATAGAAGTAGATGTGATGAGTAAAAGAAAAAATAGTTGCCTCCTAAGTAAATTATAATGGATATATTTATATCCATTGTTAAGTGAATAATATTTGAAATTTTTTTATAGGTTAATCTGAAGAAAAATCTATTTCAGTTTTTAATTGTAAACGTACTGTCCCTCTAACAGAATAGCATATCCTGGAATTCTTTTAGGTTTTCATTAAGACCAGCATCACCTCAAAAATGATCAAGCTGCCACTCTTAATAATATACTTACAAAAAAGAGAGAGAGAGAGAACAAATATCCAATTCTCAATACTCTCCTTTGGCAGTAGGGAGATTATAAAAGCCACAGGGAAGGTAGAAATATCCTGAGGCATAGCTCCTCCCCTGAAAGAATGATAGAGACCCAAATTACCGAAGAACACCAATGATCCTACTAAGGAAGATCCTCAGGGAAATGGGGACCAGGAATGAGGAGTTGACTATAACCTATGTAAAGAAAATACATAAAGTCTGAAGAGATGGCTCAGTGCTTAAAGTGCTTGCCTGCCAAGCCTGATGGTCCAGATTTGACTCTTCGATAACCATGTAAAAGTCAGATGCACAAAGTGGCACATGCCTCTGGAGCTGTGTATGCAGTGGCATGAGGATCTAGCATGCCCATAATTTTTCTCCTTCCTCTTTCTCTCTACTTGAAAATAAAGAAAAATATAATAATAAAATAAATAAATATTATTATTAATTGTAAAATATCCTCCTTTGCCTTCATAAACTAATAGGAAATATTTTACATGGTGCAAATAGATCATCCTTTACTGGTCATTAATAAAACAAAGGTCATCCACAATAAAAAATATATGTGCTAAGTATTATAGTGATTAATATTTTCACTTATAAACAATTTAGAAAAATAAGTTTTATATTCTTAATAACAGTATAAGGTAACAGAATGTCACAATGACTTTTCCTATTTCCCATCTACAGAATTAATCATAATGTCTTTAAAAAAGATTTTATTTTTAATTATTTATCTGGGAAATACAGAAAGAGGTGGAGAGAGGAAGAGAGAGAAAGAATGCACCTGCCAGAGCATCCAGCCACTGCAAATGAAATCCAGATGTATGCACCACTTTATGCATCTGGGTGACATTGATCCTGGAGAATCAAACCTGTGTCCTTTGGCTTTGCAGACAAGCACCTTAAACATTAAGCCCTCTCTCCAGCCTTCCTAATGCTTTTTAGTGTCATGTGGGTTTAATTTTTTGAGGTGTTATAAGCCATCCTTAAATAGAAATGAAAGATACCTAATCATATATCCTTTAGTAATTGGTGGCTGTTGCTCTGTAACTCCATGCTTTCATTATATTCCAAATTGCTCTGCTCTGAATATTTGAGGGGTGAATCAAGGGAAAGAAGTGAATAAAACACTCCAGGGTTATATTTGTTTTTCTATATTCTCACACCACCAAATTTAAGTGAGAGCCAGAAATCTCTTCAAAACAGACTTTTATTTCCTAAAGGGTGCTGAGTTTTCCTTTCTGAAAATCTTTTTGACCCTGTAACATTCCCTCCTTCCCCCCCACCCAACAAGAAATGTAGTTAATGGGGACTTCAGTATCACAGAACCCTAGAGAGAGAATGTGCTAAGTTTTTATCCAAAACCTACAACAGCTCGTACAATAAGCTGTAAAAGAACAGATGTACAGTGAGAAGAGGATTTCATATTTCTTTTTAATAAAGAAAAGACATTTATTCATAGGAAACTTCCCATCCATTTTATAAGAATGATAGAATACCAAAAGCCTCCTGACCAGCTTGAAGCAGTGGCTACACACCCTCAGCATTGACTCTAGAAAGAAGCATTGGATCTGTCAGGCTTCATCCTCCAGGACTTATTTGACTGACCTTTCAATCTGACTCTGGGGCATGACTGTACTTCTAACATTCTCTTGTTTTCTTAAATCCTACTTAGTTTTTTGACACTCATCCCATTTCCTGTGTTCTTCCACTCTCATTGATTTTCCAGATTTCTCCAGTTCCTTTCTGCCTTTGATTTTGCTTTTGTTTGTATTGACTTTGTGAAGCAGTCTCATTGTGTGCTTCAGGTAGTGAAGGCTAATGGGAAGCCTAATGCTTCAGTCTCAAGCGCTGTGATTACAGGCATAAGCTTCCATACTTGTCCTCTAGCTCTTTTTGATTTCCCTATTTCTGAGGTGTCAGTGCATATTTTCAAATTCAAACCAAAATTTTATATCTTAAAAGGCTTCATTTTATCTCTCTAGTGTATAGCTGAACATTTAAAGAGTAATACAGATTTCAAAAGTACTTGTTGAAGAATATTGATCATTGTTTATGTATGTGTTAATGTGTCTAATTAATGATCTGAGAGGGATGTGTAGGTATAATTGAACCCAACTTGTGTTGAGTCACAGTGGAAAGGAAAATGTGTTGTTGTTCACAAAGGCTTTTGTTGGTAGGCAAACTTACCCAGATACTGTACTAAATACACAAGCCACTAGAAGTGGATTCAATTAGGGCCTCTGAGCACATTTTCTGTGAGGAAGACAATACATATCTGCTTTGCTAACTATGAAGATAAAACTTCAATGGAATTCATTGAGAATTATGCTATTTCCTTCCACAGTTCTTCTGATAAGCAGAAAATGACCGTAAGAATGAATGTGGTGCTCTTTATTTTTTGTTTAGTCATTTTCTCCATAGAAATGAAAGAATATGATATATTTGAGTTGAGTATATGAAATAAAAAGGAGCCAGTATTTGCTTAAAAACCCTGCCAGCCCATGTCCAGTTTCCCAGTGCCCATTTAAAGCTAGATGCAAGGCTGGAGCGATGGCTTAGTGGTTAAGTGCTTGCCTGTGAAGCCTAAGGACCCCAGTTCAAGGCTCGATTCCCCAGGACCCACGTTAGCCAGATGCACAAGGGGGCGCACACGTCTGGAGTTCGTTTGCGGTGGCTGTAGGCCCTGGCGTGCCCATTCTCTCTCTCTCTGTCAGCCTCATTCTCTCTCTGTCTGTCCCTCTCAAATAAATAAATAAAACAAAAAAAATTTAAAAAATAAAAATAAATAAATAAAGCTAGATGCACAAAGCTACATCAATATCTGAGTTTATTTGTAATGACATGAGGCCCTGCTATGTCCATTCATTCTTTCTCTCCCTTCACTTATCCACCTTTCCCTCCCTCCCCCTTCTTTCCAAATAATATGTATGTATGTATGTATGTATTTATGTATATATGTGTGTGTGTGTGTATAAGCAATATATATGTATATATATGAAATATATAAAAATTGATGAAAAACAAGATTTTAATCACATAGTTATTTGTAGTATTAATTTGTCAGGTTCAGGATGGAGAGATTTATTACAGCTGCCAATACTAACCTTTAGCATCTGGGCATGGTGGCACAGACTCCCAGAAACTTAGGCTGCAGAGAAAGAAGAACTCCAATACCAAGTTCAGCTTGAATATTTGGTAAATTGCTGCCTCAAAATAAGATTTAAAAGTATGTAAGCAAGAAGGGAAGAAAGAGAGAGTGAGCAATAAAGTCTGAGGGCAGTTGAGATTCACATAATAAGTCCTAGTTTATCACCACCCAAGCTTTTCTGGACACCTAAACACCATAAAGTAAAATAGGTATATGAAGGAGATTTAGTAATGTTTTATAAAATACTAGGTAGCTACTGAAGATAAAAAGAGATATATAGTTATCTAATTTTCCTTTCATGTGTTAAAGCAGATAATAACAAAACTTTAAAATGAACACATAAGCCTATAGGAATTTGAATTGATAGATGCTTCTTGTGGAGTTCTGATATATTGGCATGACTGAATGATCTTACCTTAGTGGCTGGCATTTCCTATGTTCATGATAAAGAAGTAGTGAGAAAATCCTAAACTCTAAGTACTGGCTAACCTAAAGGCTCTCAAAGGCATAAGCTAAAAACATATGCTAACTGGCTTGATGAGGTTAAATTTGTCACACAATGTGAACATAGTTTTTCAGTAAATGCTGTGAATCTTATTATTGTCAAATTTTTGAAAAATCTTTGTCCATTTGTTAGCTGAACAGAAGCTCAGGGCAGTCCTGAGATCCAAAAGACTCATTTGACAGAATGAGTTCAGAAAACTTATTAAACAAATCTAAAAGTACAACATGGACAATATTGGTAATACCATCTCATTTCTTCAAAAGCACTGGCAAAAAGCAACTGATGAGAGTAAAGGGTTTATTTTGGCTTATGGATGTGAGAAGTTTCAGAATGGCACGGAAGTGATGGTAGAGCAGGAGATGGGCATCATGGCTTGCCATAGTAGCTGGTTGAAATCAACAAGACTTAATGGATCTTTGTCAAGGCATAAGCCTTGACAACACACAACCAGACCCTGTACTACCTCCTCCAGGAACCCACTTCCCAAATTGTCCTTAGCTTGTGACCAAGCATTGAAACCACATCAGTTTATGGATACAACTTATTCAACCCACTACATCCCACCCCTGGCCCAGATAGAATCATAGCCATATCATAATGCAAAATGAATTCATGACCTGAAGTGATGGCTCAGTGGTTAAAGGTGCTTGCAAAATATAGTCAGTCCAACATTAAAAGTCCTCATAGTCTTTGCCAATAATGCTTTAAAGTTCAGTCCAAAATCTCATCTGATACTCAATATAGTCCCTTAACTGTGAGCCTGTAAAATCAAAACACAAGTTAAATACTTCTAATCATACAGAGTAAACATTATCACTGCCAAAGAAGGCAAAGCAAGGAAAGATTAAACAAGGCAAGCTTAATAATGAGTAAGACAAACAATCAAATTCTGTAGAACCATATCTGGCATCTTGGAGCAATGGCAATGTTTCCGGAGTTCTAATTCCACCCTACTAGTTGGTCTTCTTACAGTTTGTTTGGGAAAAAAAAAATTACACACACACACACACACACACACACACACACACACACTTTCAGGATGTGGAAAGAGCAAGCACACATACCCTTTCAGAGACACTGCCTATAGAGAGTCCAGCCACAAGAAAGTACTTCTTCTCATAAGCCAAGCCTCCACAGTCCCTAGTTCTTTCTTAATTTGGGTCTGTCAATTATCACCAAAATGGTCCACCAGTTTCTGCTGACAGCATTCCAAGGTGTCTTAGTCCAAAATCATCCATATTGCCCTGAACATTAATTCCAAAAGACCAAGAGCACACAATAAGATTTCTATCAAAAAAAAAAAAAAAAACTTTTGCTGCCAATTTTTCTGTTGTTTTTACCTTCTTGTTGTGTAATGGTCTGAAGATCACTGAAGAAAGACCCCGGACTCAAATTGTATATAAAAACAAAGAGTGTTTATTCTGCAGACTCAGCCAGAATGCGGGGATCAACCATTCATAGAAAATGGAGACCAGGAAAAGAGCATACAGTCTCCATTTAAGCACAACTAGGGGAATTCCAGGCAGCTTAAGTAATCTTCTGACATGATTGGCTAGGCAAGCGGCAGTTACAATTGTGCATCTCTAATTGGTTGGGGCAACAGCGCCACAAAGAGACATATTTGGGCATGTTTGGACATGTCCTCAGAAACTGACTCAGTCTCCAGAGCACAAAATAGTGGTATCTTCCCTGGCCTCAGCCCCCAGGGCACAAAATGGTGGTTATCTTCCCTGGCCACATGTCTGGGTCACAGTTGATTAACAGCACACCCTTTCTTTGTGGTTTTTCACAGAAGTTTTGCCTACCCTGGGAAACTGAAACTTAGGCCTAGTTACGTGGCACCTTACTGAAGACTGGCATTGCATCAGTTTGGACCCTTCAGTTGCTACAGCAAAATATCTGAGTAAAAGCAACTTATGGGAGGAAAGTATTTATTATTTATTTATTTACTTACTTACTTACTTATTTTAGCTTACAGTCTTGAGGAAAAGTTATATGGAATGATAGGAAGTGGCTGGAAGAGCAGAGGCTATGCATCACATTTTGCCACAGTAGTGTAGAATATAGCGAGAATGAGCTGAACTCTAGAAAGCTGAAGGTTGGTCTATAATATGCCAAAGACCATCCTTAGCAAAGATGCACCTTTAAAATTGTCACTAGCTGAGAATCAAACATTGAAAAGCCATGAGATTATGGGAGAAATCTAATTCAAACCAGTGCAAATATATTGCAAACATCCTTCAAAGAAGTTGTGGAAACTGAGGTGTAGAATGGCAACATGATATTATAATGTTCAATTTTCAGCAAAAGTTATTAAGTGAGTCACACAAAACCTCAATCAAATGTACTCAAACTCAGATAAAGACAACCAATCAAAGCATCAACAGAGGAAACATAGCCATCTGCTGCACTATAAGAAACCTTAAAACAGCTGTTTTAAATATTGTTAAATAGCAAAAGTCAACCACTTATGTATATTTGGAAAGTCATTTCTCACTAATTATGTAATTTTAGTATAAAGATTGAGTTCCAAAGTAAAATATCAAACTTCAGTTCTGGAGCTTAAGAGTATAGTCAATAAACTAAAAAATTCATTACATGAACATAAGTACAGGCAAAGGAAAGAAGATTAAGATAGAGTAGTTTAAAATATTATCTGAGGAACACAAGGAAAAGAGAACAAAGAAAAAGTATCAGATAATTAGATGTGTGAGGAATAACATATGTTACCTGATACATAAGTACCCCACTGTGAGGGTATCACACAAGGAAGAAAGGAATGTTCAATTAAATAATTCTGTAAACTTCACAAATTTGATTAAAGGCCTGAATCTACACATATCTGAGAACTCCACATGAGAAAAGTAAGAAAGCACACTAAGAAAATTAATTAATAATTTATAATTAATTATAATTATGTTATGATATATAATGCAATAAGTAGGATACACTCTTTAATATATGACTATATAATTATAATTAATATAAATAATTGTAAATATAATTATAGTTAATTAATTTATTTTTTCATTAGGAAACATCAAGTCTAGAAAACTGTGGGACAACATGCTAATATGATATAGATAACCAATTACACTTAAAAAGTCTACATTAAGGAAAATTATCCATTCAAAATAAGAAATTATGATATTCCCAAGGAATTAAAGTTTAAGAAATTCTTGCTATCACACATGCTGTAGAAATTTTAAAGGGACTAAAGGTTTTTTTTTGTTGCACAGGAGATGGGAGATATCAATTTAAATAAATTTGAAAAAAGAGAAAAAGATTACCAGTCAAGGTAATTTGTAGATAAGAAAATTTAAATATAAATAAATTTTAATTGGTTATCATTAATTATTCTATATACTTTTGTGGAAAAGATCATGTACTTAATATAATAATTATCATCCTATATTGATGCACAAAGTTCAGATAGTCCTCAATCTACAATAACTAGATAATTTGATGCTATGCTGGTATACAAATATAGCCAGAAAACTATCTTCACTACAGTGCTCAATCACTTATATGATGTAGTAGCACTTTATTATATTGCAAGATCTGTGCTAGATTATTTTGCATAAAGTCTTCTGAATATATCTAAATTAGATCACACTGAATTATAATGTTCACTAGTTTAAGCATTTTGAACTTATATTTTTACTTGCAATGTGTTTGTCTTAACATGATCATATCATAAATTAAGAAATATCTACAAAATGTGCATTTTTTTTTTTTTTTTTTTTTTTTGGTTTTTCGAGGTAGGGTCTCACTCTGGTCCAGGCTGACCTGGAATTAACTCAGTCGTCACAGGGTGGCCTTGAACTCATGGCAATCCTCCTACCTCTGCCTCCTGGGATTAATTGCGTGTGCTGTGCCACCACGCCCAGCCAAAATGTACAATTTTCATGGTAATATTATTACAAATGAAATCAAAGAGGACTATGGAAACAAAACCTTTTATTTTATTAGAATTAAGTAGAAGATAGTTAGAAATAAATTTGGATAAATTAAGATACACATAAAAAGTCTCAATAAATTTAAAATGATAGAATCAATACAAAGTATCTGTTTGAACATAATGGCCTTAAAGTAGGACTCAACAGACATACCACATGGGAAAAAATATTACTATATAAAAGTTAAACCATATTTTTTAAAAAGAATTTTGTTTATTTTTATTTATTTGCAAGCAATGGACACACGGAGAGAAAGAGGCAGATAGAGAGAGAGAGAGAGAGAGAATGGGCTCACCAGGGCTTCCAGCCACTGCAAACAAACTCCAGACGCGTGCGCCCCCTTGTGCATCTGTCTAATGTGGGTCCTGGGGAATCGAGACTAGAACCAGGGTCCTTAGGCTTCACAGGCAAGCGCTTAACCACTAAGCAATCTCTCCAGCCATAAACCATATTTTTATAAGTATGTGTTGAGGCAAAGGCAGATCACAAAGACTTTGAGGTAAAATAAACAAGTATATTAAAATTGATAGGATGAATTAAATATTTACAGCAAACTATAATATCTGTAAATATCCAATAAAAAGGGTCAAATAAATACACAATTGTCCAACTAAAGAACATATAAATTAAATAAAAATAAGGAAAAATATAGTGATAGTTAAAAAAATAAATAAATGATGCACAAGAAAAAATGGAGAAAAGCAAAATAAGCTAAAAATTGAAAAAGCAACAACTTATTTTTTGTTTACTTTTTACTAGTTTATTGAGTTAAAAAAAGATTGAAGATCTTGCATTTTTAAAACGCCCTTTTACAGAAAGTAGAATTTCTAATTAACAGATTGGGAAATCATTCTGCACCAGACACACTATGGACGCAACACACAGATGAGACCTCCACAGACATACGCTACCTTGACATAGATCTGATGCCCTCCCTCCTAAGAATCTATAAAAAATTGCTCCAAAGCCCCTTTGAAATTGCAATAGTGCAGCAAAACCAGAAGTAAACAACTGCCTGTCAACCTGTTCTTTCAAATATAGACTGGAAGCCAACAGGCATTTTTGTGTGCAATGTTTAAAAACCAATGGTAAGTTGAGATTCAGGATCTGCACAGTGCTGTCCCTTCACAGAAGGCAAGAAGCTACCGACATCATGTTGGGGGGGCGTCCTGTGTTCTGGAGGCAATGAAAGTGGGCCTCTTTCAGGGTCTGATTGATGCAGCAGTATGGGCCTTGGCAGAAGGCAGACTGCTCGGGCACCGGCTGAGGAGTGCTGGGGCTGGATCCAGGGATGACCTGACTCAAGCTGTCCTCTGGCCCGCTGGCCCTGTCGGGGCTGCTGATGCTGCTGCTGCTGCTGCTGCTGCTGCTGCTGCTGCTCCCACCACCATCACTGCTCGAAGACTCGGTGTCCCAGGACTCCTAAAAACAGGGCTTCGACTACTCCTCTTGGTTAGGGGGGGACGGTGGGTGTCCTCTTCACTGCCATTCCTTATCCTTTTCCTGGGGCGGAGGCGCTTGCTCATGGCAGCTGTTGGAGGGGAGCGACAACTTTTAATCATAGTTACTCAAGACAAGCCTCCAGGTACCAAGATTAATAAAGCAAGAGATGATGCAGTTGGCTTTAAGGATATAACATTGGCAATTTCATGTTAGGAAGACACATAACTTAAATAGAATGTACAAATTGCTAGAAAGAGAAACACTACCAAAACTGAGTTAAGAAATGGGACAGGTCATTCCTTCCATTTGGAAAAATCTAAGACTAATATACCACTTCACTTAATTAGGTCATTTTTGTTTCTCATAACAATATTTTATAGTTGTATAAGATGCCTCTAAATCTTAAATACTTTTTCAATATAATTTTGATAAAAGTGAAAGTATTTTTAAAATCCATTTTCAAACATTTGTTGATAGTATATAATAATGCAATTGTTTTTTTTTTTATGTTGACATAGAATGATGTCTCAAAGAGACATTTTGGAAAGGAAAATAAGTTTGAAATTTCCTTTATGTACCTAATTTATATGAAATGGTGCCATTTTTATTTTAATTTTAGTAATGTTAAATTGAGTTGTTAAGTCATGTGCCCAGGAAGAATATAGGACTCAGTAATGACCTTCTAAAATCATGATCTTTGGGGTAAGATGGCGGCCTAGGCACCACACCAAAGCAGCCTAGGGGGCAAAAGGCCAAAAATTATCAGCAAAATACACACTTTTACTAAAAAGTGAGGTATTTAAGAAATTGGAACAGCAGCAGAGAAGTAGAAGAGATCCAGAGCATCCAGAGCCCTCACAGGCGGGCAAAAGCACCCCAGCAGATCCCCCGACCTGGGCAGTGCAGCGCACCAGAAAGCTGACAGGCCGGGCTCCAGCCAAAGGAAAAGCCAGGTGAGCGGAGCTTCCACTCACACCCGAGCTCTCCGCAAACTCTTAGAAAGGTGAAGGGAGAGTGGCAGTGAGCAACGGAAGAGCAGGTGGAACAGCAAAAGAACTAGAGCAGCATTGGCTCCCTCCCTTCCCCCATGGCCTGTACCCAGCTCCAGCAAACAGAGCAGCGGGTTCCAGGACCCGGCCATGCCAACTTGAGCCAACAGCAGGACCCAAGCAGGAGCAGAGTCCCACAGCAACAACAGTGGCTCTAGCACCAGCAACAGCCACCCCAGAAAT
This sequence comes from Jaculus jaculus, assembly GCF_020740685.1. Taxonomy (NCBI): domain Eukaryota; kingdom Metazoa; phylum Chordata; class Mammalia; order Rodentia; family Dipodidae; genus Jaculus; species Jaculus jaculus. The sequence goes on along the minus strand of NC_059114.1, from coordinate 56,494,566 downwards.
GGCAGATCCAGCAAACAGCTTCAGCACCAGCAGAGGTGGTTACAAAGGCAGCTTCAGAGGCAGCAGCAGGGGATCCAGCAGCGGGGGCTTCAACAGCAGCAGCAACAGATCCAGCAGCAGGTGGGTGACTTTTTGTTTCTTACTGTTTTGTATTGCTTTAATTTTTTTTTTTTATTTAATTTATTAGTTTTCTTTTCAGTAAATACAGGCAGTTTGGTACCATTATTTAGGCTCATCTGTGATCTACTACCTCCCATTAGACCCTCCTTGTTATTGAAAATGGGTCGTGCATTGTGGAGTTAGCCCCCAGTTATTTTGTTTTGTTTTATATCTTTGACTATTTTTCTGTCTTATCAAATGTTTGTTTCCTGTATTTCCTAACGTTCTTTTTCTTATAATTTACCCACCTTCCAGTTCAAGGTTGAATTTAAAAGTAATTGTCTTGTGTGCTTAGAGGGAGGGAGGTATAAAACAGAAAGAAATGAAATATATGGTTAAATCATAGGCAAAATTCAACCAAGTTTGAATTTTACAGGCACAGAGACTGGTTTTACATTACTGAAACTTCAGTTGTTAAGCAGATTACCATTGAGGTAGCTCCAAAAGGCTAAAGCCACAGAGTCAGGTGTCTAGCAGTAAACAATCTCACTCCTGGTACCAACTATACTGTTGCAGTCTGGTTCGTATTTCTGACAGAAATCACTCATCCAAGAGCAGCTTTTGGAGGGAAGATGTTTACTTTTGGTTTAGACAAACTATAGGAGAAGCTAAATGATGTGAGGGGAAAATGGTGGCATGAGCAGAGGGTGGACATCACCCCTCAGTCAACATAAGGTGGACAACTGCAACGGGAGACTGGGCCAAACACTGGCAAGGGGAAGCTGTCTATAATATCCATAAGCACACCCCTAACAATACACTGCCTTTAGGAGGCATTAATACCCAAATCTCTATTGGCTGGGAACCCTGCATGCAGAATACCTAAGTTTATGGCAAACACCTGAATCAAACCTGGCCCCATCCCCATAAACTGATAACCATACATGATATAAAATTCAGTGCAAGCATTCAACTTTAAATCAATCCCAATGGTGTCCCAACATTCCCATAGTGTGAGATCTTTTAACTGAGCCATAATACCAAAAAATAAATCCCCCCCCCCTCCCCAAAACCCATAATGACACAGAATAAACACTCACATTGCAAAAGATGGCATTGGGCATATGAAAGAAATAGTCAACCAATACAAGATTTCAAACAATCATGGAAAACATCAATCTCTATAGCTCTAAGCCCAACAACTCTAGCCAGTGACAAAACTCCAAGTCTGATAATTCTAACCAGCAACAAGTCTCTGTAGTTCCAATTTGGCCTCTCCAGCTCAGCTCCTCACAGTACTAGAAAACCTAATCTCTTTAGCAGCCGTCTTGTGGTTCTGGCAGCTCCACTGGGTCTTCACTGCAATCCATGGATCATCCTCATGGATCCATGCAGTCTCCATGCAGGCATCCAGCAAGCCTGCTTCACACCCCCATGACCATTTCCAAGACACAAGACTGTTGCCAATTCAATGACAATGTCTTTCCTGCATTTCTCATACTCCATAATACTAGGTAGGGTGCCAATTTGTTAATCCAAGGGAGAATTATGCAGACATTGAAGAACAGGACACTCCTTGAACTCTCAGGCACCTTTAAGACTCTGTATTCTTTTTGTTGTCCAAATGCAGGTCAGCTGGCCCAATCTCAAGGGTTGTCATCTCTCATGTAGTAGAAGCTGAATGGGAAGAAATTTCAGCCCAAAGATTTTATTTCTGGACTGGGGGCATGGCTTAGCTATTAAGGCAGTTGCCTGCAAAACCAAAGGATCCTGTTTCAATTCCCCAGGACCCAGGTAAGCCAGATGCACACGGGGGCACATGTGTCTGGAGTTTGTTTGCAGTGTCTGGAGGACCTGGCATGCCTATGCTTTCTTTCTATCTGCCTCTCCCAAGTCAGAACCATACCCAAACACAAGCCCACTCTACAATATCAAGCTATCATCAATCACGGGGTATAAGAGGGCCTAAACCTACCTTACTGTCTATCAAAAAAGTAAGTGTTATCTCAATTTTCTGGGTGCTAACTTACTCTCCGTTGGAGAATCTGCTTCTTTTTTCCAGATAGATACAGATCTTAAGAAGAGAGCTGCCCCAACATACCTCAAAAGGGGCCCAACTGAAACTAAGGACAACTGGCGAAATAAGCAAGGGTGATGTTTACCTGTGAACTGGATACCAGCACAAAGGGGAAGGAGATCAACGCAGAGAAAAATTAACTCCTACCAAATCAGAGAGCCAGAGCCTCATAGGCCCCCAACACCTCAGCACTGAAGCAAACCAAAAATGAACTCAACATGGCTCAGGGAAATTTTGCGGAAGAGGGGGCGGAAAGTCACATGTTGGGTCATGATTTTCAGAGACATTTATCATACCAATAACTGTGGGCTAACTCCACAATGCACGACCCATTTTCTCTAACAAGGAGGGTCTAATGGGAGGGGGTAGATCACAGATGAGCCTAAATAATGGTACCAAATTGCCTGTATTTACTGAAAAGAAAACTAATAAATTAAATTTAAAAAAATATATATAGAAGTACTAAAAAAAAAAAAAACTAAATAGATATGGATTAAATTAAATGATTCTCCCTAAATATTTGAAAAAAAAAAAAAAAACTATAGTGAATCTTGTCAAAAATACAGGTATAACTAATAGAAGAAATGGTTGAAGAATTGAAATAAATCTAATCAAAAATACAGATATAACTAATACAGGAAATGGTTGAAGAATTCAAAAATTTTTACTTGGTACCTGATAGAACCATTACACAGACAGCTAGTGCTAAATTAAAATTCATACATGAGTCTAACTATGAATTAAAACAATGAGTTTTGTGAACCATATTATCACTGTACTATTAATTCAGCTATTCACATCATACAAACTTTCAGCATACTAAGAACATAAGGAAACTGCAACCTTAGAAGCTATAGAAACCTAGTTCCTTTATACTCCATAGCAGATGTAAGGAATTCTTTCCTAAAGTTTCAAAGAAAGTGAGAATATTCAATGACATCACTTTTTATAATGAAATGGAGATAGAAATGATATTTCAGTTTAATAATCTAATGCAAGTTCTAGTGAAATAATATAAGAAAATATAATTTCTAAATATAAAGAGTAGCAAATTACATAAATGCAATGAATTCCCAAGAGAATGTGAAAATCATACAGAAATCCCTAACCTTTGTTTAAAAAAATTCATATACATACTAATGAGTAACTTCATATTTTAAGATAAAAGGTTAATAACAGTCAAACAAATGTTTATATCTCAGCTATGGGAATTGAAAAATGGTACAAAATTAATTCCTTTGGCAATACCACTGATATAACTTATTTAGTTGTACCTGTAAAAAAACAATAAAATATTTATATGCTAGAAGTTATGCGGTACTGATGAAAGGAGCTGACATAGACTAAAACACACAGAAACATATATATATATAGTTTGTTGCTTCTGATATACAGATTCAAAAAAATCACGACTAAAATAAAAGCAGAGTTTCTGATGTATGAATAATAGATTTGAAATTTTATATAGACATGGAGAGAATATATATATATTGTTTTTTCCAAGATAGGGTCTCACTCTAGTTCAGGCTGACCTGGAATCACTATGTAGTCTCAGGCTGGCCTCGAACTCAAGACAATCCTCCTACCTCTGCCTTCTGAGTGCTGAGATTAAAGGAGTGCACCACCATACCTGGTGAGAAGATATATTTTTGCAACAACTTTAAATAAACCTACATACCTACAGTAATCAGGTTAGCTTAGAATTGTCAAAGAAATAGAGATATACATAAATACAATACAAAAGAATTAATAAATTTACAGGTATATACTCAATTGAGTATTACAATGGCAACTGGACAAGGTTAATTTGTAGAAAAAGTTACTAGAGTCTTTAAACATTCTATCAGTTCAAAATATAGATATAAAAGTTAACTTCAACAAATAAGCACTCTGTGATATTCTATATAAAAATGGATTGTCAATCTAAATGTAAAACTTAAAACTATCTATAATTTCTTTAAGAAACTATTGGGAAAGAGGTGGTTATGATGTTAGATTAGTAAATTCTTCAGTAAGAGAAGAACTAATAAATTACACTATATAACATGTAGTGTTTCTATTAATCTAAAAACATTATTAAGAAAGCAAATCATAGACAGGTGTGGTGGCACACACCTTTAATCCAGTCACACTGGAGGCAGAGGTAGGTGGATCACAATGAGTTCAAAGCCACCCTGAGACTACATAGTGAATTCCAGATCAGCCTGGGCTAGAGTGAGGCATTGCCTCAAAAAAAAAAAAGTTGAAGGTGGCAAGTAGTCATGGACTAGAAAAATATAATTCCCAATCACATTTTGATAAATAACCTTAATCCAAAATACATGGAAATGTTCAGAATTAAAAACAATCAATTTTAAAATAAGGTAACATGTAATAGATATTTCTTCAAGGAATAATTTAAAAATAACAAAAGAATCAACATAATTCATTATTTGAGAAACGCAAATTAAAAACACAATTAGACCACTTGAAATGCCTGCTAAAAATGCTATATAAAAAGAAAAAGTAAAAAAAAAAGAAAAAAGTGCTGGGAAGGATTCAAAACATTTCTCATGAGAATGCCAAGGGCTTCTACCTCCATTGAATGTATCTCAGCAATATCTTCTTGACTTAGTGAGCCTTAAGAGTCAGAAATATTCCCTCTAGTTATTTACCAAACATAGCACAACACATGTTCCCACAAATGCTATATTATGAATGCTTATATCAACAACTTATTTATGGCATTTCTAAACTGTGCCCAAAATATTTATGACCTTAGTATTGAGTTCAAAACACTGGGCTTATGTTTACTCATTGCATTAGACAGGGTTCACCAGAACAACCAGTAATATGTGTGTACGAGTGCTTGTACATTATACTCCATATATACTCATATATATGTATATGTATAATATTTATAATATATATAATGCCATATATATGTATATATATTTACACACACATATATAATATATACATATATAATATATACATATATAATATATACATATATAATATATACATATATAATGTTTTGAACCAAATTTCTTTATTTCAGGTTTGCAGATCCAGGGAAGTTCCATTAGCAACAGAAGCCAGCTCCTGTCCATGAATCCAAGCAGAGAGAAAACCATTACCAGCCAACAAACAAGAAAGAAGAGAGCAAGCCTGCCAACAAGCAGGACCCCAGATCTCAGACCTTTCTGCCTATGTTTTGGCTTGAATTCATACTCACCTCCAAACACACCTTTAGTCTGGACCATAGGACATACCCCCTGTGACACCATGATCAATCAGCCAGGAGGCTGGAGACCCAAGCATTAATAAAACACCTAAGTCTCTGGGGGCAGTACATTTAAACTACCACGATAGAGATAGAGATAGAGATAGAGATAGAGATAGAGATAGAGATAGAGATAGAGATAGAGATAGAGATAGAGATAGAGATAGAGATAGAGATAGAGATAGAGATAGAGATAGAGATAGAGAGAGAGAGAGAGAGAGATAGAGATAGAGATAGAGATAGAGATAGAGAGAGATAGAGATATAGTGATAGATGATCTATTGTGAGTAATCTGACAATGACACATTGGACAAGCTGAAAACCTGATAGCTTTTCAGTTCATGAGATTGAAGAGCTCAGCATTCCATTTCAGTCTGGCACTAAGGATGGAAGCTCTTTGGAATTTCACTGGTCTTGAGACTACTCAGTGAGGTCAAAGAAGCTTGTGTAGGCTGTCTGTGGATGACACCAGAATCAGCCACAGAAGTATTCAGGGAGACGCAAAGACAGGTGTATACACACAACTGCATTTCCTCAGACCTCTTTCCATCTGGGCTGGGTGCCATCCACACAAAACTTTCAAGCTTTTCCTCCTCAGTTGTTCCTCTCTTGGAAATCTCTCATAGACATAGCTAAAGGTGTGTCTCTTTAGTGATTATAGATCCAGTCAACTGGACTAAACCAAACTTACTGGTAATCAAACTTAAATAAAATATAAAATTTGGGCTGCACAGATGGCTTAATGGTTAAAGTGCTTACCTGTAAAGCAAAAGGGCCCATGTTCAATTCCCCAGGACCCACATAAGCCAAGATGCACGAGATACATGTGTCTAGAGTTTGTTTGCTGTGGTAGGAGGTCATGCTGTGCCCATTCTCTCTTACTATCTATCTGTCTCTATCTAATAAATAAATAAAATATTTTTAAGTATACAAAACTTGTATGAACAAGGACAACATTAATCTCAAGAGTATATTACCACATGAAATAAGTTAGGTACAAAAAAAGTACCTAAGCAAGGCTGTGTGACTTCCAGGGAAGGTAAGATATAGAGGACTGTCATCTGAGAGTGATTTTTTTCTGGGCCATGATGGGGTGCACAGTGATGCAGTGAACCAGTAGCACAATGAAAATATGCATGCCATTGGTGATGGTGGAGACACCACTCTCCTAATTTGTTGTAATCCATCAAAATACACAATAAACAGGGATGAGTTTTATTGTATATAAGTAAAATTAATATAATCTGTAATCTCATATATTTTTATGGGTGTGCATGTGTCTGTATATGTATTACTGAATAATTATAAGGATGCTAGCAGGTGTCACAGAAATTCCTTATGAGAAGTGGAAGTCTTTCACTAACATTCTACTTCTCTAAATAGCTTGGTTAAAGATTCTATAAATTTTTGGCTTGATCATATATGTTATTTCTATTTAAATATTATACATAGATAAGTAGAAAATAACTTCCTGCTTTCAAGACAGGCATCACGGAGCTCACAGAAACATAATTTTTGTTCTTTTATAATTACAAAATTACATTTGTCAAGTATTAAGAAATTATATAATGAAAACTGAAAATGGAACTCTTCCCAATAAGCTAAGAATGACCTCTTACCAACACTTCTCACAAATGCTTGTTGTAAGCATAAGAAAACAGTAGTTTAGGATAACTTATTCAATATCTGCTATTTAAAGGAAAACTTAAATATGGAAGGTATATGTTGTGAAGAGAACTATTAAATATAATGTGATCAGTATGCTCATAAATTTGTTTAACAATCTTTTACCAGACAAATCTAAGGAAATGAAGAGCAAAATATCACAATAGGCATCTGCCTCTGATGAGAGATGAAGTACGGGTTGAGGCTCTCCAGGTACAACTCTGTTATGATGACATTATCCATTAGGGAAGTAGAACCACAGTACACTGAGTATGGAAGAATGTGGATCCAGTGAAGAAAACTCCCAACCACACAAGTATTTTACAGCTAGCCAGCAACAAGCAAGAACAGCTTAAGACTCTATTGCAAAGCAGCCATGGATTGAGGAACTTTTCAGGGAGGATGGAGTGCCACTGACATGTTCCCACTTGAAGAACTCCAGAAAGCAGCCTATTGGCATTTCTTTACACTGCAGTCACATAAACTCTTGGGTGAAAGTATTCTGGGCCATCTAGAGTAGAACTGGAATAAGGGCTAAGTGTGTCCCAGACAACTCCTTTTTATTTTTAGATACTACTTTCACAAAACTTTTCTAGTTATTATTGAGATCTATAAATGAGAAAGGAGGAACAGCTGGAGTAATTCAAAGTGTATAAAATTACCTTTTATCCTGCATATTTGAATTTAACTCATGTAGTTTATATATCTCACATTAAGTATGCATTAAATCCATGTTCCCTCAAAGTTCACTCCAACCAGCTTGTAATATTCAAGATGTTTTTGAGAAAAAGCTAATAAAAAATATCAAATATTTGAGTGATCAGAGCTAAAGGTAAATTTAAATCTTGTTGCTTTGGAAGAATAATAATTGACAGTACACTGAAATGCTCAATAAAAGTAAATACTTAATATGTGTTCAACCATGTTTATTGCTGCTCAATTTATAATAGCTGGGAAATGGAACCAGCCTAGATGTTCCTCAACTGATGAGTGGATAATGAAGATATGGCACATTTATACAATGGAGTTCTACTCAACGGTAAAGAAAAATGAAGTTATGAAATTTGCAGGAAAATGGATGGACCTGGAAAGAATTATACTAAGTGAGGTAACCCAGGCCCAGAAAGCCAAGTGCCACATGTTTTCCCTTATATGTGGATCCTAGGTACAGATGATTGGGCTTCTGCATAAGAAGGAAAAAACTCAGTAGCAGAGGCCAGTAAGTTAAAAAGAAGATATAAAGGGAAGAGAAAGGAAGGAATGAGGGTACTCAATAGGTTGGTATTGTATATATGTAAGTAGAATGATTGATATGGGGAGGGGATATGATGGAGAATGGAATTTCAAAGGGGAAAGTGGGTGGGGAGGGTATTACCATGGGATATTTTTTATAATCATGGAAAATGTTAATAAAATTGAGAAAAAAAGTAAATACTTCAAATTTTTACATTAAGGAATTTATTCTTCCTTTTATATGCATATACTATTCACTTATAGAAGTAATTATAAAATTTGAAGTTTTTATATTTGATATTTATTTGTGAGAGAGAAAGAGAAACAGGAAGAGAGGAAGAGAGGGAAAGAATGGGCATGCTAGAGCCTCCAGCTACTGCAAACGAACTAAGACACATGTGCTACCTTGTGCATCTACCTTATGTAGGTACTGAAGAATTGAACCTGGGTCCTTTGGATTTTCAGGGAAATAACCACGTAGCCATCTTTCCTGCCCCCTTTTTGAAGATTTTTGTCTTAAATACTTTGTAATTAATAATAGTATGTTGCTTAAGCAATTGACATGTTGTCATGCATAATGCATAATGAAGGAAGGTTAAAAAAGAGATGCCAATTTAGAAACAAGACTACTTGGGGAAAAAAAGATGGATATAGAAAAGGGATTGGGTGGGGGAAAGGGAAGAAAAAAATCAAGACTATTATATAATAGGTATTTAACCCTAAAATATAGACTATTTACAATGGTTGTTATATGCATTTTACATATATGAAATTTCCTAGATAGTTTATGCTTTTCTAGCTTGCATATTTCATAAAGATTTTGCAAAGGTAGTTATATTCTTATGTTTGAGTACACGTATATGTAAAGGTCAGAGGACTACCTTGAGAACCAGTTCTCACTGTATACTATATAACAGGAAGATTCCCTTGTTGTTTATGTCTAAATTCACCAAACTAGCTGACCCATAAACTTCTTGGAGATTCTCCTGTCTCCAATTCCAAACTTACAGATGTTCAGTGGTTATAGATACTAATGCTTATAAGTCATAGGTTCTGAAGATCTGAGCTCAGGTACTCTTTCTTGCATGGCAAGCACTTTATCCACTGGACAGTCACTCCAGCCATGAAGAGCAATTACATTTTTAAGGTACTGATAGACTTGTTTTAATTACATTTTGAATTTCACCATATGTTAAAATACCATCTAAGCAACATCATGCCAGGCAATAATGCATCTGTTGTCAGGAAAATTAATGTATTCTGCTTGACATATACACTTTTGGAGATGCTGTGTCTCATTCAGCTTGTCAAACCATGGCTCTACTCTCCCATTGCATAAGCAAAAGCCAACAATGTCTTAAGCTGGCCTTTTGCTGCTACTGCTTCACAGTCTCCTTGTGCTTTAAAAGGTTCAGATGTTTGCTTTTTTAAATCTTAGATTATCTTTTAAACCCGTTCTGTTTTAGTACACCCCAGCCATTTCTGTCATACTGCTTCCATGTCATTTCATAGAATCAGCAGTAACTAAAGTTGCACAGAAAACAGTTGCATATTATTTTCAATTATGTTGAAATTTATATGGATATTCTATAGTCCAAATTTTAGATTTCAAATAGCACACAGAGAAAGATATAAGTGCATGATATTAGTATCTCATGGTCTCCATGCATCACTTCTTGATTTATTCCTTAGAAAAAGAGATAGTGGTAGGAGTGTTGAGTGGTGATTCTTTGCCTGGTCTTTTATCCTGCATGTCTCCTTTATTTTGTTTTCTTTTGGTAGAGAGTTTATGTCTTAAACATAATGTTATGAATTTAATATTGTGGTCTTATAGCGATACCAAGAATGCATTGCCTATATGGGACTCTCATAAGTCAAAATATAGAAATAAGACAAAGTTATAATATAGAAACAGGGAAGTCAATTAACAGAATTGGTATTGGCTTTATTCACCTTTCTATTGCTAATAGCACAAACTACAGAAAGAGTAGCTTAAAAATAGGTGTACTTTGTCTAAAAGCCTGGTATAAATTGTGGTTATATCTATGACTTTTCTGCCTTCTTGTGGATAGAGTCCACAGAGAGAGAGCTGGGTATCACAGAAAGAAAGAATGAAGCATGGTGACCCATGTAAATGGACTTCTATAATGGACTCTTATAGAATACAGTCAACTCATTAAACAACAATTGCATGACTGAATTAAGCCATTCTTGAGTAACCACATTTTTTTTTCTTAACAATATCACTAAGTACTGCTTTATTTCTCAAGATATCAATCATTATTTATTAAAAAGAAACTTATATGGACACATCATGTGTTGGTACATTATCTCACACCTCCCTTCCCCATTCAGGACCCTCTTCAGTGGGATTGTTGGCATTCCCCTTGGGATTGCAGGTTATGAGATATGAGCACATCAGTCAGTCATTGTAACGGTGGGGGGGAGTGCCTCTGGACCTTCCCTTCAACTCCGTGACTCTTTGCATATTTCCACCCCATCTTCCTCAAAATTCCCTGAGCTGTGGTGGGCATGTTTTAAGTCTACTTTAGTTTTGTGCTCTCAATCAAGTTTTAATACAACTTTCACAGGTGACAAATAATATTCAAACCACACAAGCATCAGTAACTAGTACAAATATCCTAACATATATTCTTCTTACAATTTTGTTTGTGTGTGTGTGAAATTTACTATTTAGGCCACTTCCAAGCTTTATATTTCACTTATTAGGTCAAATGCACTTCTCAGTGTATGCTTACTCATTATGTATAACACACTTTTATTAAGCTATGAAGCCAAAATTATATCATGCCAATTGAATAAAAGTGGTTCTTAAAATCATAGTGAAATAATAAAGACACTCGGAACCAATGTTTTCATTATATGTTAGAATTACTCTAATCTTGTAATCACTAGTATGAAGGATTTAAAATGGATATAAAATATCTTTAAATGCAATTAACTAGAGTTGTATATTTTGTAATGCAATTTCTCATTTTTAAAAAGTCCATGAAAAAATATTCCATGTTGTACTTGACTTCACTGTGCAGAAGACTATATACCTACCTTACGTCATTAGTCAAAATTGGAACTGAAAATATGAGAATAATTCAAGGTAGCCAAATCTCAGGAATATAAGACGTTTTTATTAAACAGTAATTAAATCACTGGGGATGATATGACTACATAGCAGAAGGGCTTCCCTGATGAAGCTTAACTAAAATTCACCTGGAAATATTCAAGGTGCTTCCCTGGAAACTATTCTATTACAAGGTAATAAAATCAACATCAGCCAGTATTAGAAACAATTATTTTTCACATATGTTATTGAGTAACATTTAACTTATAAAGAATGGTTTTGTGATGACAATGCAACAGTCGCTGGCCTACTGAGGCTTCAAGAAGTAATGATTTGTCAACTAATATTTTTTAAAGAAAAGAAACTGAACCAATATGCTTGGGAAAGAAAAGAAAACCAAGAGGGTCTCAGAATTAATTGTGAACAATGACAAGTTTAAAACAACCACATTATTTCTCTAATAAATTAGGTCAAGGGATTATAGAATCAAGCTATGTTTTAAATGTTTGATTTATTAACTCTTTTAAAAAATTCCTCCTTTAAGTTTTGGTTTTGTTATTTTATTATTCACCTTGGACTTTGGATGAAAGATGATAAGCCAATGACTTCAAGAAAGAACAAAGTAAGAATTTAAGGTGCCAACTTTTCCCATTATCACAGTGCTCATTGACCTGAAATGATTTTGTTATATTTGAGTACTTAGACTGTTTAGATTACAACAGATGAAAATATAATAAAATTAAATATAGCTACTTATTCTTCAAGAAAAGCAAACTTTAGCTTCAGAAGACATCAGACTTTAAAAATGCAAACTGATTCTGTGATATGTTCTCAGTATATATTTGGATTGCTTACCTGAAGGAATAAACAGCATAACAGAACTCCCTGATTACCTGAAAAACAACATGTAACCTTGGTCAGTTTGGTTGTTAGACTATGCTTTAGAGATGTTCCACTTGTAAGAATGCCTGCAAGCAAGTATATAGTTAAATATAAACCTGTGTCTCTTTGTAAAACTTGTGAACAAATTGGTACAAACAGATAAATGATTGAGAAGATAACAATCTCTCTTTCATTTCACAGTGTTTATTTTAAATGTACTTTGTATTCTGAGCACATAGAGAATTTGATTTGAAGAGGTTTCCTTTTGAAGGTGACAAGCCAGCATTCACTAAAACATTAATCCTCTGGCTATTTATCAGAGACTACAGACTTCCTTGACATGGGAGGCTAGAAATATTACTCCCAGAGAATAGAGAAAATCCTAGTTCTTGTTGAACTCAAGGATCTTTCTACATTACACAAGATTATCTGGAAAGCATGTGTTCTGAGTTAAAATGAAATAGTGAACTTTCAGTCATATATTTTTTAACCATATTACAAAAAATAATAGCACTTAGTAGATTTGCCTGAAAAAAATCTGTAAAGCTTTGATATAGTGTACATGCAAAAAAATTAAGTAGAAGCATGACCTTGATAGCTATGGCAAGGGAAAGTTGATTAAATGCTTTAATAATATTCTCCTTTTGATATTACTCTGATGGTCCCCAAGGACAAATAAAAGAATAATCAAAGAACACAGAAGAAGGACTTATATGGGAAGGGCATGTCAGGGACATGGTTGATATGTAGGACTATGTATTAATATAGGCCAGTTTTACAAATCCCTCTGCAATTATTTATGTGCACATAACTCCTAAATATTGTTTACATTCTAAATCATAATATAAAATTAGAAATATATTAATTAAGGGATTTTTTAAAGTAGTCATGATAGCACAGGTATAGATTCAAATGAGGATTTCAGTCTGTTTAAAGAAGAGATAATCAAGTTCCACTGCATCATTTTCCAACTCTGTTAAACAGTCACTAACATCCAGAGTGGAAATTAGGCAAGATCACATAAGAAGGAACTAGAAGTGGTTGTCAGTTATTTTCCAAACAGTTAGTGGAGCTAAATGTTACCTAACTTAGATTTATTATGTCAAAATATCTTGATAGCTCACATAGCTCTATGAATAAGACGATAAGATTAATGACAAAAGGTATACCAATATTGCTATATCTTAACAAAATTAAATAGATACAGAAGCATAATATTTACATATGTTTATACCACATCATAAACTGAATAAGGTTACACATGCCTAAAATATCAGCACTTAACAGGCTGAGGCAGGAAGAATTGCGGATTTGAGGATAGCCTATACTACATGGAAAGTTGCAAGTCAGCCTGCCTGAGTTATATGTGAGAACTTGTTTCAAAAGTTAAGCATACCTAATCATGATTTATGTGGTATATTTCGTAGCTACATGTTTATATCATTCATATATATATTTAACATAAGAAATAAAAAGAACAGGGCAAATGTATATCAAGCTCTTATTCATAGTAGCTTCTGAGGTAAGAGAAGTATGATTGAAGCATGTGATAATGCGGACTTCATATATGTTTATTACTACATTTTTCCATATGTAAAGTAAGGGTAATGATTATATGTATAACATAGAGTTGTAAGATAACATGAACAAACATAATAGAATGTGTAGAACACTGAAATAATACAGGACATTGATAATCACTATTACTAAGTATTTCATGATAAGGACATTAGATTCATTGTTTGAACTAATGATATTCAAACACATAACATGTAAATCTTGAATCTTCTTCCATACCCAACAACCCAGAAGGTACTGTGGGATATATAAATTTTATTGGCAATAGTTTCATAGAACATGTTTTTATTTATCAAATTATGTAATATTTATGATATATATCATATATTTACATACATACATACATACATACATACATACATACATACATATATATATGCCTTACATGTTATCTCCATGTGTATCTGTATATCTGTATTCTGAATTCGTGTGTATAAATGTAGGCATGAATGCTGCAGTATACATAAAAGATCTTAGTAAACCTTGGCCTCCAATCCTCTTCTACCACCTTGTTTGAAGCAATCTTTCTTTTTCCCACTGTGACCTCAAGGATAGCTGTCCAGTGGCCATGCCCAAATGTTTATACTGGGTTAGGATATTTGACCTCCTTTGGTTTCAGACCTCCTCAGGTCCTCATTCTTGCTCAGTGCTCATTGCTGACTATTTTTAGGTTTAGCAGTTCACTATTTTTCTCTCATATTTTAACTATCCTTTCTGTGTTTTGTGTTTATAACATATGCTGATTATTAAAAAGTAAAATATATTATTAAACAGAGCTTATTTCAGTATTTAAATAATTTTAAATCCTATCATTAAGTATATGAAAACATAATTTGCATTTTCTGGTTAGAATCTAATCAAATGCGGCATTTTAGGTTAATTTTCAAGATTAAATTTAAACATAATCAAGCAATCATTTCTTAATTTCTCAACAAATGATATTATAGACTCAGAGCAATTATTTCAGTGTGGCTGAGACAGAAATTAGTGGTAGTTTAAATAATATACGCACCCATTTACATAGTTCAAAAGCAATATTTTTATTTTATAGATAGCTTCAATGATGTGAATTTTAATTGTTACTATTCTATTAAGCAACCCTTAAGTCTTACAATCAAAGATCAAGTATTTTTTGCTACTTATTTAGAAAAAAGACTTTGGGGGAAGCTTTATGTCCTAGAAAAGTGGGTTAAGAATATCATTCTTTGGAATGTCAAAGGGGAAAGTGTGGGGGGAGGAAAGAGGGTATCACCATGGGATTTTTTCATGAAAAATGTTAATAAAAATTAAATTAAAAAAAGAATATCATTCTTGTGTGCACTAATCAGAATATTTAAAAAGTATAAATTATTTAGCAAAATAATTTTTAATCCTTTGGTAATGACTTCTCAGGTTAAACAATAATGGGTTCCCTGGAGGCAGAAAAAATTATCTTACACTGCTCATAGTTTTTACATCTTTGTAACATGAAGTCTTTAAGGCTATTGTGTTAGAATTTATAAAAAAGAGTCAACTTGCATATGTGCAAAAACAATCTGTATCTAAGTTGTATTTGCTTTTCATGTGGAAAGCTTAAGAAATAAAGAAGGGAGACTTCCCAAAAGGTAGAGAGAAAGGAGACATTGGGAAAATGGAGACCTAATAGCAATTACCTGATGCCCAAAATACAACTGAATCTTTTTTCTTTATTTTTATGTGTGTGTGTGTGTGTATGTGTGTGTCCATCTATATGACAGATGTGGAGGTCGGGGGACAACATTGCTTATAAGTCCTCATCTTCCATCTTGTGGATGCAGAATCCCTTTTTCTTGCTGTTTACCACTGTGTTTACCAGGCTAGTTAGCCCATGAGCTGCTGCTGTATTCTCCTTTCTTTCCCTTGCTTCTCACAGTAGACATACTGTGTTTACAGATTCCATCTATAGTGGTTGGCTTCACTTTGGTTCTGTGGATCTGAACACAGGTAGTTACACTTGTACTGCAAGTGCTTTATCCATTGAGCAAGCGCCACAGCTTCAGAACTGGGTCTGACTTTGTACCTTGCAACCTGTTAGGTTCCAGAGTTGGCATGAGAAAATAGAAGCTATGCTGTATGTTTCATGATCTTGCAATTTTCTAAAAAAAGCATGATGTTAAAATGAATTATAAATAATCCACTTATGTTATAGCTCCAAATTGCATGCATGCTGTCTGAAATTTGGTAGCTAAAATTACCCTGGACTAAAAATTAAAAAGTGGGTGGAACATCCACATTCACCTCTGTGTACTTCCTGAATGCTAAAACTCTGCAACCATTGGCCTCACCCACTCTTACTCCAACTCACTATGTAGCCTAGGATGACCTTGACCTTCTGATCCTCCAGGCAACATCCCCTCCTGCCAGCGATGCGATGGTGAGCATGCACCCCATGCTCAATCCGTGTGGTGCTGGGGACGGTGCTTCATCCCTGCTAGACCGACACTGATCCCACTGAGTAATACCACCAGCCTTCTCACAACCTTCCTTCTTTAAGTTTTGCTTTATTTATTTATTTTTGCCAGGTACTTATCATAAAATGAAAGCTAGTAAGAATTATGGGGTGTAGTATACAGTGAAGTCAAGTGTTGTGTGCCTCTCCTTTTACCCTCTTCCTTGTGACTGCTTTGGCTATGCTAAGACTGTGGTTCCATATGAATTCTTCTATCAGTTTCTACTTCACTAGTAATTGTGTAGGTATTGTACTAAATCTGTGTGTATCAATGTAAGCAACATGTACTTTACTAATATAAAATCTGCCAATCCATTAAAATGAGACCTTTCTTTATCTTCTATTTCTTCAATCTTTTTTAAGCGTTTATGGTTTGTCAGTATAAACACCTTTACCATCTGTATTTATACTTATTCCTAGGCATTTTTTTGGAGATAGAAATAATTTTTCTTCTCCTATTTCTATTTGTGGCTCTTTTTTATAACTTCTTTCTACTTTTTTATCATTTCAATAAGTATGATGGAATATATATTCTTGTGTAACTCCTGATATCAGAAGAAATGCAATTGGTTTCTTCCCATTATATAGAATACTGTCCATATTTTGTTATGTTTTGCCTTTCATTTGTTATGCTATGATCCTTTTATTTTTTTTTTTTTTAGGGTTTTTTGTGGTTTTTTTTTTTATTAGTTTTCTATTCTGCAAGTACAGGAAGTTTGGTACCATTATTAGGCTCATCCATGACCTGCCCCCTCTGGATTGGCCCCTACTTGTTGAGGTATATGGGTCGTACATTGTGGGGTTATCCCACAGTTGGTATGATTTTTATATTGCACATGATTTTAATTATAAATTGATATTTGATTTTATGAAAATTTTCTGTATTTGTTTAGATTATCACATAAGTTTTTCTTGATTATGTTTATATGCTGTTACATTTATTGATGTGCATATGTATAAAAGTACTTAAATTCCTGGAATTAAGACAATTATCATAGTGTGAAATCTGAATATAGGTTCTAAATATGTTCATATTTCATAGAACATTATTAAACTGTTTATTAAAGAAATTGTTCTAAATCTCTCTTACTTTATCTATCTATATCGCTGTCTCTCCCTCATCAGGTTTTGCTATTAAAATCATACTAACTTCATAGAATAAATTTAAAGATTTCCTCTGAACACACTGTAGGGCTGGCCTTGATCCACTCCCAGCGGCATACTTCCTCCTCAGTAGAGCCCTGACCACTAGAGACTCAAGCTGCAAGTTCAAGTTTAATAAAAGCTGCCAGATTCTATGGCACCATACATTTACACTACCACATTCTACCCTTGGCCTCATAGATTCAAGATCATTACACAAGTTAAATTTCTCTCAGTAAAACCTCAAAGTTTGACACATTCCTTAACAACTTTGATACTGTTCCAAAGTCCTAAGTTTCATCTGAGATTAAAGTTTCTCTCATAATTTTGAGTCATTTATAAATCAAAACACAATTTACATATATCCAGCATTCCCATTTCCAAAAAGTATAACAAAGAGAGGTTGGACTACTGCAAAATGAAGAGCCAGTAGGCAAATATCAAACATCTGCTGCTCAAGTCAAATATCCATAACCAATGACATGTATTTGGATTCAAATTCTACCCCTCTAGCTGGGCTGAGCAGCATGGGGAAAATATGTCCAGAGCCAATAGTGCTCCCTGGTAACTGTTCCAAAGTCTTGGTACATACAAAACAACTTCAGGTCTACAATGAAATCCATGGTTCATCTTAGTAGCTCCATAAAATGACCTTACTTGTTCTCCAATACAGGGAGCTCCACCCTCCTTCACATTCTTGGAACCATGTTGTAAATCCAATGACCCTTCTTTCCAGTATTTGTTCTACCCTATAGTACCAGGTGGGATACCAAATTTGTTAGTGAGGGGAGGGGTAGTGAGTAGCATACTCCAACACCAGTCTTCCTTCCAGCCACCTCCTTTCAAAATAATTTGTATTTTTATGGATTTGAGCTATCTAAGGCTCACCCTCAGAGCATAATTTCCATTGTTTCAATGAAAACTAGTTGGATAACTGTTGTAGTTAGATTCAGTTGTCCTCCATAAATTTAAGTATTCTGAATGCTAGGTTCCCAGCTGATAGAGACTTAGGAATTAATACCTCCTGGAGATGGTGTATTTTAGGGGGTGGGCTTATGATTACTATAGCCAGTTTCCCCTGCCAGTATTTGGAAAACCCTCCTGTTGCTGTTTTCCACCTTCTGTTGTCCAGGGGGTGAAGTCAACCCTCTGTTCATGCCATCATTTTCTCCTGTCAACATGGAGCTCCCCTCAAGTCTGTAAGCCAACATAAACCTATTATTCCCCTCAAACTGCTCTTGGTAGGCTGACTTCTGCCAGCATTGCAAACCTGACTGTGATAGTAAAGCTTATACTGAAAGTGGGGTTGCTACTAGACACCTGACTATGTGGCTTTGGTCTTTTGGACCTGACTTTCAAGAAGAAATTGGAAGGATTTGAAACCTTGGCTTAAGAGGTGTCTTGCAGTGCTATAAGTACAGCTTGATGGAGTAATGTGGTCAGAGTTGAAAGATCTGCATGCGATAAGAACTACGGACTGAGATTTGGCTTGTGAGGGTTAAGAAGAGCTTTGTCAGGACTGGACTAGAAGCAACTTGTGTCAGAGGATTGCTGTAATGTCCATGTCCTGTGAACTTATGCAGGGTTGCTTTGCGTAGAAATGGCTGATGTGAGCAGAGGGATATGGCACAGAAATAAAATCTTTTTTTTTTTTTTTTTAAGAGTGTCCTGAAGAGCAGTTCCTACACAGCCAAAGCTGAGACCCACTGGCCTGTGTGATTTCTGGATTATGTTTTTAATATTTTATTTCTATTTATTTATTTATTTATTTATTTACTTATTAAAATTTAATTTATTAGTTTTCTTTTCAGTAAATACAGGCAGTTTGGTACCATTATTTAGGCTCATCTGTGATCTACCCCCTCCCATTAGACCCTCCTTGTTAGAGAAATTGGGTCGTGCATTGTGGAGTTAGCCCACAGTTATCGGTATGATAAATGTCTCTGAAAATCATGACCCAACATGTGACTCCGACATTCTTTCCGCCCCCACTTCCGCAAAATTTCCCTGAGCCATGTTGGGTTCATTTTTGGTTTGCTTCAGTGCTGAGGTGTTGGGGGCCTCTGAGGCTCTGGCTCTCTGATTTGGTAGGAGTTGATTTTTCTCTGCGTTGATCTCCTTTCCCTTTGTGCTGGTATCCAGTTCACAGGTAAACATCACCCTTGCTTATTTTGCCAGTTGTCCTTAGTTTCAGTTGGGCCCCTTTTGAGGTATGTTGGGGCAGCTCTCTTCTTAGGATCTGTATCTATCTGGAAAAAAGAAGCAGATTCTCCAACGGAGAGTAAGTTAGCACCCAGAAAATTGAGATAACACTTACTTTTTTGATAGACAGTATGGTAGGTTTAGGCCCTTTTATACCCCGTGATTGATGGTAGCTTGATATTGTAGAGTGGGCTTGTGTTTGGGTATGGTTCTGACTTGTTTCCCAGCTCCAGATATGGGTCTAGTACCACTGAGTGGATCAGTTAGCCAAATCAAGAGCAATTGATTCCTCACCATGGCTGTGTACCACTATTGCACTTGTGTGGGCATCACATCTGGTTATTTGTTGCTAATTAGGTTAAACAATGTGTTGCTTGGACAGATCTTGGTCATTTCCCACAGTTGCCTATGTAGCACCTTCTGGCACTAGACACGCTGACTGTCTGGGGACTGACACTCTCCTGGCTTCCAGCCATGTCATTCCATTTTACGTGTCAGCTGTGTATGGAGTCTTCAGCAATAGGGTCTTACCACTTGCCTTTGGTGGGTCATCAAGTACTTTGACAGAAGTCTGTCATTGTTTGGGGAATCCTTGTAGGTTTCTCTGATCAAAAGCTCATTGTGGATGGTAGGCCTAAGCTAGAAGTGGGGGTTACAGGTCAGTGTCCACTAAGAAATTGAGGAAAACGATAACTAATATACAAGAGTTAGAGAGGAGAGAGATAGAGGGGAGAGGGGGAGAGAGACGGAGGGAAGATGTAGGAGATTTAGGTCAGTTTTGATCCTACCCTCTCCAGTGTCTTGTGGTTCAGGTGTTTCCTGTAAGGGTCTAGTGAAGGTTCAGCCATTTGGTCTGTCTTTTAGGAAGTAGAATTTTATGGTACCATTGCCATTTGGGTCCGGATTACTGTTTTCCACCCTTTGATTCCCTCCCCGCCCTCCCATCCATCTTATTGTCTAGTCCATGAGGTGCTTGCTGGGTATGTAAGGCATCTTGGGCAGATTCATGTTAGGTGTTGTAGATGAATGAGACTATGTATCGATTTTTTTTTTTTTTTTCTGTGATTGGGTAAGTTCACTGAGAATGATCTGTTCCAGGTTCAACCATTTTTCCTCAAATTTCTTTATGTCGTTTTTTCTTACTGCTGTATAGAATTCCATTGTGTAGATATACCACATCTTTGTTATCCATTCTTCTAATGATGGACATCTGGGTTGATTCCAGCTTTTAGCTATTACGAATTGAGCTGCTACAAACATGGTTGAGCAAATCTCTCCTGGCTTTTGGGTTGAAGGTTTTAGGGGAGATGCCCAGTAATGGTATAACCGGTTCTGTTGGTATTTCTATAGCCAGCTTTTTCAGGAGTCTCCATATTGCTTTCCAAAGTGGTTGTACCATCCTGCATTCCCACCAACAGTGAATAAGTGTCCCTGCTTCTCCACATCCTCGCCAGCATTTGTTTTCATTTGACCTTTTGATGTTGGCTATCCTTATTGGGGTAAGGTGGAATCTCATAGTTGTTTTAATATACATTTCTCTGATGATTAGGGATGATGAACATTTTCTTAAGTGTGTGTTTGCCATTTGTATCTCTTCCTCTGTGAATTGCCTGTTTAACTCTGTGCCCCATTTTGTGAGTCAGGTATTTGTCTTCTTATTGTTTAGACTTTTGAGTTCTTTGTAAATTCTAGAGATAAGGCCTCTATCAGTTGGATAACCTGCAAATATTTTCTCCCATTCTGTGGGTATTCTATTGGCTTTGCTTAGTATATGCTTGTCTGTAAAGAAACTCTTCAGCTTCATATGATCCCAATGGTTGAGTGACTGTTTAAGAACTTGAGCCACTGGGTTTTTTTTTCAGGAAGTCTTTTTCCATTCCTATATCATGGAAAGTCCTTCCTAAATTTTCTTCCAGTAGTTTTCGAGTTTCTGGTCTTATGTTGAGGTCTTTGATCCATTTGGATTTGAGTGTTGTGCATGGTGAAATGTGTGGATCAAGTTTTAGTTTCCTGCATGTGGTTATCCAGTTTGTCCAGCACCATTTGTTGAAGATGCTACCTTTTTTCCAGTCTATATTGTTTGGGCCTTTGTCGAATATCAAGTAGCTATAGTTGCTTGGCCCAAAATCCGGGTCCTCAAGTCTATTCCATTGGTCTATACTCCTGTTTTTATGCCAGTACCATGCTGTTTTTATTACTATGGCTTTGTAGTATAGCTTTATATCGGGTATGGTGACGCCACTGGAGGTATTTCTTTTGCTGAGGATATGTTTGGATATGCGAGGCCTTATGCCTTTCCATGTGAAATTTGAGATCACTTTTTCTATCTCTGTGAAGAACACTGTAGGGATTTTAATTGGAATTGCATTAAATCTATATATTGCCTTTGGTAGGATTGCCATCTTCACAATGTTAATTCTGCCTATCCAGGAGCATGGGAGGTCTTTCCATCTTTTCAAGTCCTCCTCAATTTCTTTTTTGAGAGTTTTTATATTTTCGTTGTCTAGATCTTTTATATCCTTGGTTAACGTTATTCCAAGGTATTTTATTTTTTTTGTTGCTATTGAAAATGGGACTATGTCCTTTATTTCTTTTTCTGTGTCTTTGTCATTTGCATACAGAAATGCTACCAATTTTTGTGCATTGATTTTGTATCCTGCTACTTTGCTATAGGAGTTAATCACCTTCAGGTGTTTTGGGATGGAGTCTCTCAGGTCTCTTACATATACAATCATGTCATCAGGGAATAGAGCTAACATAACTTCTTCCTTTCCAAATTGTATCCCTTTTATTTCCTTCTCCTGTCTTATTGCTTGGGCTAGGACTTC
This sequence comes from Jaculus jaculus, assembly GCF_020740685.1. NCBI lineage: Eukaryota > Metazoa > Chordata > Mammalia > Rodentia > Dipodidae > Jaculus > Jaculus jaculus. The sequence continues at coordinate 56,472,048 of NC_059114.1, read as the reverse complement.
CAGAACTATGTTGAAAAGCAGAGGTGAGAGAGGACATCCCTGTCTTGTTCCTGATCTCAATGGGAATTCCTCCAGTCTCTCTCCATTAAGTATTATTTGGGCCTTTGGAGCTTTGTATATTGCCTTTATTATGGTAAGATGTGAACCAGCCATGTCGATTCTCTCCAATGTTTTGATCATGAAGTGATGTTGTATCTTGTCAAAGGCCTTTTCTGCATCTATCGAAATGATCATGTGATTTTTTATGTTTAAGCTTGTTTATGTGGTGTATTACATTGACAGATTTTCGTATGTTGAACCACCCTTGTGTTCCTGGGATAAATATCACTTGGTCAAGGTGGATAATGCTTTTGATGTGTTGTTGGATTCGGTTTGCGAGTATTTTGTTGAGGATCTTTGCGTCTATGTTCATTAGGGAAATAGGCTGATAGTTTTCTTTTCTTGTGGCATCTCTGCCTGGTTTTGGGATTAGGGTGATACTAGCTTTATAGAAGGAGTTGGGTAGCTTTCCCTGTTCTTCAATTGTGTGGCACAGTTTTAGGAAGATTGGTTTGAGTTCTTCCATGAAGGTTTGATAAAATTCACCTGGAATCCATCTGGTCCTGGACTCTTCTTTTTTGGGAGGTTTTTTATTACTTTTTCAATCTCCATGAGTGTGATGGGTTCATTGAGGTGGTTGATCTGCTCTGAGTTTAGCTTTGTTTTATGATATGCATCCAGGAATTTGTCCATCTCCTCCACATTTTCCAGTTTTGTGGAGTAGAGGTTTTTGAAATAAGTCCTGATGATTCTGCTGATTTCACTTATGTTTGTTGTGATCTCTCCTTTTTCATTTTGAATTTTGTTAATTTGGAGTCTCTCCTTTTTTTGCTTGATCAAATTGGCCAGAGGTTTGTCAATCTTGTTTATTTTTGCAAAGAACCAGCTCTTTGTTTTGTCAATTGCCTTAATTGTTTCCTTGGTTTCCAATTTATTAATTTCTGCTCTGATTTTGATTATTTCTTTCATTCTGGAGCTTTTTGGGTTGGATTTTTCTTGTTTTTCCAATGCCTTTAGGTGGATGGTTAGGCTATTGATTTGGGATCTTTCTGTCTTTTTTATGAAGGCATTGAGTGCTATGAATTTTCCCCTGAGGACTGCCTTCATTGTGTCCCATATGTGTTTGTATGATGTGTTCTCATTGTAATTCAATTCCAGGAATTTTGCAATTTCATTTTTTATTTCATCCACTATCCAATTATTGTTTAAGAGTGTGCTATTCAGTTTCCAGTTGCCATTGGGGTTCTTGTTGGTTTTTTTGTTGTTGATTTCTAGGAATATAGCATTATGATCTGATATCATGCAGGGAATTATGTCAATTTTCCTAAATATGTGGAGGCTATCTTTGTGACCCAGTATATGGTCTATTTTAGAGAATGTTCCATGGGCTGCTGAGAAGAATGTGTAGTCTGTGGATTTGGGATGGAAAGTTCTGTACATGTCTGTTAGGTCTAAGTACTCTATGGTTTTGTTGAGCTCTCTTACTTCCCTGTTGAGCTTCTGTTTGGATGATCTGTCTATTACTGATAATGGTGTGTTAAAGTCCCCAGCTATGATGGTGTTGGTGGTTATTTTTGTTTTTTTGTCAAGTAGGTTTTGTTTTATGAACTGTAGTGCCCCTGTGTTTGGTGCATACAGATTTATGATTGTAATTAGAATTCTCTTTGTTTTTCTTCTTCTCATCATTTAGGAATTCTTTGGAAATGGGAACCCTGTTGTGTTGTCCAGACTGCTCTTGAACTCAAAATTCCTGTACTCTAGTTACCCACTAACCTTATCCACTCGGAGCACTAGAAATGCAAACCAGCTCCAGCAAGGCTGGATTTGTGCAGCTATTAATGACTTAGCTTCATCACACAAAATAGTTTTTTTTAAATATTTTATTTCTTTATTTGAGAGATAGATAGAAAGACACAGATAGAGAATGAAAGAGAAAGGGAGAAAGAAAGAAAGAAAGAAAGAAAGAAAGAAAGAAAGAAAGAAAGAAAGAAAGAAAGAAAGAAAGGAGGGGCGAAAGAAAGAAAGAAAAGAAAAGAAAAGAACAGAAAAGAAAAGAAAAGAACAGAAAAGAAAAGAAAAGAAAAGAAAAGAAAAGAAAAGAAAAGAAAAGAAAAGAAAGAGGAATGGATGCATCAGGGCCTCCAGCCACTGCAGACCACAGATGCATGTGCTATCTTGTGTAATTGGCTTTTGGCTTATGCAGGTACTGAGCACCTGTGCCCTTAGGCTTTGCAGGCAAATGCATGAACTGCTAAGCCATCTCACCAGTACTCAAAATGTTTCTTATTTAGGGATAATGTTATCCTTAATATGACCCAATATACAAGTGTTCAGCTCTACATTGAAATTAATCCAACATGAATTCCATAAAAACCTATCTTTGAATATTGAAGTTGGATGTTCTCTGGGACAGATAGTTGTAGTGATATACTTTTAATGTTAATATGGAATGTCAGATGTGTGCAATGGCTCCCAGTCATCTGTGTGCACAAAATATACCTAACTGATCTCTATAGTGTACATATTTCCCAGTGTTCTTTTGATGCAAGTATTCATAACTTACATGAGATAAGAAAGGGTTTTTGCTAGATGAGCCTAGTTGGGCCAGAGTATGGCATTAAATAGAATAGGTATACTAAGTATCCTTTGATTTAATGATATTTTCTCTCTTTTTTTGCATTTTTTATTAGTTTTCTATTCAGCAAATACAGGCAGTTTGGTACCATTATTAAGATCATCCATGACCTACCCCCTACCCATTGGCCCCTCCTTGTTGATGGGTCATGCATTGTGGAGTTAGCCCTCAGTTATTGGTATGATAAATGTCTTAGCATATCTTGACCCAACATGTGGCTCTGACATTCTTTCCGACCCCTCTTCCACACAATTTCCCTCAGCCACGTTGGGCTCATTTTTGGTCTGTTTTAGTGATGAGGTGTTGGGGGCCTCTGAGGCTCTGGCTCTCTGAATTGGTAGGAGTTGATTTTTCCCTGTGTTGGTCTCCTTCCCCCCTGTGCTGGTATCCAGTTCATCAGGAAAACAGCACCCTTGCTTGTTTCACCAATTTTCTTTAGTTTCAACCAGGGCCCTTTTGAGGTATGATGGGGTGGCTCTCTCCTTAGGATCTACATCTATCTGAAAAAGAGAAGCAGATTCTCCAATGGAGAGTAAGTTAGCTCCAGGAAAAATGAAATAACCTTTACTTTCTTTTTTTTTTTTTTTTTTTTACAGAGAGTTTAATAGGTGTAGGCCCTCTTGTACCCCATGATGGATGGTAGCTTGATGTTGGAGAGCTCTTATGTTTGGAAATGGTTCTGGCTTGTTTCTCAGCTCCAGCTATGGGTCCCATACCACTGAGGGAATCAGTTAGCCATATCAAGAGCAGTTGGTTCCCCACCATGGTTGTGTGCCACTATTGTACTTGTGTGGGCATCACAACAGGTTATTTGCTGCTAAGTAGGTTAGACCATGAGTTGCTTGGACACATATTGGTCATTTCCCCCAGTCGCCCATGTAGCACTTTCTGGCATTAGATACGCTGACTATCTGGGGACTGACTCTCTCCTGGCTTCCAGCCATGTACTTCCATTTTACTTGTCAGCTGCATATGGGGTCTTCAGCAATAGAGTCTTACCACTAACCTTTGGTGGGTCATCAAGTCCTCTGACAGAAATCTGTCATTCTTTTGGGAAACCTTGTAGGTTTCTCTGATCAAAAGCACATTGTTGATGATAGCCCCATTCTGGTACTGGGAGTTACATGTCAGTGCCCACTAAGAAAATGAGGAAAAATATAACTAATACACAAGAGTTAGAGAGGAGAGACAGAGAGAGAGAAAGAGAGAGAGAGAGAGAGAGAGAGAGAGAGAGAGAGAGAGAGGAAGAGGGAAGGAATGAGGAAAAATATAACTAATACACAAGAGTTAGAGAGGAGAGACAGAGAGAGAGAAAGAGAGAGGGAGAGAGAGGAAGAGGGAAGGAGAGCGAGGGAGAGGGAGGGAGAGGGAGGGAGGGAATATGTAGAAGGTTTAGGTTAGACTTGATACTATCCTCTCCAGTGACTTGTGGTTCAGGTGTTTCCTATAAGGGTCTCGTGAAAGTTCAACCAATTTGTCTGCCTTTTAGGAAGTAGAATTTTATAGTACTATTGCCGTTTGGGTCTAGATTAGTATTTCCCACCCCTCCGATACCCTCCCCTCCCTCCCCATCCATCCTGGTGTCTAGTCCATGAGATGCTTGCTGGGAATGTAAGTTATCATGGATAGATTCAGCTTAGGTGCTGTAGAAGAGTGAGACTATGTGGCAATTTTTTTTTTTTTTTTCTGTGATTGGGTAAGTTCACTGAGAATGATCTGTTCCAGGTTCAACCATTTTTGCTCATACTTCTTTGTGTGATTTTTTTCTTACTGCTGTGTAGAATACTATTGTGTAGATATACCACATCTTAGTTATCCATTCTTCTAGTGATGGATATCTGGGTTGATTACAGCTCTTAGCTATCATGAATTGAGCCGCTACAAACATGGATGAGCAAATTTCTCTGGCCTGTGGTTTGAAGGTTTTAGGGTAGATGCCCAGTAAGGGAATAACTGGGTCTGTTGTTATCGCTATAGTCTGCTTTTTCAGAAGCCTCCATATTGCTTTCCAAAGTGGTTATACCATCCTACATTCCCACCAACATAGGATGAGTGTTGGTACTTCTTCACATCCTTGCTAGCTTTTATTTTCATTTGATTTTTTGATGTTTGCTATCCTTATTGGGGTAAGGTGGAATCTCACAGTTGTTTTAATTTGCATTTCTCTGAGGATTAGGGATGATGAATATTTTCTTAAATGTGTATTTGCCATTTGTGTTTCTTCCTCTGTGAACTGTCTGTTCAGCTCTTTGCCACATTTTGTGACTGGGGTGTTTGACTTTTTACTGTTTAGATTTTTGAGTTCTTTGTAGATTCTAGAGATTAGACCTCAATGAGTTGAATAACCTGCAAACATTTTTTCCCATTCTATGGGTAATCTATTGGCTTTGATTGAAGAAACAGTGCAAGATTTCAAAAATTTCAGTAAGTTCAAAAGTTCCTGTGAACAGAATATGAGGGAACTGTGGGATACACTTAAAAGTCCTAATATCAGGATCATTGGAATACCAGAAGGAGAAGAAATTCAAACTAAAGGCTTGGAAAACTTATGTAACAAAACATTGACAAAAACTTCCCCAGTCTCTTAAAAGAAAGGCCCATCAAGATAGAAGTAGCCAACAGAACTCCAAACAGACTGGACCAAAGGAGAAATTCTCCAAGACATATTGTCATTAAGACTGTAAACATTAACACCAAAGAGAAAGTCCTAAAAGAAGCTAGGGAAAAAACAACACACCATTTTCAAAGGTACCCCATCAGAAATACTTCAGGCTTCTCAATGGAAACACTGAAATCTAGAAGGGCCTGGAATGAAACACTGCAAAGTCTAAGAACCTATGGCTCCCAACCCAAACTACTCTACCCAGCAAAAGTATCCCTCATAATAGATGGTGAAAGAAAAACTTTCCATGACAAAATTCACTTTTACAATTATATGTACACAAATCCAAATCTACAGAGAGTATTTGAGGGAATTCTCCACAAAGAAGAAACAAATAACCAAACTCAAATGCCTACAAGAAGCAGATCACAACAATGAAACCCAGAGTAGGCACAAAAACCTTCAAAGCCCATGAAAACACTAACACACATCTACCACCACAATATGGCAGGGATAAAATCAAAGCTCACAGTCATTACCCTAAAGAGTAATGGCCCAAATTCACCCATCAAGAGACACAAGCTAACAGGATGGATAAAAAAAATTAGACCCCTCAATCTGTTGCCTTCAATAAACCCATCTCACCACTAAAGACAGACACTTCCTCAGGGTAAAGGGGTAGAAGACAATATTCCAAGCAAATGGGAATAAGAAACAAGCAGGTATAGCCATATTAATAATGGATAAAATAGACTTCAAACCAAAAATAATCAAAAAAGACAAAGAAGGCTACTTCCTGCTCATCAAGGGAACAATCCATCAAGAGGATATTAGAATCATAAATCTGTATGCACCAAACACAGGGGCACCATAGTTCATAAAACAAAACCTACTTGACAATAAAACAGAAATAACCACCAACACCATCATAGCTGGGGACTTCAATACACCATTATCAGTAATAGACAGATCATCCAAATAGAAACTCAATAGGGAAGTAAGAGAGCTCAACAAAACCATAGAGCACTTAGACCTAACGGACATCTACAGAACTTTCCATCCCAAATCCGCAGACTACACATTCTTCTCAGCAGCCCGTGGAACATTCTCTAAAATAGACCATATGCTGGGTCACAAAGACTACCTCCACATATTTAGGAAAATTGACATAATTCCCTGCATGATATCAGATCACAATGCTATGTTGCTAGAAATCAACAACAAAAGACCCACCAAGAATCCCAAGGGCACCTGGAAACTGAACAGCACACTTTAAACAACAAATGGATAGTGGATGAAATAAAAATGAAATTGCAAAATTTCTGGAATTGAATGACAATGAGAACACATCATACCAAAACTCATGGGACACAATGAAGGCAGTCCTCATGGGAAAATTCATAGCACTCAATGCCTTCATAAAAAAGACAGAAAGATCCCAAATCAATAGCCTAACCATCCACCTAAAGGTGGAAAAACTGGAAAAATCCAACCCAAAGATCTCCAGTAGGAAAGAAATAATTAATATCAGAACACAAATTAATGAATTGGAAACCAAGGAAACAATTAAGACAATTGACAAAACAAAGAGCTGGTTCTTTGAAAAAATAAACAAGATTGACAAACCTCTGGCTAATTTGATCAAGCAAAAAAAGGAGAAGCTCCAAATAAACGAAATTCAAAATGAAAAAGGAGATATCACAACAGACATCAGTGAAATTGGGAGAATCATCAGGAGTTATTTCAAAAACCTCTACTCTACAAAACTGGATAATGTGGAGGAGATGGATAAATTCCTGGACACATGCCATATATCAAAGCTAAACTCAGAGCAGATTAATCACCTCAATGAACCCATCACACTCATGGAGATTGAAAAAGTAATCAAAAAAAAACCCTCCCCAAATGGAAGAGTCCAGGACCAAATGGCTTCTCAGCTTAATTCTACCAAACCTTCATGGAAGAACTCAAACCAATCTTCCTAAAACTGTGCCACACAATTGAAGAACAGAGAAAGCTACCCAATTCCCTTTATGAAGCTAGTATCACCCTAATTCCAAAACCAGGCAGAGATGCCACAAGAAAAGAAAACTACTGGTCTATTTCCCTAATGAACTTAGATGCAAATATCCTTAATGATATTTTCAAATTATGATTAGTTACTTAGATATAACTGATTGTAGGTCAGTGGATATTTGGCTATGAAAGATATTTACCATATTTATCTTTTAGTATATTTATTTATACCAAAAATACTGTGTGGTATTTTTATCCCATGTGCATTTGTATTTTAATAAACCAGGCTTTAATATTCTTAGTTTTTTTTTTTTTTTTTGAGGTAGGGTCTTGCTGTAGCCGAGGCTGACCTGTAATATTATCAGTGACCTCAAACTCTCAGCGATCCCCCTACCTCTGACTCTCCAGTGTTGGAGACCATGCCTGCTTTAATCTATTTACTTTTAATGATTAATAATTCTTTTTTATTCTATTCTTGTGTGTTATTTATTTATTTGTTATTCATTTATTTGAGTGAGAGAGAGAGAAAGAAAGGCAGATAGAGAGAAAATGTGCATGCCAGGGTCTTCAGCCACTTGAAACAAACTCCAGATATATGCACCACATTATGCTTCTCAATTATATGGGTCCTGACGAATTGAACCTGGTTCCTTTGACTTTGCAGGCAAACACATTAACTGTTAAGCCATCTCTTCAGCCGTTTCTTATATTATTAAGAACATATACACACAAAACCCACAATTTTTGATATCACTATGTTTTTTATGTTTTTTTCCAATCTCCTTGCCTTATCTTCTTCCCCTCCAATGCTACTCTTTCCTTTTGTTTACATGTCATATGTGTTTTTTAGATCTTCCCTGCCCCTTCTTTCAGCACTTGTCTCTATACATCTCTTCATATTCACTTTTGGTTATGGTTCTATCTTTAATGATTTTATCCTCATTTGCTCAGCTTATGGATTCTATGCTAAAATCCATAAACCAGAGAGAACATGCAGTTTTGGTCTTTCTGAATTTGAGCTACTGAACTTGATATGATATTTACCAGATCCACCCATTTTCATGAAAATCTCATGATTTTCCACCACTGGTGAATAGAATTCCATTGTGTATATGTGCCACATTTCCATTATCCTTTCATTTGTCAATGCACACCTAGGCTGACTCATTTTCTTAGCTATTATACACAGAATTGTAATGAACTTTTAGTCATACTCTCTAAATATCTTGGTCCTTATTCTCTACTGTCTCAGGGTGGCCTTGAACTCATTGTGATCCTACTACCTCTGCCTTCAGAGTGTTGGGATTAAAGGCATGCACCACCACTCCCAGATAAGTCCTTGTTCTATAGTGTACAACCAATGTCTCCAACACATCAATCCTATGAAGGATTTTGGATTAAAAATATATATTCTCAGCTATTATTTGTTAATGGTTCTCATTGGGACAAAAGCTTTCCACTTATTTCAGGTATATTTTGACAATACAGGACAGACCATTCTTTTTCTTCCCATCTCATTCAATTCACAGGATGTTAAGAATGTCTGTTTAAAAAAAAAAAAAAAAAAAAAAAAAAAAAAAGAATGTCTGAGTAGTAGCATCCAGTTAAGGTAATAAGCACACCACAGTATGCAAGAAAATCCCTTACAATTTAGAGTTTTCCAAGGCAAAATGTCAGTAAATGATTCAAAAGCACTGTTGTAGATTGCTATGGTATTCTACACTTAGCCCTTAGTCAGTTACTTCATCTGATTTCTTGCAAGTAGCTTCTAAAACAATCAACATTTCCACTGTGATAAAAGAGAGCCAAACAATGTGTACCTTCTCACTTCAGAGAGTCATGCCTTTCTTTGGTTATTTTGTAGTTTAGGCTTTTTTTAAAAAAATACATATATTCGTTTTTAGGTTATTCCATTTTTTTAGAAAAAAATAGACATTCTAGTATATATTTCTTGATCCAAAGGAGATCAAATTCTATTCACTTTTTCCCCCTTTTTTTAATACCTTGGAATTGGGGGTAGATTGAATATGCAATATAAAAGCAAAGTCAACAAAATTCTTTGCATTTAAAATGTTCCTGCATTTCATTTTAACTATAAGTAATTCAATCTATACAAAGGCATGTCTCATTAACATTTGAAACTGGGATCTGTTTCTCTTGGAATATAGATAGCCTGCAGAGATTACAAACATTTTGAAATTGAAAAATGCCTTTGACATCAAATATGCCAATATGCTTACATCACAGGATTTGCCAACAATTCATTGGGGGAAAATTATTTGTACAACAAAAACAGGAACTCAGATATGAATTCCCACCATAAGCAAAACGGAAGCATGCCACAGCTTTTAGGCTAGAAGCATGTACTTATTTAACTGAGCATGAGATTCAATAGCATTTTGAGAAGAGATAAATATTTTTTTTTTTGCTGAAATAAATGGCTTAGTTATTAACTAGTTATATGGACTGGTCATGTTAAAGGATTTACACTAAATTTATTTACCTTTATTATTTTTTACAAATTCATGCATGCTTACAATGAATTTTGAACCCCACAGGTACTTATTCTCTATCTTGCCCTTTTCCCTCCCAGTAAGATGCTTCTTCTTTCCATTTGATCCATCCTACTCCCTTGCCTTGAATGAAAGTATTAATCTATATCACTGCTTTTTGAATTGGCTGTTTGATTTATAGCTACAACCTGAAACACTTTGTTTTACTCAGTAGTTCTATGGTTGGGTTAAGGTATCTTCATGTTAATCAAATTATTTGGTAAAACTGACACAGCTGCTTAAGTATTACCATCCTTATACATTTTCTCTGGCTAATAACCCAATTCCACACATTGCTTAAATATAAAGCATATATTTGATTAATGATTCTATTTGAAAATTAAGAGGTCTGTTTCTGCTCTCTATTTCTATTCTCTTAAAATAGATCATTCTCATTTAATGTTTAAAAAAGAAATGAGGGGCTGGAGAGATGGCTTAGCGGTTAAGCGCTTGCCTGTGAAGCCTAAGGACCTCGGTTCAAGGCTCGGTTCCCCAGGTCCCACGTTAGCCAGATGCACAAGGGGATGCACGCGTCTGGAGTTCGTTTGCAGAGGCTGGAAGCCCTGGCGCGCCCATTCTCTCTCTCTTCCTCTATCTGTCTTTCTCTCTGTGTCTGTCGCTCTCAAATAAAAAAAAAAAAAAAAAAAAAAAAAGAAATGAGGTTGGATATGGCGGTGCATACCTTTAAACCCAGCACTCAACAGGCAGAAGTAGAAGGATCACCATGAGTTTGAGGCCAGCCTGGGCTAGAGTGAGACCTGACTTTGAAAAAAAAAAATAGGAAGAAGATTAAGAAGAAATTACTGTGGTTTTGGCTTCATGGACAGGTTACCACATTCATGCTATCAGTTGATGAATACGTTTAAATTTTCTCTTGATCCTGGGTGTGCTGTAAAAGCCAGTTGGTTCAGATCTCCGCCATGTTTCTTGTGTCTACCAAGGTGATGTCCTTGAATCCTCAAGAGTCTGACCCATGACGCTTCTCCTTAGGAACAGAAAAACTGCCAAGCAGTGAGGGTAACCACTACTCCCCCTAAACTGTGAGGCATCCCAAGAGGGAAAATTCAGGAATATCCATTTGTTGACTTGAATCTGAATCAGGTATTTTTATAAACTCGGCATGCTCATCGCCTATTTTAAATGTATATGAAGGACCTTGGTTAGTTGGTGGGCTTAGAAAGAAGAGCTCAGCCTCAGAAGGATCCTGCCTATGAAGAGAGCAAACAACATGAAAGATTAAGTCTGAAGAATCAGGAAAATGCTTTTAGTACTATCTTGAGTTAAGACTGACATTATCTTGCCAGGGTAAGGTGGCATCTAGGTTCTTTGGGGCCTGTGTCGCTAGCTAGTTATCTTCAAAAGGCTACCTTGATCTTAATCTCTACAATTAGCCACTCTTGAGAGATAACCCTAACTGCTATTAGGGAAATTATGACTATTTTAACTTCTCCAAGCTGTACAAGGTCATAGAACATGGCTGTTACAGTTCTGCTAGAAGGAATGCGTCTAAAAACCCACAGTGGAAAATATTTTTCTTTTCTTATGGACCAGTTTGTCTCAGAACCTTCTGTGTCTAGGTTTTTTTTTTTTTTTTTTTTTTTTTTTTTTTTTTTTTTTTTTTTTTTTTTTGCACCTGGAGTAACATTTATTAAAGATTCACTATAAGTACAGTATGATTTCTATCAAGACAGTAGAAGAGGAACCTATCTTGTGACCAAGCGTATATCTATGTATTTTAAGCCCGAAGCAAGTGTCACAAAGAGAAGTGGATATCTATATTTAGAAATAAGTAAGGAAGTTTATGAGCCTGGGTCTTTGTTTATTCATAATATTCTTTGGTTATACTCTCTTCCTAAATTATCTAGACCAAGCAAGTAGCCAAAATTTTATTAGAAATGTATATTTGAAGGTTGGCTATGACATTCAGAATTTTCTTAAGAACCTAGGAGGAGCTTCATAGCTCGTTTAGCATTTGTGCTTCCCTTACAGGCATTCATTCTTCTTTTTCTCTTACAGACTGTACTAGTTGGAATTCATTCTGTGAATCTCTATGTCCTGTCTGATCAAGGATATCTGTGACTTTCCAAATCTGCCTATTTTTTTTTTAAGGTCAGACAAGCAAATTTTATTTAAAAAAGTGAAAGGAAAGGAATTATCTCCGTGATGAAGAGTGGTTCCTGAAAAATGAATGACTCCCCAGCCATTTTTAAAGTTCTCCCTGGTCACAATACTTAATAGTCATAGTGAGGATCAAATTTTAACATTGCCATTGGAGTGGCAAATCATATTAAAGACATAGTTATCACAGAGTCTACGTGAAACTGACTTCACTTTACTAAAACTTCTGGAAACTTATATCACATTTACTTTGCTCCATAACATTTTAAGTGATATGAATATATATGTATAATATATTAGTGTTAAGCTGACCTAATGTGGTATCCATGGTGTTTTCTAAATGTAAGGTTATTTTAAGATTGGTGATAACATTTGAAATACACATAGTATTTTTGAATTACGTGAATTGGCCTTGAAACATGTTTTGTGACAATTTTGATAAACAAGATATCAATTTCCACTCTATGTGACAAAAGTAGGAAATCAAACATTATATTGACCCATAAAGAAGTATATACTGTTGTTTATGAATTAGTCATTGAATTTATTTATTAACTACAAAGTTTTTTATTAACTTTGAAGAGAAAATTCAGAAATTGGTATACTGTTGATATTATAAAACATAGACATGAAAATACCTGGTAATTTTTGTGAAACATGAACTTGTCTCTACAAATGTAGACAGCATCAGTTTTGTGGTGGCTTGAGTGAGATATCCCCCATGGACTCATGTTTTATTTTGTTCTGTTTTTTCAATGTAGGTTCTCCCTCTAGCTCAGGATGAACTGGAATTCACTATGTTGTCTCAGGCTGGTCTTGAACTCACAACAATCCTCCTACGTCAGCTCATCCTAGGGCTAAAATTAAAGGCATGTGCCATCAAACCCAGAAGACTCAAATGTTTGGAATAGTTGATTCTCAGTTGATGATAATTTTGGAAGGTGTTGGAGCCTTTGGGAGGTGTACCCTTACTGAAAGAGGTTTGTTGAAGGAGTTAGATAGACCTTGGTGTCTTATTAGTCCAGCCCGCTGGGTACGAGCTCAATCAAACAACTTTTTTTCCTGCAGCTATGACAATATGTGACAACCTGGCTTCCTACCCCACCATGCTTTTTCCCTATTATGGTGAAAGTTCTGTTTGAAACTATAAACTGAAATAAACCCTATCCTTTCAAATGTTACTTCTGGTCAGCTGTCTCTTTCCAGCAAATAAAAACTGATAGAGTTCTATAGAACTTAAACTATGTTGTAATACTATGAAAATTACATTGAAAATAAACATATCCATTTATATTTATCAAGGTGTGTTGTCATTACAATCTCTATTCTAATTGGAATAAGAATAAACATTGTTTGAGCCTGAGGCAATAATGTGATGGGAGATTATGTGCACAACACAGTTCAGTTTCTTTCCACAAAAAACAACCAGTATGTCTGGCCCCAATGATCATCCACTGTGTCAGAGGAAAATTAAATTGAATTTAGCTTTGCTTCAATCTATTTGCAACTGGGAGGACAAACCCTGTGCACACCATAACATTTTATCTTTGAACCAATAACTAAAAAGTCTAACATTGTTAACGCATCTTGTAAAAGTTGAGAGGTCAGTGAAGGGTTTGAACCTGAATAACACAACATGCCTTCAATCTTTTGGTTCAAAACAAACACTGAAAATACAGTAAGCTCACTGATAGAAAAGCTGTTTTATTTCTCTGGTGCAGATAATTCACATGACCTGTTTGGTTCACCTCTCTCTTTTTATATAAATAGCATACTCCCTTCACCTTTAGAGCTTTCTGTGCAGATGGCCTATAAGACTGCCTTTTTCTGTTTGTGTCCTACCACAGTGGTTAAGCTCCTGAGAGAGGTTTTGCTATGAAAATTCCCAGAAATGTTATTATTACTGGTATTCTACATTTATGCTTATGGAGGAAACCAAGTAGTATTGCTCAAAAATGTATCATCCTGCCATGGATATTTCTTATTCCAGAAATATTTATTGAGATTTTGCTACATCTTGACCAGTACACTCGGTGTTCTCTATCCAGTGGGGTATGTTTGTGAGTGGTGCCATATCCCCAAACACACATGCAAAATAAAGCCAATAAATTTTTGTCAAAGTCACTAAGCTCTTGGGCTACAATAATATTGTTAAACCCCAAGGACAGTTTGTGTGTGTGTGTGTGTGTGTGTGTGTGTGTGTGTTTGAGGAGGCGACATATATTTTTTATAACAGAATGAAATTATAAGAAAAAGAAGATACAATTGGACTGGAGAGGTGACTTAGCACTTAAGGTATATGCCTGCAAAGCCAAAGGATCCAAGTTGGGTTCTCCAGGACACACGTAAGTCAGATGCACAAGGGTCACATACATCTGGAGTTTGTTTGCAGTGGGTGGAGGCCCTGGCACACCCATTCTCTCTCTCTCACTTTTTCTCTTTCAAATAAATAAAAAAAATAACAATAAGTACTTTAAAAAATAAAGAATCTGCTGTATAAAATTTTAAATTATACTCTATTAATTGCCATATTTTAACTGATGTTCACATTGAATTATAGGAATGGTATCATATTACATTAGTACTGTATCACAATAGTTGGTACACATGCTAGAATTACTTGTTGATTATTTTCATTTATTTATTTGAGAGTGACAGACAGAGAAAGAGACAGACAGGGAAAGAATGGGCGCGCCAGGGCCTCCAGCCACTGCAACAGAACTCCAGAGGTGTGCATCCCCTTGTGTATCTGTCTAACGTGGGTCCTGGGAAATTGAGCCTTGAACCAGGGTGCTTAGGGTTCACAGGCAATCACTTAAGCACTAAGCCATCTCTCCAGCCCTACAATTATTTTTAGAGTGTAAAGTCTTCACAGTTATATAACTGATTTCTATAATTTTACTTAATTTTATTTTTTAGAGGGGGAGAGACCGAGAAGAGAGAGAATTGGTGTGCCAGAGCCTCAGCCATTGCAGTCGAACTCCAGTTGCTTGAGCTCCCTTGTCAGCATGTGCGGCCCTGTGCTGGTCTCACCTTTTGTGTGTCTGGCTAAGGTGGGATCTCGAGAGTAGAATATGGGTCCTTAGGCTTTGTAGGCAAGCACCTTAACTACTTAGTCATCTCTAAGGCCAATTTTCTATAATTTTTAGATGTTGAGGTTTTGAATTATATTTAGGATTAAAAGGACTTATGAGTGCAGATGCCTGGATGTAGGTCAATCCAACATTTTATGAATTAAAGAAAAACACATGCTGTCTTTAACATGCATTTGTTTTAGTAATACTAAAATGTTGACTATGAGAATATAATGTCATATATAAAGCCATACTAATGGGGATGTTTGGCAATCCTAACTTTTTCATATCATAAAATGTAATATTTGGTATAAAAAGTTTGATTAATGGATGATATGGAAATAATGCAATTGTGAAATACAAGGCCCACGTTCCCATGTGCTACCCAATCATTGAATTTGTTGTATATTGTATTTATTTGTTGCTGGCTTAGATTTAGTTTGCTTGAGAAAGAGCAATGATATAGTCCAAACTTTTCTCAAAGGTTTGAGCCTCCTGCCTCACCCTTCAGAGTATTAAGTTTATGTATATATTTAACCATGATTGGCTCATTCTGTCACTTCTTTTTTATGCAACCTGTTTCCTGCAAGAGAACCTCATCTGCACTGTACTGCCTCACATGCTTCCTTCTCAACTCCTCCCTGTCTCGTTCTGGACACTACAGGCTTTGTGGTTGCTGGAGACGCTGGTAACAACTGGCCATCTTTCAATGAATTAAGAAATGAGTCTCTCACACAATCACTGACTGGCAGAGCTGTTACTGACATTATTATTGTTATTAAATCATAAGCAATAATTGTGCATGAGATGAAAATATTTATGTGACTGTTGTATTACTTATAGAATAAAATGAGCCAATCTATTGCTTAAATTCTTCAATAACATTTATACATTTTATAATACAGTGTCATTTCAAATTTTAAAATCACTTTTTATTATTTTTTCTTTGTTAATTATTTTTATACTCAGTGAATACAGTCAAGTTGGTACCATTGTTAGCCTCCTTGTCCTCCTCGCTCCCTTTGACCCTTCCTTATCGAAGTATATGCATCATGCATTGTGGAGTTAGCCCTCAGTTATGGGTAGGAGGAAATATCTGTGGGTATCAGGACCCAACATGTGGCTCTGACATTCTTTCCACCCCCTCTTCCACAAATTTCCCTGAGCCATGTTGGGTTAATTTTAGGTCTGCTTCACTGATGAGGTCTTGGGAGCCTCAGTGTCTCTGGATATCTGATTTGGTAGGAGCTGATTGTTCTCTATGTCTATCTCCTTCACCCTTGTGCTGCTACCAGGATCAGCAAGAAAACAGCACCCTTGCTTGTTTCACCAATTATTCTTAGTTTCAGCTGGGGCCCATTTAAGGTATGATGGGGTGGTTCTTTCCTTAGAATCTGCATCTACCTGAAAAAGAGAAGCACGTTCTCCAATGGAGAGTAAAGTTAGCACCAGACAAATGAGATAACCCTTATTTTAAATGCATCCCTCTTTTCTATATTATCATTAAAAATTTCAAACAAAACTAAAATATATTTGCTTTTTAAAAACAATGCTTACATTGTTTCCTAAGTGTAGCATAGTTACATTATTAGACTGTTAATAACATAATAGTAATATGTGGTTCATTTTAATTGGAATATGAAATTCTAATTTATTTTCATTATTTTAAAATATTATTCCCGTTACTAAATATTACTAATGAATTAATAATAACATTTTAAAAAAAATAACCAATAAGTAACATAACACTGTTTTCTCAAAATATTTAGTGATTATTGAACTTTAAATATGGTATAGTCTTTGATTTTAAAATATGATATCTTAAATTAACTTTTAATTATAAAAATGTCTACCAAAATTCAAAGTGAGACTTAGTTTTATATAGTTCATAATATACTGTATATTTATGTTGGTTTACTTCTTATAACTGTGGTAGGCTGTGAAGTACTCTTTATTTGTAACTTTATTGGAGGCAGTCATTCTAACATACTTGGATATGTTGTGTATTTCCTAGCACTGAATCATTCTAACTAAAGTGTATTGAGTAGTTTTTCATCTTTAGTGGGTAATTTTATGTCTTTAAACAATTTTAGGTGTTTTCCTATCAATTCATATACTTACAAGCATCTTATTGGATGGATCTTATAGAAAAAAGAGATTTATCACAATTTCATATCTCTCTTTCTCACATATACCATTCTATTTGTTTTATAGATAAAGTACCTAACTTAGAATAGTAGCTTCAACTTTTATTTCCTTTTCCACAGATGTAGATAATAGGGCTATTTGACTCCACTTTGTAAAATAAGAATATTTTTACATTTTATGTTCTATTAAGTTTTTTTCCCCATTCTCTTTTGTCTATTGTTTTGTTTCTGTTTCATTTTTGAAAGAAGACCTTGTTGAATGTGTAAAATAATATGCAAAATACTTCATGTATAATTATGCTTCAAATTTAGTATGATGGTATGGCAAATGTTGGATTTATTCTAATTGTGGAAAAGACAATGTTTCCTATCTCTACATTGCAACTTCTGCCTCACACCACTAAGAAGCATAATTCTTGTGTTATCAGTTTAACATGGAAGCAGATCAAGCTTATACTGTTAAAAATATTTTCTCATCTTGATTAACAAAGTTATATAAACATGTGCTATTTTATAAACATATAATTGTTCATTTCAATGCACAACTGTTTGATGTTCCTGTTTATCATCCACATGTTGAAGGTGTATGTTGAAACTCCTCTGCCATAGATGACAAATCTTAGATGTTATGAACTGACACTTCAGGACTGTCATTGAGCAAAAGGAAAACTCAATTTTATTTATAATTATCACAGTGGTTTTTGTATTACTTGAATTTAATTTTTTTTTACTTTATTGGTCTTTATATAATTTGCCTTGACAGTAAGGAGTTTGAATAAGTTTGAATTAACTTCCTTTTCATTGAGCTGCAAACACAACATGGCAGATTCTAACTTAGTTATTAACTTTATCTACTTAGAATATTTAGAGGTTGTTTTGATTTTCTATATTTGTTTTTCATCAAAGTTGATTCATGCAGCTTACAGTTTTGAAATTAACTCCTCAATTTTCTATGCTGTGTAAACAAGGATAAGGTAAACATCTTCCATAAATAGACCTTTTAAGCTGTGTCATATTTGACTTGTTGAATCACTGTACCCTTGTGATCAAGCAATTAATCCATTTGCTGCTCTTGCTCACAAGGCTATTAAACAGATCATAAACACATTATAATGGAGTGTCAAGGTCTCTAAGTTCTACTAGCCAGTTAGTTGTATGACCTTGAACAAGTCACATAATCTTTTTGACCTCAATCTCATTATATACATAGCGAGACAGCAATTATCTCCATGGGTTTTCTTGCTTGTATAGCTCTAGGATTTTATTTTACAATTATCTTTAGATGGATTTAGCTAAAGGAAAGGCATCATTGCAACATTTATGTAAATAATTTCTTATGAATTATGGAATTAATTTAGTGAGTCTCATTGCTTTAGGGGGATAATTTTCAGAAAAAGTAAATATTCATTTAAGAAATGCAGTACAGATTACTTACAACAAAATATATAAAATATTTTCTGTGATGACTTAGTAATTCCAGCAACTTCCCACCACATATTTTTTATATAACTGCGACACTGAAAGTTTTACTTACTAGTACTAGTAAATGTTTTGTAATATAGTTTACAACACTAAACACTTTATTTACTCATTTGCTTTAAATTATTTCTTGTTACATTATAAACTATATTTCTTAGAAAATAAAAACCCTACATGTTTAAACTTTATAAATGCTTATGTATAATATAAGAGAAGAAAGTTGAATTTAGGTCTTAGCTGTTATTTGTTGGAACTGAAGCCCAAGCTAGTCAATGCATTATTTGTAAAACTTGACAAATAGCATGCAGATTTTGGAGGGAATAATTAAACCATATGTATGAAATGCTTATTCTACATATGGGAAGGTTGAAAACCAGCATATTGGAAACAATTTTCATTCTTAATGAGTGGCTTGGCAATGAGTAGATAATGTCAATTAATAATAATTATTATTATAATTATTATTAGTTACTGCTAATAGCTGACAAGTATTTTAATAACATGTTAAAAAATCAGAGCCTTGGAATCCCTTAGGTCAAAAATACAAATTGACCCCGTAAGTCAAGTTTTCTTACACTTCTTACCCAGTATGGCAGAGTTGTTTTAAAACCATTTCCTTAGAGGAAACAGGGTTGGCCATGGCCTGATCTCAGGTCATACTGATAAGGTCTTCTTTTCAGGCAAAATCACTAGTAACCTTTTCAAAAGCTTGCTTCCTCTCCCACTGAAAATGTACCATAGATGGTTCTGTAATTTTATTCCACACTGGCAATGTGGAACACTGCCAAAGGAGGAATTTGATGGAGGAAAATCCCATGCTAGCACCCAGTTGAATGGATTTCACTTATTGTAAAATAGTCTCCTTGAGGAAGAAATAGTACTCTACTACATTTTCCTTTCTGAGTCTTAACTTTCCCCTCAGCATTTCAATACATGAATGTTAAAAACATCTGTATACATATTTATCATTGCGTATCAGTATTAGTAAAAATAAATTTAGGATTACTCATCAAACTAAATAATAGTGAACAAAGCAAACCTTAATAATATATTCATTTTATTTTACTTTACATTAATTTGTTTTTATCTATTTTGCTTTAGAGACTAAATTATAATTCCACACTAATCGAAAATGATTTGGGGAATAACTTATCTAGCAATATACTATTTCAATAAAGACCTAAAATAGGCAATGTTTATTGACTGTAAACAATGCCATGTATAATAGGATCACAAATAACTTGATACTTGCGAATTATTTTATTTAAGGTTGAAAATATCTCTATAAAACATTGGTGAAATAAATTAAAGACATCATAAAGATATTTCATGACCATGAATGGCAATGACTAATATTTTAAAACTCTTTATTTTTATTTTTTTTATTTTTTTAAATTTAATTTATTAGTTTTCTTTTCATCAAATACAGGCAGTTTGGTACCATTGTTTAGGCTCATCCATGACCTACCCCCTCCCAATGGCCCCTCCTTATTGACGTAAATGGGTCCTGAATTGTGGAGTTAGCCCACAGTTCTTGGTACAATAAATGTCTCTGCATATCATGACCCAACATGTGACTCTGACATTCTTTCCGCCCCTTCTTCAGCAAAATTTCCCTGAGCCATGTTGGATTCATTTTTGGTCTGCTTCAGTGCTGAGGTGTTGGAGGCCTCTGAGGCTCTGGCTCTCTGATTTGGTAAGAGTTGATTTTTCTCTGTGTTGGTCTCCTTCCCCTTTGTGCTGGTTTCCGGTTCATCAGGAAAATAGTACCCTTGCTTGTTTCGCCAATTTTCCTTAGTTTCAGTCCAGCCCCTTTTGAATTATGCTGGGGCAGCTCTCTCCTGAGGATCTTCATCTATCTGAAAAAGAGAAGCAGATTCTCCAACGGAGAGTAAGTTAGCACCCGGAAAATTGAGATAACACTTACTTTTTTGATAGAGAGTTTAATAGGTGTAGGCCCTCTTGTAACCTATGATTGATGGTAGCTTGATATTGGAGAGTGGGCTTATGTTTGGATATGGTTCTGACTTGTTTTCCAGCTCCAGCTATGTGTCTCATACCACTGAGGGGATCAGTTAGCCAAATCAAGAGCAGTTGGTTCCCCACTATGGCTGTGTGCCACTATTGCACTTGTGTGGGCATCACATCTGGTTATTTGTTGCTAATTAGGTTAAACAATGTGTTGCTTGGACAGATCTTGGTCATTTCCCCCAGTCGCCCATGTAGCACCTTCTAGCACTAGACATGCTGACTATCTGGGGACTGACTCTCTCCTGGCTTCTAGCCATGCCATTCCATTTTATGTGTCAGCTGCATATGGAGTCTTCTGCAATAGGGTCTTACCACTGACTTTTGGTGGGTCATCAAGTACTCTGACAGAAATCTGTCATTCTTTTAGAAAACCTTGTAGGTTTCTCTGATCCAAACCTCATTGTGGATGATAGTCCAATGCTGGTAGTGGGGGTTACAGGTCATTGCCCACTAAGAAAATGAGGGAAAAAAAAAACAACAACTAATATACAAGAGTTAGAGAGGAGAGAGAGGGTGGGAGGGGGAGAAGGAGGGGGGGAAGATGTAGAAGATTTAGGTTAGACTTGATCCTACCCTCTCCAGTGTCTTGTGGTTCTGGTGTTTCCTGTAAGGGTCTAGTGAAGGTTCAGCCATTTGGTCTGCCTTTTAGGAAGTAGAATTTTATGGTACCATTGCCATTTGGGTATAGATTAGTGTTTCCCATGCCTTTGATACAATCCCCTCCCTCCCCACCCATCCTAGTATCAAATCCATGAGGTGCTTTCTGGGTATATAAGGTATATTGGGTATATTCAGGTTAGGTGTTGTAGATGAGTGAATATATGGGTCGATTTTTTTTTTTTTTCTGTGATTGGGTAAGTTCGCTGAGAATGATCTGTTCCAGGTTCAACCATTTTTCTTCAAATTTCTTTGTGTCATTTTTTCTTACTGCTGTATAGAATTCCATTGTGTAGATATACCACATCTTAGTTATCCATTCTTCTAGTGATGGACATCTGGGTTGATTCCAGCTTTTAGCTATTACGAATTGAGCTGCTACAAACATGGTTGAGCAATCTGTCTGCCCTGTGGTTTGAAGGTTTTAGAGTAGATGCCCAGTAAGGGTATAACTGCTTCTGTTGGTATCTCTATAGTCTGCTTTGTCAGGAGTCTCCATATTGCTTTCCAAAGTGGTTGTACCATCATACATTCCCACCAACAGTGAATGAGTGTTCCTGCTTCTCCACATCCTCGCCAGCATTTATTTTCATTTGATTTTTTGATGTTTGCTATCCTTATTGGGGTAAGGTGGAATCTTATAGTTGTTTTAATTTGCATTTCTCTGATGATTAGGGATGATGAATATTTTCTTAAATGTGTATTTGCCATTTGTGTTTCTTCCTCTGTGAACTGCCTGTTCATCTCTTTGCCCCATTTTGTGACTGGGGTGTTTGAATTTTTACCATTTAGATTTTTGAGTTCTTTGTAGACTCTAGAGATTAGGCCTCAATCAGTTGAATAACCCGAAAATATTTTTTCCCATTCTATGCGTAATATATTGGCTTTGCTTATTATATGTTTGTCTGTAAAGAAACTCTTCAGCTTCATATAATCCCATTGGTTGAGTGATTGTTTACGATGGTGAGCCACTGGGTTTTGCTCAGGAAGTCTTTTTCCATTCCTATATCATGGAAAGTACATCCTAAATTTTCTTCCAGTAGTATTCAAGTTTCCGGTCTTATGTTGAGGTCTTTGATCCATTTGGATTTGAGTGTAGTGCATGGTAAAATGTGTGGATCAAGTTTCAGTTTCCTGCATTTGGTTATCTAGTTTGTCCAGCACCATTTGTTGAAGATGCTATCTTTTTTCCAGCCTATATTGTTCAGGCCTTTGTCGAATACCAAGTAGCTATAGCTGCTTGACCCAAAATCCGGGTCCTCAAGTCTATTCCATTGGTCTATACTCCTGTTTTTATGCAAGTACCATGCTGTTTTTATTACTATGGCTTTGTAGTATAGCTTTAGATCAGTTATGTTGATGCCACCAGACGTATTTCTTTTGCTGAGGATATGTTTGGATATTCAAGACATTCTTCTAATATTTTAAAACTCTTATATACCAAAATTACCTGTAAATTTAATATCGTCCTACTAAAGATCCAAGGTCATTATTCACAGAAATAGTAAAGCTTTGGAAGTTTATATAGACCCATAAAAGATCCAGAATCACTGAACAAATCTATTTTAAAAGTGCTGCAGGCATTCTTGTCAGTTTCAAATTATATTACAAAGGTCTAGTAAGCAAAACAGTGTGGAATTAGCCAAGGAAAGGCACACACACACAAATAGTAGAAATAAAAGCTAGGAGTAAACTGATTTTAAACTGTGAACAACTATTTGATAGACATCACAAATATACAATGGAAAAAATGTTCAGTGAATAGTATTGGGAAAGTTGAATATCTTTAAGAAAAATATTTTGAGCCCTTATTCCATATGTAAAATTAATTTAACATGATATAAAACCTTTTGTGGCATATTGAATCTGTAAAACCTCTTTAAGGAAGCAAAGGAGAAAATATACATATTTTACATTAGCTATTGCAAAGACATTAAGGCTTTTTAAGGTCTTTTAGTTAGACAATAAAAGTTAAAAATGATTAAGCAATCAATGGAAATGAAGAGTACACTTAACTATTACTGGCATTCTCCTCTTCATTGAAGTAACCAAGATATGAAACAAATTAAGTGTTAAATCTAGAGAATTGGCTAAAAATGGAATATCTGAGATGAAATATCATTTGAGAAGCCATGACTGTTTTTGAGGGACAAGTTCTAGGGGAAATAAACTATACACTGAATGTTTGCAATCACTTACATGCACAATTAAATCCTCACTGAACCTGTAAAACTCAGAGTAAAATGATGGTTCCTAGTTCCGAGAAGCAGGGATTACAGAAAATACTGGTCAAGGGAACAAACTTTCTCTTACAAGATAAGTAACTTCTGAAAATCTCAAACACAAGTAAATGCTAATGGGCTATATTCATGAAATTTACTAAAAAGGCAGATTTTAACTCTTCTGCCTATATGTCCCATAATGGAATGGAAGTGGAATATGTTGATCACATCCATTCTAGTGCTCATCTCACATTCTATAATCTACATGCATTATGAATAATCAGATTATACACTTAAAATCATCATGTTATTTGTCATCCATACTACAATAAAGCTAGACCAACATTCAAGTGGGACACTGAAGGGAACACCAGTCACACTTCCCTTTTATTCCTACTGTTTCTGAGATGTTTTCCTGTGTGTGATGGTAAGTGTGGGTAGAGATAGATAGGAGCCCTTGTACACATAGGCATCAGTGCAAACTGGAACCCTGGGTAATATAGTAAATAGAATAATGTATAACTAGTTGGAAAATGATTACTTCAGAAAATTTAATATAATAGTGAAGCCTTGAGCAAACCATGTATGTGTGGTAGTTTGTATCTAAAGTGTCACCTATAGCCATGCATATTTCTTGTTAAGCCTCATACTTCATCCCAAGGCTGTGATACTGTTTTAAAAATTTGTGAAGCTTTTGGAAAGTGGAAGCTTACTGAATAGATATGTCACTGGTGGTGGGCCTTGAGTTTTTATTAGTTCATCGTCACAGGGTGTTAACAGATTACTCTTGCTGTTTCCTCCCCTCTGATATGACAAGATAAGAAGTTTGTGTGTTTGCTGGAGCCATGTTTTCTCTGTGGTATTGAAACTTACCTTAAGAATTGTAAGCTGAAAATTTACTTTTTTCTTCCATAAACTGCTTCTGCTTCTGGTCAGATGTTTTGTCCAATCATTGAGAAGGTTACTACTACAGTATCTCTCTCTCTGCCTCTCTCCACCCTCTTCTTATGTATAATGTGTGTGTGTGTGGGGGGGGGCTATTCATATTTGGCTAAACTAAAACTCGTTATCATATCATCAAAAAGACTAACATCATTACATAAATAACCTAATGTCAAGGTTGTTAAAATGCAAGTAATTCAGAGGTAAATACAAAGAAACAAAGAAAGGTTGGATGCCCAGGGCATCACAACTATTACTATAGATTATGTTTGTCCAACTGACTAGAACTATTCAGTTAAATTTAAATTTCAGAGCAACATTATTTTTAAGTATAAGTCTAAAATATTCCATAGAATACACATACATAAATTTCCCTCTTATACTGTAATTAAATTTAAAATACCTATTAAATACACACACACATCTATGTATAAATATATATATATATAGAGAGAGAGAGAGAGATATCTATATATCTATCTATATATCTATATATCTATATATCTATATATCTATATATCTATATATCTATATATCTATATATCTATATATCTATATATCTATATATCTATATATCTATATATCTATATATCTATATATCTATATATCTATATATCTATATATCTATATATCTATATATCTATATATCTATATATCTATATATCTATATATCTATATATCTATATATCTATATATCTATATATATCTATATATATATATCTCCCTCATAAAACAGTACAATTGTAAGTGTTATAAATCTGAAGTTTATACTTATGGAATCATAGGCTACATGATACTCTTCATGTATGCCTCCTAAATGTGGTGATTGAATTACATTTACTATTACTACTGTCTGAGCAAGGGGCATCCTGCCATCCTGCTTGTCTATAGCTCATCTCCTCCTTACAGGTACCATCAGTATGTATACCCAGAGGTGTTAGGTACAAGGAGTTTTTTTCCTCAGATGGTACCCTAGATAAGTGAATAAGTAAGTCATAGAGCAGATAGTGTAACTTTTTCCCCTCAACAAAATATTTCCCTTTAATATTTACCCAAAAATGCTTGCATGAGAAAAATATATAAAAATATATAAATTATATATATAAGTATATATATTTATATTTAATATAAATATATATATTTATATTTAAATATATATAAATATATATACATATAAATCATATATATATATATAAAATATTGTGTTAAAATTATCATTCTTCATCACTAACAAGTTTTCTTCTTAATTACCACAAATGTGGCCCTTTATGTTTAATAAATATATATATATATATTTATATATGAATATATATAAATATAATTGTATATATACATATATATAATTATATATATATATAATATTGTGTTAAAATTATTGTTCTTCATCACGAACAACTTTTCTTCTTAATTACCACAAATGTGGCCCTTAAGAAAATTCAGAAGTACTTCACACAAAAACTGTGTATATGCCAAGAAATAAGTTGAAGTTACTAGATGAGAAACATTTTACAGCAGTTTCTTAGTTTCATCAAGTAAATCTGCCATTTCTATAAGATTGTGTTTAATCAAACATATGATACCTAGTAAGTTTCTCAGAAGGTATATGACAGAAGTAATATGAAAATAATGATGCCTCCCAGGCCATAGAGAACAAAGTGCTATCTTCAAACCAATGAATACAGAGGTTATGGATTCTAAACATTCTAAGAGCAAAAATCTTAGATTTAACTTGTGCTATATAATATTTGTTTAAAATAATAAAAAAATATGATTAAAGCATACACAAAATTAAAATCATAAGTAATTCAGTTATTTATTTTATGTCCAATTTAAAATATAGAATTAAATGCTCTCCATTAAACTCTAACTTTATTTTCAAAGAAGTTTGTTAGGATGTTCCTGTTCATGTTCACTAAGTCATGGTAAAAGCAATGAACTCTAGAAACACCAAAGTACTGATAAGTCATTTTATTTTTATAATTTTTTTTGTTTGTTTTTACTTATTTGAGAGCGACAGAGAGAGAGAGAAAGAGGCAGATAGAGAGAGAGAATGGGCGCGCCAGGGACTCCAGCCACTGCAAACCGAACTCCAGATGTGTGCGCCCCTTGTTCATCTGGCTAATGTGGGTCCTGGAGAATCAAGCCTCGAACCGGGGTTCTCAGGGTTCACAGGCAAGCCCTTAACCGCTAAGCCATCTCTCCAGCCCTGATAAGTCATTTTAAAGTGTAGGTCACTTAGGGCTGGAGAGATGGCTTAGCAGTTAAGGTGTTTGCCTGTGAAGCCTGAGGACCCAGGTTTGATTCTCCAGATTCTACATAAGCCAGATGGTGGTGCATGTATCTTGAGTTTGTTTGCAGAGGCCAGATGCCCAGGTGTACCCTCCCTCTCTCCCTCTCTATCTCTATCTAACTCCCTCTCTCTCTCTCTCTCCTTCTCTCCATCTTAAATAAATAAATAAATAAATAAATAAATAAATAAATAAATAAATAAATGAAAATAAAAATGTCTTTAAAGGATAGGTAACTGGGAACCGGCATGCCTTCACAACACATAATTTTGGCTTGGAAAATTTTCATGTTAAGACTACCATAATTTGAATTTTTGTATTTGAGTGTCCAAGTGTAATAACAGAATTCATTATAGTTGCCTTAGCAACTTTAATACTTTAAATCTCCACCATGTTGTGTGTAAAACAGATTACAGTAGCTATGTCAGCATTTTGACTAATTTCTATAACTCTACCAACAAAGAGATTTAATGAAGACTGGATATAAGCTGCTAACATTATCCTTAGTCTTGTAGAAGTTTTACATCTTTTTCTATTAAAATAAAATAATGAATTCTATTAAAATATCTTAACTCAGCATATTGGACTGCATATTGTAGTTTCATTCAATGAATTATTTATTAAATCAAGTAGTTTTATTTCCATTATTTTAGCAAAATTTTGAAGTAAATCTTTAGATAGCTTCTAATGGTTTTGAAAAATGTTCTCAAACTAAGCACTTTAACCTTTCTTGTCATTATACAGGTACCAAACTTTTTATGCTTCTATATATGAAGAATAAGGAAAAAAAAAAGATTCAATTATCTGTCCCAAATAGCAATTCTAAAAGGATTCTCTATCTTAAGATATGTTGCCTACTTTTCTTTCTCCTCTATAGTACTAAATGTGATTTAACTTCTAACAGTCATTGGCAGCTAAAGACTAATGACCCAACAGTCGTTTCTTCTGTCTTATAACTCCAGCTTGAAAGAAAATGTTGCATCTCAAAAAATTTACTTGTAGATATGTATTTTTAATTTTCTTTCTTGTACTCTTTTATAGGAACAAAAGTCTTCTTGTCATTTTAATAAATTTTTGGTCTCCCTTGTATTTGCTGCCATCTGTAAAAACAAGGTTTTCTAACCAACGGCAAGAACATCGTTAATCAAAGGACTTAAACATCCACACTTTGAAGGCTGTTTGCTGGGCATAATGTCTCAGTTTTGCCAAAACATACTGGAAAATTTCCTCTGGGGTCCATGTCCTTTTAAGCCATAGGTTTTGATTCAATTCCTAGTACCAAGAGTGGATTCACTCCCCATGAGAGTGCTCTCTTATCCAATCTGAAGAAGAGGCTCAGTGCTCAGCCCTGGACCAGTCATTTCTATCATATCCATCAAGGACCAGGGAATATTGAAGAGGTAGCTGAGGAAAGAATATGGCTGCTGCTTTCACTACTCACCATAAAACCCACACGTTTGAGAGGGTGGTAGTAACTGAGTAGGCTCAAAACGCATCAAAATACAAAATAAGAGGTTTTCAAGAGCTGGACAGCAAAGGTGATTTATACCACACCCTTCAAGGCTCAGAGAACATTACAGAAGAGGGGGAGAGAAAAAAATATATAGTAGGCACACTGTGAGTGTGTATGCTTTGGGTCATTGTCCTCTGACATGAGCTGAGTAGGACATTTATGACCCCAGACTGGTTATGACACCCCCACAAGACCAGCCTGGTTTTAAGCCTATCCTCATGTTGACAGGGAAGGAGGAGGACAAAAGGAAGAAGATCAAACAGAGGGAGGACTACTTTGAAAGGGGAACATCCTCACAGGAAGAACCACTGAGAAGAGAAGAAAAAAGATAAAGGATGTGAACTTGATCAAATTATTATATTTTCATATATTAAACCTCTCAATATAATCCAAGGAACTCTGTGTAACAAGCAATGTATATTCTGGTCTCCTCTTCACCATCTTAACTTCATTTGACCACGTCACAGAAACAGGGGTTTAGAATTCTACCCATAACTGTAATATTTCCAAATACCTACGGTGCTGTCTGTTATGGCACACATTGTCACAAACACATACCCCCCAAAAAATAAATAAATAAATAAAAAGAAAATTACTTTCTGTTTGAATGTGCAGTACTTTATTTCTTAATTTATCTTTTGACCAAATCTTCACTTCTTCACTATCCCATTGCTCTCCTGAATGGGATCAATTCAAACCTTTCCTAATTTCATCAGTGCCTTGCCTTCCATATCTGCAATGTCTAGCTTCTGCCTATATTAATGTCATTAACTAACTGTGACTCTCTTTCTTCCACATTTTTATGAATCCCTCTTGTTTTTATTCTGTCTTAAAAAGAATTATTTGGGCTAGAGAGATGGTTCAGCAATTAACACACTTGCTTTTGAAGCCTAAGGATCCAGGTTTGACTCCCCAGGATCCACATCTGCACAAGATGGTACACATGTCTGGAGTTTGTCTGCAGTGGTTAGAGACCCTGTCATTCCCATTCTCTCTCTCTCTCTCTCTCTCTCTCTCTCTCTCTCTCGATATATATATATATATATATATATATATATATATATATATATATATATATATATATATCTTCCTGTGTCTTGCTCTGTACCACATAATAAATTAAATAAATAAATAAACCAGAAATATATTTTTAAAAAGAATTACTTGCATTCACATTACCTTCTTATCTTCCAGTGCCACCTTCAATTGCAGACAAATTATGAAAAAAAACATGCATTTCTCCATTCATGTATTAATATTTTCCATTTTTCTTACCTTACACAACATTCATATATATATGATAGGATTATATACAATTGTTAACATGAGAACTGAAGGGCATGCTTTATATGCATATACACATTTAAGGCTGTATGTTTGTGACTGCACAACTAAAAAAAGACCACCACAATGTTTCAAATGGTTCCATGCAGCTTCTCATATAAATTCTCTACATCTTAACTCCCAGGAATAACATGATATGGACAGAATACTTGCATGGTCTGTGGGTGTTTCCACACAACACTGAAATTAGGCCTCTCTTGAGAAATAATTCAGTTATTAGCAATACTGATATATATCCTTCTTCAGGGAAAGTGAAAGTTATCTCTCAGCAAGTTTATCTGGAGGCATAAACAGGATAATCTGCATTCATGCATATTACCACGGACATCAATAGGGATTCAGACTTTCATTCTGTCATTAGCTGCTACATAGGAAGATCTATCACAGTAGCTTCTAAGACTGTTGTATGTTAAATGCATATTCTGCTCAAAAGACTCAACTTGTGTAGAAATATACAGAATCCTTAGAGATTCTCCCAATACCTATAATATAAATATATGTCTTTTTTACCTTATATCCTTTTCTGTTAAAATATATTGTTATATCAGGATGGAGACTTATGATGGTTCCTGATGATTGTTCTATATTTTAGTATTTGAAATAGTCTCTGACATAGACAGTAAGAAATCAGTATGCATGCTTATGACTGTTACAATAAGTGAAAGGCAAAATAAATAATAGAAGAATAATTCATTTATAAATTTTTAAATGATGAACGTTTTTATTCTATTTCATGCTTCTTGCTTTTTAACCATAGATTTGTTGTAGAGCATATTAAAAAAAAAATAGTTAACTTGTTTCTGTAGGTAAAGTTATTCCTGGAAACTTAGGAATGTATTCAATAAGGTAATGAACTTAATATATTGCTAAAACCTAGTTTTGAAAACTTAGTTTTATACTTAAGATAAAGACATGTGAAAAAATGTGAACATAGATTTTCCTTTACTTTAGACATTTTAATATATTTCAAAGATCCCAAGCAGTCTTACTGCTGTGAGATTTAATCCTCTGAGTTGCCCAGCGAAGGTGGAAATTAGTGTTATTTTAAGAAGAAAGAAAATATAATTGTTTGATCATTTGCAAGTTGGGACAAATAGCAAACAGAATTGTGTGGTAACAATACCTTACTTTTCAGCACCAAATTTATCAAAATCACATTGCTTTCATATGAAAAGGAAAAAAAAAAATCAACATCTGCCCCAACTACATCCTGAAATCCACCACGATGAGGTTTTAATTATATGTTTTATTTTTATTTTTAAATATATTTATCTATTTTCAAGGATGGTGTGAGAGATCCTTTTCCCACTTCAAAGGAACTCCAGATACATGGGCTATTTTATGCATCTGACTTTATATGGATATTGCAAAGTCAAACCAAGGTTTGACCATTTTTCTTCATATTTCATTTTTTTTTCCTTACTGCTGCATAAAATTCCATCGTGTAGATATACCACATCTTAGTTATCCATTCATGTAATGAAGGATCTTTGGAATGATTCCAGCTCTTAGTTATTATGAATTGAGCAGCTGTAAACATGGTTGAGCAAATCTCTCTGAACTGAGATGTGGAGCGTTAAGGGTAAATGCCTAATAAGGGAATAATTGGGTCGGTAGATAACTCTGTAGTCAACCTTTATTGGAGTCTCCATATTGCTTTCCAAAGTGGTTGTACGGTCTTACATTCTCACCAGCAGTGAACAGGGGTTACTGTTTCTCCACCTCCTTGCCAGCATTTGTTTGCATTTGATTTTTAGTGTTTTCTATCCATACTAGGGAAAGGTGGAATCACATAGTTGTTTTAATTTGCATTTCCCTGATGATTAGGGATGATGAACATTTTCTTAAGTGTGTGTTTGTCATTTGTATTTCTTTCTCTGAGAACTGCCTGTCCAGATCCTTGCCCCATTTTGAGATTTGAGTTGTTTGACTTTTTAATGTTTAGGTTTTTTAGTTCTTTGTAGATTCTAGAAATTAGGCCTCTGTCAGTTGTATAGCCAGAAAATTTTTTTCTCCCATTCCGTGGGTAATCTATTGGCTGTGCTTTTTGAATGTTTGTCTGTGAAGAAACTTTTCAGCTTCATGAGATCCCAATGGTTGAGTGATTGCATAAATTCCTGAGGGGTTTTGTTCAGGAAGTAAGTCTTTTCCCATTCCTATATAATGGAAAGTTCCTCCTATTTTTTCTTCCACCTATAGCTGAGTTTCCAGTCTTATATTAATGCCTTTGATCCATTTGGACTTGATTTTTGTGCATGGCAAGATGTGTGTATCGAGTTTCATTTTCCTGCATATGGTTATCCAGTTTGTCCAGAACCATTTGTTGAAGATGCTGTCTTTTTCTCATATTTGACAAATATGAAGTAGCTGTAGTTGTTTGACCCAAGGTCCTTGATTGTATTCCATTGGTTTACAGTCCTGTATTTTTATGCCAGTACCTTGCTTTTATAATTATTACTATGTCTTTGTAATATAGCTTTAAATTGGGTACAGTGATGCCTCAAGAGGTGTTTCTTTTGCTGAGGATATGTTTGGATATCCTAGGCCTTCTGCCATTCCATAAGCAATTTGAGATCATTTTTTTTTTTTATCTCTGTAAAGAATAATGTTGGGATTTTTATTGGTATTGCATTAAATGTGTATATTACCTTCAGTAAGATTGCCATTTCATAATGTTAATACTGCCTATACAGGAGCAAGGGAGATATTTCCATTTTCACAAGTCTTCCTCAATTTGTTTGTGTTTTTATTGTATAGGTTTTTACATCCTTGGTTAATGTTATTCCATGGTATTTTATTTACTCTTTTTGTTGCTGTTGAAAATGGGACAATGTCACTTATTTCTTTCTCCGTACCTTTGTCTTTTGCATATAGAAAATGCTACTTATTTTTGTGCATTGATTTTGTATCCTACTACTTAATCACCTTTAAGAGTTTTGCAATGGAGGTTCTAGGGTCTCTTATATATAGAATCATGTCATCTGCAAACAGAGCTAACTTAACTTCTTCCTTTCCAATTTGTACCCATTTTATTTATTTTTCCTGTCTTATTGCTTGAGCTAGGACTTCCAGTACTATGTTGAAGAGCATTGGTGAGAGTGGACACACCCTTATCAAGTTCCTGTTCTCAATGGTAATTCCTTCAGTCTTTCTCCATTAAGTATTATTTGGGTGTTAGGAACTTTATAACTAGCCTTTATTATGTTGCAATATAAACCATCCATGCCTATTCTCTCCAATGTATTGAAGTAATGTTGTATTTTGTCAAAGGCCTTTTCCGCATCTATCAAAATGATCATGTGATTTTTGTGTTTAAGCTTATTTATGTGGGATATTACATTGGCATATTTCTATATGTTAAATACCCTGAATTCCTGGGGTGAAACCTACTTGATCAAGGTAGATAATGCTTTTGATGAATATTTGGATTCAGTTTTCAAGGATTTTGTTCTTTACATCTAAGTTCATCAGGGAAATAGGCCTATAGTTTTATTTTCTTGTGGCATCTATACTTGGTTTTAGTATTAGGGTGATACTAGCTTCATAGAAGGAGTTGGAAAGCTCCCCCTGTTCTCCAATTGTGTGGCAGAGTTTGAGAAAAATTGGTTTTAGTTCTTCCATGAATGTTTGATAGAATTCAGCTGACAAGCTATGTAGTCCTGGGCTCTTCTTTTTGGGGAGATTTTTGATTACCTTTTCCATTGTGATGGGTGTGATAGGTGATAGGAGATTAATCTGCTCTGAGTTTAGCTTTGGTAGGTGGTATGTGTCCAGGAATTCATCCATTTCCTCCATATTATGTCCTTTTGTGGAGTACAGGTTTTTGAAATAAGTCCTGATGATTCCCCCAATTTCCCTCATGTCTGTTGTGATCTCTCCTTTTTCACTTTTAATTTTGTTAATTTGAAACATCTTTTTTTTTTTTTCACTTGATCAAATTGGCCAGGGGTTTATCAATCTTGTTTATTCCTTTCAAAGAACCAGGACTTTGTTTCATCAATTTTCTTAATTATTTTCTTAGTTTCCAATTCATTGATTTCTACTCTGATCTTAATTATTTCTTTCTGTAAGAAGCTTTTTGGGTTGAATTCTCCTTGCTTCTCCAGTGTCTTTAGGTAGATGGTGTGAGAGTTAAGGTGTTGTCAACTTGATCTGTTTGGTAATCCACAAAAATCCCTTTCAGGTGGGTCTCAGAGGTTGCATACCAGAAGGATCAACTAAAGGAGGAAGTCCTTCCCCCAGAGTGAGCCCTTCCCCCAGAGTGGGAAGCCCTGCTCAGAGGGGACTTCATATAAGGAAGCTCTGGGTGAATTGAGCCCCTTCCATTCTTCCACTTGGCTGCCGGAGCTGCTTGCTTCCAGAGTGAATTGAAGACCAGCGTGGAAGGAAGACCAGCATCAACTGAAGACCTGTGTGGATCAAAACCCAGCAGCTCCTCAGGAAGCCTCCAGGCTTTCTGGCACCATCTGCAGTGCTGGGTAGGGGCTGCTGAGACATCTGGCCATGTGCACCGAGCAGCTACCAGGTTCTATGATTCTCAGGCCTGCAACTGCTATTGGACTATTGTAAGCTAATCCAATATATTCACTTTTTAAAATAATTCATTCTAGCAGTTCTGTTCCTCTAGGGAACCCTGCCTAATACAGATGGTTAGGTTATTGATTTAGAATCTCTCTGTCTTTGTTATGAAGGCTTTTAGTACTATGAATATTGTCCTGAGAACCACCTTCATTGTGTCCCATAAGATTTGGTACAATGTGTTCTTATTGTCATTAACTTCTAGAAATTTTGCAATTTATTTTATTTTATTTTTTTTTGTTTCATCTACTACCTATTTATTGTTTACAAGTGTGTGGTACATTTTCCACAAATTGATGGGATTCCTGGTGCATCTTTTGTTGTTTATTTCTAGCAATACAACATTGTGATCTGATATCATGCAGGAAATTATGTTGATCTTCCTAAATATATGAAGGCAGGCTTTATAACTCAGTATATGTTCTATTTTAGAGAAGGTTTCATGGGCTGCTAAGAAGAATGTGTAGTTTGTGGATTGTGGGTAGAATGTTCTGTAGATGTCCGTTAGGTCTAATTGTTCTAGGGGGTGGTTGAGCTCTCTCATTTCCCTGTTGATTTTCTCTTTGGATAATTTATCTATATCTGAAAGTGGAATGTTGAAGTCCCCAACTAATGGTGTTGGTGGTTATTTCCATGTTGTTAATTAGTAGGTTTTGAATTGTGGTGCCCTGTGTTTGGTGCATAAAGATTAGTGACTGTGATACTCTCTTGTTGGATCATTTCCTTGATAAGTAGGAAGTGGCCTTTTTGTCTTTTTTGATTACTTTTGGTTTGAAGTCTATTTTGTCTGATATTAGTATAGCTGCACTTGCTTTTTCTTGTTTCCATTTGCTTGGAATATTTTTTCCTCCCTTTCAGCCTGAGGAGGTGTCTGTTTTCAGTGGTAAGGTGGGTTTCTTGAAGACAGCAGATTGAGGGATCTAATTTTATGATCCACCTTATTAGCTTATGTCTCTTGATGGGTGAATTAAGGCCATTAATATTTAGGGTAATGACTGTGAGATTTGACTTAATCCCTTCAATATAGTGGTGATTTATGTGGTTTGGTATTTTCTTGGACTTTGTAGTTTTTTGTGCCTTCTCTGAGTTTGGTTATTGTGATCTCCTTCTTGTAGGCACTTGAGATTGATTATTTGGTTCTTCTGTGTGAAGAATCCCCTGAAGTACTCTCTGCAGGTTTGGTTTTGTGTTCATATAGTTGTAAAGCTGAGTTTTATCATGGAAAGTTTCTCTTTCACCATCTCTTATGAGGGATGCTTTTGCTGAGTAGAGTAGTTTGGGTTGGAAGCCATAGGTTCTTAGAGTTTTCAGTGTTCCATTCCAGGACCTTCTGGCTTTCAGGGTTTCCACTGAGAAGTCTGAAATAATTCTGATGGGGTTACCTGTATATGTAGTGTGTTGTTTACCCTTAGCTGCTTTTAGGACTTTCTCTTTGGTATCAATGTTTAGAGACTTAATGATAATATATCTTGGAGAATTTCTCCTTTGGTCCAGTCTGATTGGAGTTCTGTTAGCTTCTTCTAACTTGGTGGGACTTTCTTTTGAGAGAGTGTGAAAGTTTTCTTTGTTAATTTATTCAATAACCTAGCCATGCCTATGGTCTGAATTTCTTCACCTTCTGGTATTCCCATGATCTGAATGTTGGGACTTTTAAGGGTATTGCACAGTTCTCTCATGTGCTGTTCAAAAATTTTTTTGAACTTATTGATACTTTTGGGCTCACATACCATTTCCACTGTTTTATCAGTCCACAGAGAGTTAGTTAGTTTTGAGTTTCTATACTTCACATGGCTGTCTTGGTTCTTGAGAGTTTCTATAGTGTTTTTGGCTTATTCAATTTGGTTTGTATTTTTCACTACTTTCTTATATATTGTTTCCATCCCTCTGTCAAGTTCCTTTTTGTGTTGCTTGCTGATTTTCTTAGTGCTTCTTTGATCTCTATCTTGCTTTTCTTTATGTCTTCATTGAGCTTAGTCAGCTGGTTGTTGAGGTCTTTTTGTTTTTTTTTTTTTTTTTTTTTTTTTTTTTTTTTTTTTTTTCATTCTCCCTCAGATCATTTAATTGTCTTTGAATCCTGTGGTGGTTTGACTCAAGTTTCCCCCGTAAACTTAGGTGTTCTGAAAGCTAGATTTCCAGCTGATGGAAACTTGGGAATTAATGTCTCCTGGAAGCAGTGTTCTTAGGGGTGGTCTTATGGGCATTATAGCCAGTTTCCCTTTGCCAGTGTTTGGCACACTCTCCGGTTGCTATCATCCACCTGATATTGGCCAGGGATGATATCCACCCTCTGTTCATGCCATCATTTTCCTTGTCATCATGGAGCTTCCCCCTGGAGTCTGTAAGCCAAAATAAATCCTTCCCCCCCACCCACAAGCTAGTCTTGATTGAGCGATTTCTACCAGCAACTAAAACCTGACTGCAACAGATCCTTTCCTGGTTCTTATCTATTAGGTCTAAGGTAGCAAGTACAGCATCCATATAATTAGTGGCCCCTTGCTGTTTTTTTTGCAAGTTCTGCTATTTTCTTGGTCCGGGATGCATAGCTTGTGTCTTTTTTTAAGGGGTTCTGATCCAAATATATCTTCTGTGTTTTGATTATAGCCACCCAATGTGGGACTGGGTGATCTTATTGGATTTACTTACAGTTGATTTTTCATGTTATTCCTTTGGTGCTGTGGTCTACATATCATAGTGTAGGAGTCATATTTAGTTTAGGTGGAAGCTATACTCTACCTTTGAAGTGTTTTCAGTGATTATTCCCTTCTATGATTGTTTCCACTAGGCTTCTGATGGTAATTGTGTCTGTCTGCTCAGAGGGAAGGAGCTCGTGAGGCTCTGGTGGGGATCTGGGAACCTGGTTTAGGGACTTGTTTCATGATTTGGGGTATGGCACTGTGTTTCCAGGTGTCTTGAGGGGACAGAGGGTAGGGGAAGATGGGACAAAGCAGACTGGTATTGGGGCTGTGCTATGGAGGAGGGGAGGATGGGGATGTGTGGTGGTTCTACAATGCTGAAGAGCTAAAGGATGGGAGGGCAGGTCAGACTAAAAGGTGGAACCCTCAAGAGAATCTTAGGGGGAGCACCTAAATCAAAGGGTCCTGTGGAGGAAACCTAACCTTAAATGTCTCCTGTTTCTCTTTCTCTTTTTTTTCTTTTTCTGTGGTGCTAGTCTGTAATACCCTGTACCAGGACATGTTTTACATTCATAATGAGCTGTTGATAATAGAAGCCTATTAGATCTCCCAAAACAAAACAGACTTCTGTCAGAACACTTGATTACCCACCAGAAGTTAATGGCAAGACCCTACTGCTGTAGACACCATATGCTGTCAGCACAAACGTTGTAGAGATCTGGTTGGAATCTGAATGAGAACCAGTCACCAGACAATTAGCTCATCTAGTGCTTGGAGGCACTACATGAACTTCCGGGGAAAAGTGGCCAACATCTGTCAAACCAACTCAAAAGCTAAGTGACTCAGAAGAAACAATATGACATGATACTCACACCAGTTTAATAATGGCACACAAACATGGTGAGTAACCAATTGCTCTTGCATTGGCTAACAGATCCACTCAGTGGAAAGAAAATCATATCTGGAACTTGGAAATAAGTCAGAATCATATCCAGATAATGATTCTGCTTTCCATTGGCAAGATCCCACTAACATTGGGCTATAAGAGGGTCTACACCCTTTAAATTGTCTCTAAGTTAATAATGGTTATCCCATTTAACTGGTACTGATTTCATTTTCCATAAGAGAATTTGCTTCTCTTTTTCAGAGGGGAGCTAGACCTCAGGAGATAATGAACTAATCCACTCCACCATGACCCCAGCTGAAACCACAGAGGAATTGGGAAATGAGCAGGAGTGCTGCTTTCTTAGTGAATCTGATATCAGCACAAGGGTGAAAGAGATAGACACTGAGAACACTCAACACCTACCAAACCAGAGATCCAGATACTCTGAAGTGCCCATCACTGAAGTAGACTTAAAATGCTCCCAGCGTGGGTATTTTTCAGAAGAGGGGACAGAAAGATTGTTAGAGCCACAAATTGGGACATTCTGCACAGAGGCATTGCTTCTCCCCCTGTGCCCTCCCCCCCAAGCCTAAATACATAACCCACAATCCCCATGGGATTGACCTGTATCCTCAACTAGGAAGGAGGGAAAGGATGGTACCAACATGTATGGCTTGCATACTAAACATGTCCATATCTAATAAAAAAAAATACAAACAAAAATAAATACTTGCTGATTTGAGTGCCTATTTTTAGAAACTGGTTTCAAACCATCCCATGCCACATGCATTCTAATAGTTACAGAGAAAAACAAAGTTCTTGCCTTTTGTTTGTATGTTTATCAAAAATTCCCTTCAGGGATTGGGAGGATAAATGCTTTAGAATGTTAAAAACTTTGTTCAGGAAGAAACATGAGAAAGACCTAGAGGCAAGATAGAAAAAGGAAAAAAAAAATCTATACATGTAAGTTCCCCAATAGTTAACTTCAACATTTGAAGCGTTTTAGTTTAGAAAGTAAAATGAGCAAGGGGTTTGAACTAACAAAAGTAAAAGACTTAAGGGGTCAAGAAAGTGATTGGAGCCCTTCTATGAAGATTAGAAGTTAAAACAATCAATTGAGATAATGAAATACAGTCTGTGTTCTTTGATGTGTGTAGAGAGAGAATTGTGTTCAGGCAAGTTTAAAGAAACCATGAATTGTGAAAATCAATCAAAATGCCTACAGGACATGGAAAACAGCTATCAGTTGAAGTCAGCTTAGTACAGCTATTATTCAAAATAGAGCTATATCTAGCTAATACCAACACATCTATTGAATTTAGCCCCCCCAAAAAAAACAACACATTATTTTGGTACTGTTAAAGACAAGCTATTGCTACACAATTATTTAGGCAAAATAATAAATAATAAGTTGAAAGACAAAGTAAAGTTGGGTATCAATTCCAGGGCTGCAGATGTAGCTCAGTCCTGGAATACTTCAGGTTTTGAAAGGAATGGGGTTTGACCCTTTTCACTAGAAAAAAAAAAAAAAATCAAGCTGAAACAAAAGGATAATATGTAATATGAAAATAACCCTCTTATGCTGCTTCATATACATACTTGTGTTTTCATTGGGGAATCTGGGCTATTCAACAAGCATTTTCTCTACACTATTAGGTACTCAGGACATACCTATGAGTTGCTGGACATTGTTGCTTGCTATGCATGACCAAAACCCTTTAACATATCGCTACTTGCACCTTCCTGATCAGTTTCCATAGTCAGTCCTTGAATTCACACATCAAGTTGGTAATGTAGGCATATCCTGAATCTTGAGGTATTCACGTAGAAGGAAGAGAGCAGTAAATTCCTTCAACTTTTACTGACTAGGAAAAGTAACTTCAAAGAGATCTATCCTGTGGCTTTGAGGAGATGTCTCAGTCATGAGCATGTACAAGTATGATGACCTGAGGAGAAACCATGCCTGCCTGTAACTCTAGCACTAAGTGGGGCAGATATAGAAAGATAGCTGGGGTTTCCTTGTCAGCCCATCCAAACCAAAAAAAGGTGTATTAAAGGATCAGTGAGAGAGATCTAGGATTACTTATAATAGTTCAAGATGGTACCATTGCCTTTTGGGTCCAGTTTTGTGTTCCCTTCACCCGTCCTTTAACCTTCCCTCACTCTCCACGCTCCCTATTATCTGGTCCTTGATATGCTTGGTAGGGATGTTGGATTCAGGTTAGGAGCTGTTGATGAATGACACTATGTAGTATTTATCTTTCTGTGATTGGGTAAGTTCACTGAGAATGATATGTTGCAGGTTCAATCATTTTTCTTAAAATTTCATTGTGTCATTTTTCTTTACTGCTGTGTAGAATTCCACTGTATAAAACACTACATCCTAGAAGATAGACCAAATGAGTGAACCTCCATCAGGCTCTTAGAGGGAACACTGGATTCACAAGGCCCTGGAGAGGATATGACAAAAACTGACCATTATCTTCTCCTTTTTCTGCTTCTCTCTCTCACTTTCTCTCTCTCTCCCTCTTCTCTCTCATCAATCTATATCTTTTATATCACTTATCCTTTCCTTCCTTCTTTTCTTGGGTGCTGACCTATAACTCCTGGTACCAGCAGGTGGATGCCATCCACAATGAGCTTTGGATTACAGAAACCTACAAGGTCTCCAAAAAGAAGAAAGATTTATATCAGAGTACTTGCTGACCCACCATAGGTTAGTGGTAAGACCCTACTGCTGAAGACACCATACACTGTTGGCACATAACATGGAGTGACATGGCTGGAAGCTAGAAGAGAGTCAGTCTCCAGACAGTTAATGTGTCTAGTGCTGGAAGTTACTAAATAAGTGACTGGAGGATTATGACCAATATCTGTCCAAGCAACGCATGGTCTAACCTACTTAGCAGCAAACAACCTGACATGATGCTCATACAAGTACAATAGTGGCACATAGCCATGGTGGGAAACCATCTGCTCTTGATTTAGCTAACTGATCTGCTCAGTGGAATGGAACCCATAGCTGGAGCTTGGAAACAAGTCAGAACCATATCCAAAAATGAGCCCACTCTCTATTAAACTCTCTAAAAAACAATGGTTATCTCATTTACTTGGTGCTAACTTTACTCTCCATTGGAGAATCTGCTTCTCTTTTTCAGATAGATGCAGATGCTAAGGAGATAACCACCCCCATCACACCTCAAAAGGGCACCAGCTGAAACTAAGAATAATTGGAGAAACATGCAAGAATGCTGTTTTCTTGGCTAACCGGGAACCAGCACAACAGTGAAGGAGATAGAGAACAATCAACCCCTACAAAACCAGATATCCAGAGACACAGAGGGCCAACCTTTTCACTAGAACATTTACCATTTCCTCACTGTTTAATCTTTTGCATAAGCACTGCGTGAAAATATTTAATAAAAAATAGTTCAAGGTGTGTAGGGAAGGCTGAATTTAACATAAAATGAAGAAAGTTACCTTATTTGAGGGAGGAGGTCCACATTTTCTCATTGCATATTAAAGGCTAGCCATTGTTAAGCAACTTACATACTCATAGAAAACCTGATATCATTATTCAAATGGAAAATGGCAAAAATAAGAACCAGAGTTTAATGCTGTTAAGAGATTAGTTTCAATCTTAATGAGATCACTAATTTTAACTCTTTCCCCCTTAGTTTCTTTATCAATAAAGTATAAAATAAATACAAGTGTAGAATGACTATTTTTGATCTGATCTACATATGATTAATGTGTTCTAGTTCATTCTTTGAAGGGCAGGGATGGGTCTCACTGTGGCTCATGATCATTCTGCCACAGTATCTCAAGTGTAAATTCTTCATGTACTAGCCAACTTGGCAATTGATGTATTCTCTAAATGATGTTGGTTTTGTGTGTGTGTTTTGTTGTTTCTTTTTCTTTCTTTCTTCCTTTTTTTTTTTTTTTTTTTTTTTTTTTGGTTTTTCAAGGTAGAGCCTCACTCTAGCCCAGACTTACATGGAATTCAGTATGTAGTCTCAGGGTGGCCTCTAACTCACAGCAATCCTCCTACCTCTGCCTCCTGAGTGCTGGGATTAAAGGTGTGTGCCACTATGCCTGGCTAAATAATGTTTTTCATAATATTTGTGTGTAACTAAGTGTATCAAACTTACCTAGAAAGTCTTTGAAGATACTTAATGCATATCATAAGAATTGTCTTTTACTTCAACACATTTAATCCCCTTTCTTACACAGAAAAACACTTAAATGATTGACACACAATAAAAAAACTCAAGTATTTTTGTTGATTTTCTACATTACAATAAATTATTCAATGAGTGAAATTATGACATAGATGTTGTAACTAGTGAAGATTAATCATTTGCTGTAGTTCTCCCTTTAAGTATAGAAATAATATCACTTATAAAGATTCTTGCTGTGAGTTAAAGTTGTTATGTATGCTTAATGCTCTGTTGTGTAATAATCCATATTTGTATGGCTCAGTATTATTGTTATTAAAATAATTGATGGTAAAGCTTAATGTTTTTTATAGCTACGTTATACTCCAACTGCGGAGATGTGAAAAAATATTAAATAAGGATGACTGATATCCCCAAGAGTTGAGTTTTCTCCCTCTCTGATTTTATCACTAACTACACAAAAGCTTTGATTTTTAAGATATGATGCAATTATTATTTGCTAATTTTAACCACAGCAGTATGAATGTGTATTTGAATAGGTGCAGATTTTATAATACTTTTGCATATGGTATAATCCCCAAAGACATTTCTAAATATCAGTTAATATAGTAAAAATAAGAATCAGTATCTCAATTTTCAGAGAAGGATACATAATAAAATTTAAATTGATTTCTTAATAAGTAATATATAAGGTAGTATTTCTTATTATGTAGCAAAGATTTGGTACTGTCTCTAAAGACTAAAGTAGTGAACAAAATGTACAAATAATCAAAAATAAATTAGTAAAATTTACAGTAACTTTGAAGTTCACTGATGTTCTTGTCTCTCATGTGAATTAAGAGCAGCACTTCTGAGATCAGAATTTGCTGGACCTGGTGCCTAAACTAATACCCATGTCTTCTAAAAACTCAGCATCAGCATAGCTTACTCAATCATAATCAAGATAGGAGGCATAAGCAATAAATAGCCTCTTTCAGCAGGTAAATGCTAGATGGTGCAGGGGTGTTTAGGAGTGTACCATTATAACAATAAAAAGTACAATGCGCTTATCTTTATTGGGTATTTATTTTACACAGAAATTGCCTGTGTTTTACGTACTACAACTTGGTCATTTACTGTAAAGTACTAAGGGTCTCGAAGAAGAGTAATGTTACCCTTTTCCATTATTTTTATGCTTGTTTAAATCAATTAAAACAAATCAAGTAATATTTATATTAAAATAAGCTTATTTTTAAGTTATAAATTCCCATATTAAATATGTTTAAAGTTGGGGGTAGAAGTTTAAAATGCACCTGTTCTTTCACTCCA
Source organism: Jaculus jaculus (assembly GCF_020740685.1). Classification (NCBI taxonomy): domain Eukaryota; kingdom Metazoa; phylum Chordata; class Mammalia; order Rodentia; family Dipodidae; genus Jaculus; species Jaculus jaculus. The sequence goes on along the minus strand of NC_059114.1, from coordinate 56,428,806 downwards.
GCATGTAGGATATTGTTATGCTCAGAAACATAGAAGTCTAATGAGTCATTATTTTTTTTATCTTCTATGGCACAGTGTCGACTACTGTTTGGGCAGTGATGATAGCTGATCTCTAACATACAGATGTATATTTGCATTACCCCTAGGAGATGTTGATGACAAGTCATGCTTGCTATATTGATCCTTCTAATTTTAAGCCATTGTAGTCTTTCAGGAGATGGACACAAATAAACAATGAGGATTTTTTTTTTCTTTTGGTTTGTGTGTTTGTATGACTGAGGGCACTGGTGTGTGGCAGTCAGAGAACAACCTCAAATTTTTATTGTTATTTTTATTTTTTTAATTTTTAAATTTTTATTAACATTTTCCATGATTATAAAAAAAAAATATCCCATGGTAATTCCCTCCTTCCCCCCTGACACTTTCCCCTTTGAAATTCCATTCTCCATCATATTACCTCCCCATCTCAATCATTGCACTTACATATATACAATATCAACCTATTAAGTACCCTCCTCCCTTCCTTTCTCTTCCCCTTATGACCTCAATTTTTTTAAAAGGGAGATTTTTAATAAACTTATATAGTCCATTATTTAGTGCATTTTCAAAGTAGATTAAGTTCACATACCTTTTGATTAAACTTACTTGACTCTGTATCAAAAGCTGGAAAGTTTTTTTTTTTAATTTTTATTAACATTTTCCATGATTATAAAATATATCCCATGGTAATTCCCTCCCTCCCCACCCCCACACTTTTCCATTGAAATTCCATTCTCCATCATATTACCTCCCCATTACAATCATTGTAATTACATATATACAATATCAACCTATTAAGTATCCACCTCCCTTCCTTTCTCTACCCTTTATGTCTCCTTTTTACCTTACTGGCCTCTGTTACTAAGTATTTTCATTCTCACGCAGAAGCCCAATCATCTGTAGCTAGGATCCACATATGAGAGAGAACATGTGGTGCTTGGCTCTCTGGGCCTGGGTTACCTCACTTAGTATAATACTTTCCAGGTCCATCCACTTTTCTGCAAATTTCATAACTTCATTTTTCTTTTCTTTTTTAAAAATTTTTTATTTATTTATTTGAGAGTGACAGACACAGAGAGAAAGACAGATAGAGGGAGAGAAAGAGAATGGGAGCGCCAGGGCTTCCAGCCTCTGCAAACAAACTCCAGACGCGTGCGCCCCCTTGTGCATCTGGCTAATGTGGGACCTGGGGAACCGAGCCTCGAACAGGGGTCCTTAGGCTTCACAGGCAAGCGCTTAACCGCTAAGCCATCTCTCCAGCCCATAACTTCATTTTTCTTTACCGCTGAGTAGAACTCCATTGTATAAGTGTGCCACATCTTCATTATCCACTCATCTGTTGAGGGACATCTAGGCTGGTTCCATTTCCCAGCTATTATAAATTGAGCAGCAATAAACATGGTTGAGCACGTACTTCTAAGGAAATGAGATGAGTCCTTTGGATATATGCCTAGGAGTGCTATAGCTGGGTCATATGGTAGATCAATATTTAGCTGTTTTAGGAACCTCCACACTGTTTTCCACAATGGCTGGACCAGATTGCATTCCCACCAGCAGTGTAGAAGGGTTCCTTTTTTTCCACATCCCCGCCAACATTTATGATCATTTGTTTTCATGATGGTGGCCAATCTGACAGGAGTGAGATGGAATCTCAATGTAGTTTTAATCTGCATTTCCCTGATGACTAGTGACGTAGAACATTTTTTTAGATGCTTATATGCCATTCGTATTTCTTCCTTTGAGAACTCTCTATTTAGCTCCATAGCCCATAAAAGATGGAAACTTTAAACTTGTTTTGTTGTTAGTTATCAAAGTCAAATAAATATTTGTGGTTTGGGTTATAACTTGATAAGACCAAATTACTAACATATGATTCATATCTCAATTTTATGTACCTCCAAATTATAAGATAACTTTGAAATTTAAATCAACAGAACCATAAATCTTAAAATATTCTATTTTATGTCAGAGGTGGTAGCACAGGCCTGTAATCCCAAAACCTGGGGCATGGATGCAGGTAGAACAGAAATTTAAGGTCATCCTTAGGCACCTTGAGGCTGCCCTGGCTACATAAAACCCTGGGTTGACATTTTGGTGAGTCAGATTTAGGTTCCTGATTGGACTTGCCTTCTTATTTTCCAGTGCATGTTGACATCATTGTTCTTTGTGCCTGTGTTCCTAACAATCTACCTATGAAAGAAGGTTCCTTTGCTCCTAATCTACATCAATATTACTTAAATGATATAAAGCAGACAATCACTCTGAACTAATAATAATTTTAATTGAAAAATTAAGATAGCAAAATTAGATTCCATTGAATATAATAAAATTTTGGGGAAAAAAAAAACTACTGTTGTTTGTAGTGACAAGCTAGTAATATGTTAGAAGATATCCTATGTGAGAAGTCCATAGTTTATCATTAGAGTGGTTCTAGAGATACAGAATTACAGGAATGGATTTCTCTAGCGGGCTTGGTGCTACCTGGAGTTAGCTCTCCAACTTCAGTGCTACTAAAGGCTTACTGGTAATAAGGAGAGTGCTGATAATCCATGGTGTGAAATATTAAAAGAACTCTGTGTATTTGATGATCCTGGGTCAGGTCTTGTGAAGATCAAGGGATTTAGTGACTTTGTATCTAAATTTTTGAATATTTGTCAGAGGAAATGGTTTATTTTGGATTATAGACTCTAGAGGAAGCTCCATGATGGCAGGGGAATACGATGATATGATAAGAGGGTGGACATCACCTCCTGACCAATATCAGGGTGGACAACAGATCACCAGGTTATTGTACCAAACACTGGCAATGGAAATCTAGCTAGAACAGCCATGAGCCTGCCCCAATAGTACATCATCTCCAAGAGGCTCCAATTCTCAAATTGTTACCAGCATTTCAGAGTACATAAATTTATAGAGGATATCTGAATCAAGACCAATACCACACTTATGATTTAATATAATATTGAAGAAGAGACTGGAAAGATTGCTTAGCCGTTAAGGCACTTGCCATGAGAAGCCTAAGAACATGTTCAAATCTCCAGGTCCCACATAGCCAGACTCACAGTGATGCAAGTGTGCAATGTTGCACATGCACACAGGGGGGCAAATTCTCTCTCTTTTCTCACTGCCTCTTTATTTCTCCCTCTCAAAAAAATAATAATAAAAAAATTGAAAGGCATTTGTATAATAATTGTATAATAATATCATAAGTTCTGATGTTATTAGTATTCAAGATATTATGTCAAGCCGGGCATGGAGGTGCATGCCTTTAATCCCAGCACTCCGGAGGCAGAGGTAGTAGGAGGATTGCCATGAGTTTGTGGCCACCCTGAGACTCCATAGTGAATTCCAGATCAGCCTGGGCTAGAGTGAGACCCTACCATGAAAAATCAAAAAAAAAAAAAAAAAAAGATATTATGTCAAATTCTGACTATTATAACAACTTAAGGTTACATGGTATAAATTCCTTATTTAAAAAAATGGGAAGATTTTTTACATTCTCAAACTAGAAAATGTTTTCTTCTTTGAATTAAGTATAGAAAATAGGAAATTTGGGGGGAGAAAAGTGTCTATATACATCTTATATGTCCTAATCTTTCTTGTTTTTAAGTGTGTTTTCATATATATATATATTTGTTTTTTGAGCTGGAGTCTCACTCTAGCCCAGGCTGGCCTGAAAATAACTATGTAGTCTCAGGGTGGCCTGGAACTCAGAGCAATCCTTCTAACTCTGCCTGCTGAGTGCTGGGATTAAAAGCATGTGCTACCATGCCTGGATCATTATTATTATTTTTTTTTACAAATACTTCTTTGATATGAAGTTTTATGTTAGATTTACTACTTAATGTGTTTGGGTCATGCTAAAATTTTCATAAAATTTGTTAGATTTATAGTATGAAGACACTTGAATAATTCCCTTTCACTTTGTCTTAAAAATATTTTATTATGTGAATTTTGTGTTATATGTCAAAACAATAATACTAAATTTTTACTGATAATTATATTTTAAATGTTATGTTAGGATACAGACAATGTCTATAAATAAGATTTTCTGCTGAGTTTTTATCACACTATCAATAAAATACTCATTATAGGAAACTACTTGGCAAATAAAAATATAATGTGTCATGTATGAAATATAAAGAAATTAGTTTCTGGACTAGCACACTCAGCAACTTAGAGCACATCATAAATATTTTATATAAAATATATAAATTAAACTTAATGATGTGAAGATATTTTATTACCATTTAACTATTGTGTTTCTCTACCCAAATGTGACCAAAATCATGCTAGAAAATGACACCAGTCAGAAGCTATTTAATGTTTAAAGATTTTTCTTGGTAATATTTGGTATATTCCCTAAAAATTCATGTCATTAAAATATTAAAAAATATATATATATTATCCTTGATTTTTAGAATATATATATTCCACTATGACTGAGCACTAGACTGGTAAAGGGACTCATGTAATGTAAGTTATTATAAATATAGGTTTTTTTATTAGAACATGGATATACAAGAGAAGACATCTACTGAGACAACAGACTCTGTTCAGTGTATTTTCTTAAGATTTTGACACTGGCTGTCTGTGGGGGGGCAGTTTTCCATTTATTGAGTTACAGTATCATGTGTTTAGGACTAGGATTTATAATAATTTCATGACATAGATGTCAACAACTTTCTTACATAGCTGCCCATATAATGCAAAGTTCATCTATCATTGCAAAGACATTTCCTTTGAAATCACAGCAGAGGCAGGACTGCAAAGCTGGCACAGTGCTGTCTAGCATGCATTGTGCCGTGGGTCCATCCTCACCTCTGCTTATGTGGATGTGAGGGTGCAAGCCTCCACTCTCAGCATGCCAGAGGTAGGAGGATAAGAAATTCAAGGTCATCCTGGGCTACCTGAAAAATTTAAGGCAAACTGAGACACACTAGACCTGTTATAATTATTTTTTCTATAAAACTGATGCTTTCCTTAAAATCTTAATAAAAATGCTGCAAATATAAGACGAAAAAACATATAAAAGCTGCAACGAAATCATATTAGCTAATATCAAAATTTATTTTTGAAAATCATAATAATGTAGAGTTTTTACTTTAGTAAGATAAGAAAACATATCACTGGGGCATAGACAGCAGGGTCCAATCAGAAATAGGGTACCATGTATTAAATCAATTAACTTTTTACCACTATTCAATATAGTTAAATTGAAAATAAGCATTATTTTCAAATAAATTACACTGGACTAAATGATATGCATATGCACATAAACAGAAATAGGAACTTCTGCATTCGTCCCATAAATAAAAACCTATCTCAAAGTGGATCATAATCACAACAGATTTTCTTAAATTTAGAACTGAAAGAAAAAAATCTTCAGAGAATCATTGCCTAGGTGTATATTTCCCTAAAAACAAAATAAATAAATAAACTGAAGTAAGGATAAATGATAAGATGCAATGTATAAATTTTACTCAATTAAAATTCAAAGGATGTTTCCAAAATGCAGGGAAATAGCTAAGGCTGATACCTGAGGTGGAAATAGAAGATAATTGAAAATGCATATCTTAGCAAAAACATGGACAGAAGATATAAAGAGCTCTTATAACTTAAGAATGAACATCGCAGGGCTGGGGAGATGGCTTAGCTGTTAAGATGTCTTCCTGCAAAGCCAAAGGATCCCTGTTCAATTCTCTAGGACCCACATATGCAGTACGGCACCAGGGGGCGCATGCATCTAGAGTTTGCAGTGGCTGGAGGCCCTGGCATGCCCATCCCCTCTCTCTCTGCCTCTTTCTCTCTGCCAAATAAATAAATAAATAAATAAAATATATATTTTTATAAAAGTGAACAGCTGGGAGTGGTGGTGCACACCTTTAATTCCAGCACTCGGGAGGCAGAGGTAGGAAGATCAAAATGAGTTCAAGGCCACCCTGAGACTACATTGTGAATTCCAGGTCAGCCTGGGCCAGAGTGAGACCCTACTTCGAAAAGCACCCCCTCCAAAAAAAAAAAAAAAAAAAAATGGTGAGCAGAGAAAACCTGAGCAAAGACTTAAGTGCACACGTGACTAGGAATGATATAGGTTGAAGGAAGGATAAATGAGCATCAACAGTGATATGTAAGGTCCTTACTGACTAGGCTTTCAGAGCAGGAGGCTAGTGCAAGTTTATGCCCCAGACCTGAGGCGCAGTGCAGCATACATTTCTTCAGCAGGGAAAGGGATGTTGTCTTTGGACTTTGCCTTCCTTTAATGAACACCAGAAACAGTAAAAATTAAAAGAAAGAATTACTGTATGACTTTAAATCCATTTTTGTGAGATTATGTTACATTTAAAGAATTTTATCTCCCTTTGCAATCTAACTTTTCAACATATCGAAGTTGTGAACATAAAATCTTAGTTTAAAACTGAATGATTGTGTAGCTACACACACATCCCACTGTGTGTTTAAGATTATTACCTAAAATTAACAAATAGCACAAGGTATTGCCTATATTTGAGCAAGATTTAGTTTGATTAATAAAATTATTAAGGGCTGGAGAGATGGACTTGTGGTTAAGACAATTGTCTGCAAAGCCAAAAGACCCAGGTTCAATTCCCTGGAACCCACATAAACCAGATACAAAAGGGGGCACACAAATCTGTAGTTTGTTTGCAGTAACTGGAGGCCCTGACATGCCCATTCTCTCTCTCTGTCTTTCTCTCTCTGTGTCTTTCTTTGTCTCTGCCTATTTCTCTCTCTCTCTGAAAAAAAAAATAAATAAAAATAAAATTATTAAAATTACTGAGCCTTGTTATGGATTTTAGACATTGGTATATGGATAATTCAATTAATTAAAGCCCATACTCAATTTACTAATAATGTCCAAATTCCCTCAGAAAGTAAAATAATTATGCCTTAGTACATTTACATCTATGTATTTTAGCTGCAAATCTTAGGACACTTTCTCAATTTAATTAAAAAATCTCCTCATTCACTTCACTACATAGTGTTTACATGCTACTATGTATTTTTTCTTGATTTGACAATTATATATAGTCTATGAAATTGTCATGGTTTATGCGTTTCTTAAAGTTGTCCACAGTATAAACTGTCTTTTTATATTTTTCTTTGCCTGTGTAACTTCTTGGTTTGGTAACAAACAAATGTCTTCTAGATGTATGTATGTTTTAGCATAGCTATATTGTATGAAAACTGGAATAATAGGAAGAAATAAAATACATTTCAATATTTAAATTAAAAAGCTATTTCTTTGTAGAAAAGTAGATCACAGAGATGGATAAATGTAACATGTGCCTTGCAGTGTCATATACTGTAATAAAATAACTTAAATATTTTATAAAGGTTTGGGTGTATTTATTTTAAAGATCGCATTTATTCAAAACAAGATATCTAAGATATTAAAACAATATTATTTTAACAGAACAGTAATAATTATACTACCTATACACAGTGCTGGATTCTAAAGTGGAAATATAAGACTTATAAAAATATTCCAATGAAATTGATATCTAAGTTTCAACTATAAATTGTTTTTATTCAGTTAAACATCTAATGTACATACACATATGTAATAATGTTCATTAAAAATATATTTATACTTTTTAATTTGAGAGAAAAAGAGAGATAAGCTGACAGAGCCAGAGCCAGAGAGTGAGCGTGGAAGTGCCAGAATCTTCTGATTCTGCATGCATGCTCAAAACGCAGGTGCCACTTTGTGCACCTGGCATACATGGGTACTGTAGAATTGAACATGGACCATCAGTCTTTGCAAGCAAGTGATTTTAATCACTGAGCAGTCTTTTCAGCCCACCATCTTCTCTTGTGAGTATTTATTTTAAGAATATGTTTTAAGAATATTAATAAGCATATATGTAGTTCCCTGCTATAATTTGCAAAGTGTAATATGATAAGAACATTTATTTGTACTATTTATTTGATTATTGGATGTTAATAAGGAAGTTTAAATTTTTTTTGTTTATTTTTATTTAGTTATTTGAGAGCAGAAACAGAAAAAGGCAGAGAGAGAGAGAGAGAGAGAGAGAGAGAGAGGGAGAGAGAGAGAAAGAGAAAGGAGGGAGAGAGAGAATGGGCACACCAGGGCCTCCAGCCACTGCAAACCAACTCCAGAAGCATGTGCCCCCTTGTGCATCTGGCTTACGTGGGTCCAGGGGAATCGAGCCTCGAACTGGGGTTCTTAGACTTCACAGGCAGGTGCTTAACTGATAAGCCACCTCCCTAGCTGGTACAAGGAAGGTTTTTATTTGGAGATAGGTGCCTTGAATTCTTAGTTTGTGGTGCTGGTGAGGTCAAAGCCAATGTCTAACCCCATGTAGACCAATTAGCACTGTTCTGTTTCCAGGTCACACACTATGCTTCTCACTTAGCATCCCAGTTAAGAAAGGGAAGGTGAAAGGAGAATAAGAAAGTGTGGATGAATCTGTGAAATCCAGATAATGTCAGTTGTCTGCTGCAGAGAAAATCACTTTCCTACAATCACACTACTACAGCCAAACTCATCACTTTACTCTCAGATTATGCTTTTGAAATTTAAATTCTTCTTATCTCCTAATGCTAGGATATTGAATATCTATTTTCCAAACTATAGCCACTTTGTTCTTGCAACCGAGGCTTTGATATCCAGTAATTGATGACATTGATTTTATATATATTTATGTGTGAGTGACATATATCACTAGGAAAATAAATTCTTACAATAGACATGCTGTTAATTATCTTCATTTCTCAGTGTACTTCAAAATTCTATTTGGATAAATATTGGCTAAGAAAAAGAATAAATACAGTGTATACATGAGATAAGGAAGATAGCACCAGAATAGGAATTACCTCCCCATAAATCCATTACATGCACTGAAATTCATGGGATTATTTTTTAGGAAAATACCTATATCCACTTACTCTATGTGTAACCTTTAAAAATAAAATTATGAAGTTGAGTATAGTTTTTTTTTCATTTTTATTCAAAATGTGTATTATTCTTTGATTAGCAATACTGAAGTTTCAAATGGCACTATTTCACTTTATTATTTGTAAAGATATTGGGCTCAATGAATGAGGGGGATGTTGTAATTCAGACTTAGAGTATTAATAATGAAATAAGGAAGCTTCCATGGTGATATTATAAGAACTATTTGTGCACATGCAAACTACTAGCTGCTCTCTTATGTGTTATTCACTCAACATCCCAAGCGCTAAGGAGCAGGGTCGTGATGGAAGGAGTTAGGTGTCAGGAAATGGAGATTATAAAATTCTTGGGCTGGGTTTTCCACAGGTGTCTGCTAGTCACAAGTGTATACTGAGTCTTGAAATATGTCTGGTCTAAACCAAGATATGTTATAGGAGGAAATCATTTTGAAGATCTACTAAAAATTTTAAAAAATGAAAAAAATACCAGAATATTTGAACAATATTGACATATTTGAGTTATTTTCATTGGGGTTACTAGAAATTTAAATCATATGTGCTTCTTATGTTTAGTTCCAATTGTCAATGGATAGTCAGTGATGTTGATCTAGAACTAGGCATTGTTGCTGAGAGATGAAATGATGCTATTTAATGCCACTATAGTTCCAATGGTGACTACACATCACAATGTGAGGAAGATGGCAGTATAGAACATAGACTGATTCTGTCATGACGTGGTCAAAAGTGTGTCCTTTATGAGAGGCTATCTCTCTAATGCAGCTTTAAAAATATTGTTTACTTATTTGACAGAGAAAGAGGGAGAGAGAGAGAGAATGGGTTGCCAGGGTGTTGCAGTCCGGTTCGCATTGCTGGTAGAAATCACCCAACCAAGAGCAGCTTCTGGGAAAAAGAGATTTATTTTGGCTTACAGGCTCAAGGGGAAGCTCCACAATGGCAGGGGCAAACGATGGCATGAGCAGAGGGTGGACATCACCCCCTGGCCAACGTAAGGTGGACCACAGCAACAGGAGGGTGTGCCAAACACTGGCAAGGGGAAACTGGCTTTAATACCCATAAGCCAGGCCCCAACAATACATTTCCTCCAGGAGGCATTAATTCCCAAATCTCCATCAGCTGGGAACCTAGCATTCAGAACACCTAAGTTTATGGGGGACACCTGAACCAAACCACCACACAGGGCCTCCAGCCACTGCAAATGAACTCCAGACACATGTGCCCCCTTATGCATCTGACTAACATGGTTCCTGGGGGCTGAAACCTGGGTCCTTTGGTTTTGCAGGCAATTGCCTTAACCACTAAGCAATCCCTCCAGCCTTAAGGCAGCTTTTAAAATTGATAAAATCAATCTGTATTGGCCACCACACATTCAAAAATATCCTTAAATGCCATTATCGAAATATAGTTTGAATGCAAAGTTTTACCTCATTTAAGAATAGTTCTATGCATGGTAAGACTATCTAGAAACCCCTCCTTAAAACTATGAAGAAATTCATTTCAGTAAAATAATAGCACATTAATTGTTGGGGTTAAGGAAGAAGATGAACATGCAGATTCATGTAATTTTCAATGGTAGGAATGTTGTTTCTCCAAAGCAGTAGAAAACCTGCAGCTGATTGTGTCATACATTATATTTTCATTGTAAAATACTAAATACTAAGGACTGAATAACTGTTTAAGTGAAATTAAAAGACATTGAAGCATTAATCTGACTTTCCCATTGAAGGATTGTAAGGAATTGAAATTGAAAGAGCATTTGCATTATGCATTTTACTGCTGTGTAATGTTTCCATGCAGTAGCTGAAATCACCTGAGGATCTGACTCATCAGCATTCCACACGTTGGGAAGCAATAGTGTTACACAAGCGTCAGAAGACAACAGACTTCTGCTCAACTCTCCCATTTACTAAATAGTGGTTTTGAGTAAGATACCATCTGTGTTATATGTTTATCTTATTCTATTAAATAATCAATAAAATATGTTCAGTATTCTATCATAACATGTTGTTTTAATGTTGATTCTTTAGACATTAAGCTTACCTTTTCAGAGGTGCCTTTTGGGAGAGGAAGACATGAATATGTAGTTTTCCTGCATTCACAGCTCCTCATCTCCTTTTCTTCTCTTGTTTAGAATATGAGAAAGTAAATGAAAAGAAACAGCATGAAGTTTTAAGGGAGAAAGTTGGATGAAAACATTAAAGGACAATTCTGTGGGGCAGAAATAGGCAATGTCATGCAAGTAGAACTCAACTCCTGTGATCTGAAAAGCTGAATTTGAATCATTCTCTCTTATAATACAGGCCTCATGCAAGCTATGTAATTCTGCATTATCTATTTTCTTCAACTAACTTTGACTCTGTACATATTGTATACTACTTTTGGGAACTTTATTAAAGCTTATAATTTAAATCTCCATCCACCTGAGTGGAGGAGGTATCACTGGGCTGATACTAGAGTCTAGTGTAGGGGCAGATTTGGAATTCCAGCCTAAAGATGTGCAAAGTGCCTGAGCTTTGCCTGGAGTTCCTGCAGGGTGCTTGCTTGCTTTTGGTGTTAGCCTTTCTCTGTTGGCATGGACCTGGGAAAGCAAGCCATCTTCTTTTGCCATTATGGAATGTCTCTTGGATAAGTAAGCTTCAAATAAATCCCTTCTTCCTCCCATAACTTCCTGGTTTCGGGATTCATCTCAGTGATATGTGGCTGACCACTGCACCTTGGAAGCAGCACTTTTGCTCATGTCTCCAGTTCCTCTGTGATTTCACCTGGGTCCTAGCTACTGTGCTATGGGTGGTTCATCTGCTGACAGGAGAGTCAGCTATCTATTCTTATCTTGTTGAAGGACTTTGACTGTCCTGAGTTCTTGCTGTTTTCTAAAAAAGTAAAAGAGATGAACCAACACAGAATGAGATAAGATAGGGTAAAGGAGATAAGCATTGCTAACTTAGAGAGATTTTGGTGGATGTCCCTTCACTTTTTACCAAAGACTAGTGGGAGTTTCTAATTTGAGTCCATATCTTGGCCTCTATAGGATTCTGACTTGGTTCCCACAGTTCCATCTAAGAGTTCCAATTCCACTGGCTGGATCTCTTAGCCAATCAGGGAGCCACTGCTTACCCTCTAGGTTTTGTACCACTATTGCATGTGTGTGTACATCTTGGCAGGATGATTGTTTGCATAGAGCAGTGTCCCCTGCTTGCTCACCATGTTGTTGGCCATTTTCCCCCAGCATCTCATGTCACAGTTTTCAGAAGTATGAGGGTTAACTATCTGGGAGCTGACTTATTTTCAGATTCAGCTGGATCTCTAAATGTTCAGTGTAGGTATCATGGGGCATCTTCAGCAAAGGATTCTTACTTTTCACCTCAGGTGTGTAATCAAGCGCTATGACAAATCCTGTCTTATTTTGGGGACCTCACAGGTATCTCCGATCAAAAGGTCAATGTGGGTTTTGCCAATTTTGTGTCAGTGAGAATTATAAGCCAGGGCGAAATATTTTAGTGTTAGGCTTCATTCCTCCATCATAAGGACCCTTACTGCTCAACAATGTTTACAGCTACTCAGTTCACAATAGCTAAGATGTGGAATCAACCTAGATGCCAATCATTTAACAAATGGATAATGAAGATGTGATTCACAATGGAATTCTACTCAGCAGTAAGAAAAAGAATTATATAATAAAATTTGTAGAAAAATGGAAAAACTTAGAACAGATCATACTCAGTGAACTCATACAAGCACAGAAAGCCAAATAGCGCCTGTTCTCACTCATCTATGGTTCCTAAACTGGATCATCTTGAGTTGCAGCCATACCTGACAAGCAACTCTAGGGACAGGTTAGAAGGATGAAAGGGTTGGGCAAGGGGAGGAACAGCTGACAGAGAGATATACACCAACTCAAATATAAAATGGATTGGTACCATAGAAATCTTCTTCCTAGATAACAAACTAAAATAGGGCAGTTGTTTTGTTGAAGAAATTTTTTTGATTTTTTTTTTCCATTTCTCACTTAGAAAGTGATATTAGGTGATGTTGTTCATAAAATTGGAGAGTTTAAATATCCTTCATAACCTGTCCTTTGAAACCATGATTGGCTTCTCTGTGACTAAAGTTTGCTCTTGTCTCACTTTTATGCAGTGCTAGGAAAATGAGCCTTTGGATAAAGGGTCAGAAGCTCAACTCAATCATCAAGACTGCTCCTGTGGGCTACTATTATGAGACAGCAATGTGAATTGCAATCCCACTTGGACAATGTGGGGGCTGGGGAAATTAGAATAGCAAATTTAAATAGACTACCCTAGGAAAACTGAGGGGTATATTCTTTACAATGCTGTAGGTTCCACATACATTTAAGAAGTCCACAGGTAGAATCTCTTTTCTGTTTCATCCATGCAGTGATGCTAACCTCCCAAGTAAAGTACAATTGTATTTCCCCCACTATTATATTTACCTATTGACAGCCTGCTGAGTGTCTAAATCAAGAACCCTCTCTCTGAAGGAAATCAAAATCACTATGTGTGAGCTTTTAATTTTCCAGTTCCAAAGCTTAGAAGAACCAATAAGCATGCAATCAATTTTAATTTAAATTGAAATCCACAGCTATATTTCCTGTAGATGGTCTTTCAGGGTACTGAATCTAATATAATTTCTTCCCTTACCTAATCATATTGAATGGGTATTTTGGCCAACCTGTTACAAGAATGTGTAATGGAATAGGAAGAGATAATGTCATGTTTTATGATTTTTTCTCATATTGTTCTGCAATTCTACTATTGTGAGCTGTGTTGGATCTTAAATACATGTTAGTATGTTATTACTGCTGATAATAGTACAAGATGGAAAACAGAAACTGTGATGGCAAATGGGGCAGAGCACTCAGGAGAACACAGCTGCAGAGACCTATGCTTGCAGGGGCTCTGGTTTAATACAAAGTTTTAATGGAAAACTAAAAAATGCAGTGATCTATCAGGCTTGTTTGTTTATTAATTTATTTACAAGGAAAGAGAGAGAATAGGAATGAGAATGAGAATGGGCTGCCAGGGCCTAGTGTTGCAAAGAAATTCCAGACACATGTGCTACTGTGTGTACCTGGCTTCACATGGGTACTGGTGAATCAAACCCAGGGCACCAGGCTTTGCAAAGCAAGTGCCTTTCACTGCTAAGCCATTTCTCCAGCCCCCCTGTCATGCTTCTTGATTTACATTTTTCTCAGAATTCTTCAGGAAAAGTAGTCTATGCCTACACAGGTGATTAAAAATAAAATTAATAAGTTTGAAACTTATCTAAAGAAAAGAATAAGTAACCTAACACATAAAAAATGAGGATAAAAATGATGCATCAATAGTAATATATAGACAATAGATAAACACATGATTCATAGTTATGTACACACACACCATATATATATATATATATATATATATATATATATATATATATATATATATATATATACACATATATATATACACATATATATATACAGATGATAGATTATAGATCCATATATGTTAAATAAATAATAAATAATAAATAGACAGATGATAGGTAGATGTTTCTGTCTGCACAAGAAGGAATGTTGTGTGATGAAGGGAAATGGTTACAGGGGAAAGACACTTTTGGGAAAGGTAAGTATCTTTATTATGACAATGACTTTATCAGTTTTATAGGCCTTTGTAAATATTCACACTTCATCAAAATGTATGCTTTAAATATGTACCTGTATGATTTATTATGTATTAATTTTATCTCAGGTAAGATGCTAAAAATCCATAGTTGTTAACATAATATGAGGTTGAAAGCAATTAAAATTATGATTAACAAATTTTGGGGCATGGTTTTTGAGATATATGAACCAACCCAAACAAAGTAACAGAAGCCCTGGTACTTTCTGTTAATAAAAGATTATTTTAAAACTTTTAGATAATTTTCTTAGCACCTTTAATATTTGGCTTCTCATATTATCATCACAATTTATGTTAAGGCCAAAATAGTTTCTAAAGTACTTTGAGAATACAGTAGTGATAATCATGTTTCTAAATGTGTCTGCATTTCATTTGAACATTTTGATGATGCATTTTATTCAGTTTTAATTTCTTAGATATAACAAGGGGCTGTAGATCTTTTATTATTCTAAAAATTTGCTTTTTCTTCTCAAGCTCTTTAGGTCCAAAATATTTCCATGAAAATCTTGTTTATCTCTTAGTCTTTTATCTTTGTATCTATTCTGTATTAGTTTTCCTAATCAAATAAAAAATACTTATACATTATTGAATAGTTATATTTAATAATTTGAATGGGAAAAGTTGACTTTAAGTAGCACATCAAAATAGTTTTAGCATATTTTGAATAAAGTTATTGATTACCAATTGCCTTCTATAGAATTGTATTTGTTTTTGTTTTTTTGCATTTTGTATATGTGTGTGTGTTTTCACATGTGTGAATGTGGCCATACATATGTAGTGGCTTATGTGTAGAAATCAGAGTACAAGTTGTCAGGTGCCAGTCTGCCTTTCATGTCATTTAAGACAGTGTCTCCTATACCAATCCACTTGCTAGCTTAGCTGGCCTGTGATCTTCCAAAGGCTTCTCTTGTCTCTCTCTCCCTCTCTCTTATGCTGAAGAATTGCTGGGATGAAGGATGCTGCTACAGTGTCTGGTTTGTTTTGGATTCTTTGGCTCCAAACTCAGGTATCCAAATTTACATGAAAGAGTTTTAACCACTGATCAATCTCTTCAGACCTGAATTTTTTTTTTGAAATAATATTTTTGAACACTAGATAAATATTGCATTTCATATGTTTAAGCCAAATCAATAATAATTTCAAATATATAAATATGTTTCTGGGCAAAGTTGTATGTTCATATATAATATAAAATATTTGAACTTTACATCTTGAATTTATATATTACTATGGATGGTATTGTCCTTCTTATGGTTGTCATGATATATAAAATAATTCACATAAGTTCTTCTAAGAACTACTCGACATCTAGATTTAGAAATTTTGAACTCATTAATTTAAAATGTACCTTTGCTCAAAGCAGCAAGTTCCCCTTTTCCTTAACTTTAGCATTACACACAAATATCCATAAAGAAATTTTCCAGTTCTTACCACACACATGGTGTTTAACATCATTGTGCCTTAATAAGCCACCAAATGGGGCTGGAGAGATGGCTTAGCAGTTAAGCGCTTGCCTGTGAAGCCTAAGGACCCCGGTTCGAGGCTCAGTTCCCCAGGTCCCACGTTAGCCAGATGCACAAGGGGGCGCACATGTCTGGAGTTCGTTTGCAGAGGCTGGAAGCCCTGGCGCGCCCATTCTCTCTCTCTCCCTCTGTCTTTCTCAAATAAATAAATAAATAAATAAATTAATTAATTAAATAAATTAAAAAAAAATAAGCCACCAAATGAATCTGATTCATAAAGTTTGAGAGGCACTCTATTCTGATAACAGAATTATTTTCTTCAAAAAGACATAAAACAGTGTAAATTGTTGGAAATACTGACCACTGATGTCTGTGGAGAATGAAGACCCACATTTATAGGTTCATTCACATAGAAAGATCTTCTGAAATACTGGATAGAAATTATGAATCCTCCCAAAGTCATTGGTTGCATATGTTGCCATAATTAGATTCTTATTCTGGGTTTGAACTTCACTGATTTTTTTTTTTTTTTTTTTTTTTTTTCTGTGAGTGAGAATCATTAGGAAGCTTTAGCCTTAAAATAGCTTTCCTCTACTTGGAATGTCATTACAACAAATTTTATTTTTGTTGCAATACACAAAGACATATCTACCCTCTCAAACATTGACAGCTGTTTTTTTTTTTTTTTAACAAAGCATAATAAAAATTCAGAACACGGAGGTGAGACAACTGGAATTCCTATCATATCAGATCAGTGTGTTGTAGAGACTGAGAAAATGCTACAAGCTCCCAGCTGGGAAAACTTGTAATTGCAACCAGGCAGAACATTGATGTAGAGATAGCAAAATTACTAACAAGGGAACAAGAAAATTTAAGAGACAAATAGAGGAAGTGTTTTCCTATGTATGACAAGACCCCTAGTAAATATGACAAAGTGCTCGTCCAGGCAGAATGTTGAACTTGCATGAAGAAAATGTAAAATTCATTACTACAATGACAAGCCACATAAAATGCCAAAATCACAACACAGGAACTCATTTCAAATCAAAGTGAAATAAAAACCCTCTCTCAAATTAAAGGGAGAAATGTGAACAAAACTAAACTTCTTGCTTTGGGCAATTCTGTAACCAGAAACTATAGTGAAAAGCAATCAAAACTAATGGTAACATTATCATAACAGAAGAATACACAAGGCTCTAGGGATTTTTTCGGTATATAGTTCCACAGCATCAGCTCCCACAACATCAGGAAAGCAGCAATCTGGGAGCTAATACCCCATTACAGTAGAATTCAAACAGTTATGCCATAATTTCACTTCTAAGCCAAGAACTATGTCTCCCTTGATTCACTCATAGCAAAGTACTATCAGTCAGAATGAGAGTTCACTTATGTATTCAGGATGGTAACACTATACATATTGATGGCAACTCAAAAATTTATCATTACAGCTGGTTATTATTAATGAAGGCTTGTTTTTAAGTCAGAAAATTAAAGGGATCAGAAAGCCTGTACATCTCATTTACAATGGTTTTCCCTGGAAAGTTGTTCAGCTGAAATTGAATAGAAAGTAGTATGTAAGTGACTGCTAAGCAAATGCCTGGTAAGTATAAAGACTACCTTTGTCCTGTGAACCTCATTCTCTGACCAGTCAGGTTTTGTTGGACGCGATTTGATTTCCAGTGTTCAAAGCAACCATGGTGTGTTGTTCTTTCGCAGTGGATATGCAAAGCCCTTTCAATGGTACTCAGAGTATGCATACAGAATAATATCCATCTGTGTAAGGTGAGATCATTGTCCTGCTGATGTAGGTACTTCTAGCCTCCCACTCCACTGTGGCCATAAAAACCGACAAATAGTAGCCAGGAAATCAATGACTAGGACTATGTGGTATAGGTCTTCAGAGACAGGGTTTATGACTCTACTTGCATTTCCTTTACAGAACTGCCGACCTTAGCATTCAGCCACGGTTCCCTCTTACAGTAGTGATTATTTGGTTTTATTTTGTTTTTGAGGTCATATTTCATAGCTTCCACAGGGATAAGAACAACATATCTTATGATGAATAGGCACAATTTTTTTGATTTTTGATGAAAAGTACCCAAATACAAGCTGCTTATTGTGAAAACACAGTCCTAGTCAACAATCAATACACCCTGAATACATACAGACATACTTGTCAGAGTCCTGTAAGTCACTATATGTTGTATTTACTGTACCTTTATAGTATGGCCATATGCTCCCTTTACAAATAAAATATTTAAGCTCTTAATCACTTGAAATTTCTCCCTAACTTCATGAGTCAATCTGTTATGTACTAGAGAACATTTAAAATTTTGTGACTACAAAACCAGATAGAAGAATAAAAAGGACAAGTATGAATATAATTTGAATATAGTAACGTGAATATATTTGTTATAAAATACTTACATGGGTAAGCCCATTTTTATTATTTGCTACTAGATAAATTTTCATTTCATAAAAATAGTTAATTTCTTAAAGTGAATATGTTTAGGTATGTATAGGAGAAAACATGTATATTGGTAACTTTTTGTCAAGTACCCGATACCTCAATTTCTTTTCTTGATTAACCATCTCTCTTTCCATATAATCACCTTTTCTCCAAACATAAAGTGAGATTCACATGAAAGCTATGCTGTATCCCAATTTCCTCCTCTAATTATGTTATACATTCATAAGAATTCATTTCTTTATATTCTATTTGACAAGCAAATGGCTATGGTGTTGTGTTTTGGTTTGCTTTTCTTTACTTTCATATATCCTGAATAAACTACAGCAGTGAGGCATTTCTCTCTCTTCATTTACATCAGCTGCTTTTGGTATGACCAACTTTTGTTTAAATCACAAAGTCGCTACTTACTACTGGCATAACAGACATTCTGAGGCATCTCGTGTTCTTCTCCTATATTCAGTATTCTCTGTAACTCACCAAAACACTGTAGTGAGTAGTACCAATTTGAGAGATTTAAATGTGTTCTGTTCAGTACTGACAGCCAAATCTATTGCTTAAACCTGGGCCTGCAGAATGGTATACAAACAAACTGAAAATCAAGTTCAATAACACTTTTGTAGGGTATTCAAAAGGAATAGTCTGCATAGCCATTATCATACCACAATGCAATCATGCTCTATTGTAATGTTTTGTAATGTAAGGTTTGTCTCCCATGAGACTATGTGATAGAAGTTTGGTTCTTAACATTGGGATGTTGAGATGGGGAGCAGTGAGAAGCTAACAGGTCATGCAGGTTGTGTTTACAGAGGGATTAAGTCATTTGTGCAACCCTTAGATAGTTGTCTCAATATAATTTTCTATAAAAGAGCAAGTCTGTCACTTTCTCATGCTTTGACTTCCTTTCTGGCTGTGTGATTCCCACTTCTCACATACACATTGTAGTATATTTTAATGCAAAATATCCCCAGTAGCCTCCTTTGTTTATGAATATGTTTACTACTTAGTCCCTAGCTGGTAGAGACCTTTGGATGTGGAGACTTGCAAGAAGTGGTGTGTTTCTCATTGAAGACCTAGCCTAGTGGATGTTTGGGCCTAATAGTACTTGCTATTTTCCCTCAGATTCTGATATATACATTGAACCAACTGTCAAGATTTTGATTGTGATGATTAAGCTTCCACTATAAACTCCAAGTATGAAATACATCCTTTCCTCCCATAAGCTGCTTCTGATTAAGTGTTTTTTTTTTTTTCTTTTTTTTTTCCCCCACCAACAAGAAGTTAACTGCGGTGAACATGCACCAGATTATCTGAGATGTTTTCTAGGCTCAACTTGCTGCTGGTGCCAACCACTTGAAACTAAATAAACTTTGTCTCCTTTTACAACATCAAACCCCAGAAACTTTGTTAATGAGAATACAAAGGAAAATGTCTCACATAATTGTCTAGCTCAAGGAAGTAATAAAATCCTACTTAAAAACTATTTACAAAATGATTGAAATTATAATAGTGTATCCTAAGAAATGCAAAAGGGAGAAATTTATAATTGTACTAAGTGAAATCTATGAGACATCTGTGAGTAAACTAAATCAAAAAGAGAAACTAATCCATTCCAGCAAAAGCTAAAGAATACTAATAAAATAACCTTGCAGTGAAGAAATTAACATAAGTTTAATAATTTTTTCATGAGAAACAATAACAGGAATTTTAAAATGATAATAGGAGGCTCGGGTGCACCAATTATCCCTATCTCTTGCATAAAAAAGCAGTCTGTTGGGCTTGCCTGAAAAAAAAAAAAATAAACAAATAAATAAAAGAAAAGTGGATTTCTACTTACCAAACCTTCACAAAGAGTCTCAGAGAGCAGTCTTTACATATTATGTTCTAGGATACAGCATCCTCTCTCAAGGTTCCTGTTTGCAAATAAGTTTGGAGAAGTCATGAACCTAATATCATTTGACTGTATGGGAAAAGACAGTTTATTTGGGTCAAATGCATTTTATCAACCCCAAAGTAGACATCACAAAATAAGACTTGAAGGAAGGGTCCATTCATGAGTGAACACTGTTCTGATCCATTAGTTTCATATTCTTGGGTAAAGTAGCCTGGTCCAAGAACATTCCTGAGGTCACCTCTGTGTAACATGAACAGCAATTGCTTCTGACATATTTCCAAGATAGAGCCAACAAGCACTCCATGAGCTGCAGAATCCATACCACAAAATACATAACTTCTGCATTGAAAAATACAGTTTAAATGTTGGGGCATAATCAAATAAGGAGAGAGGGAAGATAGAAACCCACAAGAGTTAGGAATTGGCAAGGAGAGGTCCAAAAACACATAAAGAGTTTGTTTTTTATTCAAACTGTGTTCTAAAAAATATAGAAGGCACATTTTATTGAAAACTTCAATTCAAATAGGACCAAGATAGAACAATAAACAATAAATAATAATAAACAATATTGAGTGTCCTTCAGCCATTTTCTACTCCAAATTTAGATATTTACTATAATTAAATAATTATGAGAATATAGAAATAACACTGTAGTGAAAAAAATAGAAAAAAACACACATATAAAATGTATATATATATGTGCCATATATAAACATATACATACATACTTACCTAAAGTCAGCAGTGAGGCAGGATACTCCACAGAGTTGCCTTTTGTTGAGGGTCAAAACCTTTTGTTCTTCAAGTTGCCACACTGATGTTTATTGGAATCAACACCTTTTAGAGCTGTTTGAGAGTCATAGGATGTGGGAAAGTAATTCTTATTCCTCAGAATATCCTTGAATCCTTGAATATGTTTCTTCCTAATTATCCACCAACTCAGAACTTTACCTCATGTAACTAGAAAGGAAGCAATCTCATTCTTCAGTACCTTCATGAAGGCAAAGTGATCAATTTCTCTTGAGACAAGTCTTGGATTACTGATCTAGCTCTTGAAAACACTTGGCTTCAGGTCCACCTGAAAAATATATTCATGTACATTCTAAATATCTAATTCTAGAAAGTGTAATAAATGATGAATCATTTACATGATGATATAGTATAATATTACTGAGTAGTCTACAGACACAAGAAACCTAACATAAACAGGTCCTACATACATTTGAAAATGAAGGTATCATATCAGCTACACTAAATATAAACAATAGTCAAGTTTTTCACCATTATATAGTGTGACCTATCAGCCTGGATCCTATTCACTTCCAAAGGGTGGCATCTAAGTTTTCCAAGAATCTGTTGAATATAACATTTGGTTTTCTAATAAGATTTTAGCTTATTGGTCATTTTTACCCATATTTTGTTTCTCACTCAATTTTCAGAAAGCATGTTAAAGGTTATTAATCATTATGGTTCACTATATAATAATGATTTTTTGTTACTAAGTAAAACATCTTGGCCCTGGCATGGCAATGCACACTTTTAGTCCCATCACTCCAGAGACAGAGGTAGAAAAATGGTCATGATTTCAAAACAACTTTGAGACTACATAGTGAATTCCATGTCAGCCTGGGCTAGAGCCAGACCCTACCTCAAATTTAAAAGAAGAAAAAGGAGGAGGAGGAGGAGGGGGAGAAGGAGAAGAAGAAGGAGGAAGAAGAGGAGGAAGAGGAGCAGCAAGAAGGAGGAGAAAGAAGAAGAATGAGGAGGAAGAGGAGGAGGAGGAAAAGCAGGAGGAGGAGGAGGAAGAAGAAGAAGAAAATTGTCTTGAGAAAAGGAAGATGCATTATTTGGTATCCACACTTCACATGCATACTTCTAGTTAGCTGACCAGACAGATTTTGTAGGAAGGGGGCTGGGGGTTGAGTCAGCAAAAGAGAAGAAAGTCTAGTAGGAAGAAATTTTGTAGAGGAGATAGCTAAGGGTGTGTGTGGGGGGGGGTCACTAAAGATGGTATCAGGAGGTGATTATGATCAAATAATATATTGTATGAAGGCTGTCAATGAAAAGTTTTAAAAGGTGAATGATCAGGAATACAAATGTTTTATATTTGATTAAAGAGTATGGGTAGAAAGACTTCTGGCAAGGTTGGAAATATAAGTTGAGACAACATTACAGGAGGCTACTACAAGAAGCCTTGTGAAATTGTTTCAAAATACCTTTCAACCTCATCCTTCTATATGGATTGAAATAAGCTACATTGGGTAGATGGGGGATTCAGGGATGAATTTAATTGTTATCTTCAATGATTCATTATATGATTCACAATGATACAATACAAAAAGCAAGTTTCTCATCTATAGACCGAAGCTTATTTATTCAATTAGTAGCATCCAGTGATGAAACTTATTTTAAATGATTTACTATTTGCCAACTTTATTCATATTGGTCCTAATAAAAGTTTGCTTGTAGGCTGGAGAGATGGCTTAGCGGTTAAGGAAATTGTCCACAAAGCCAAAGGACCATGCTTCAATTCCCCAGGACCCACATAGGCCAGATGTACAAGGTGACATATGTGTCTGGAGTTTGTTTACAGTGGCCAGAGGCTGTGGTGTGCCCATTCTCTCTCTCTCTCTCTCTCTCTCTCTCTCTCTCTCTCTCTCTCCCTCTCTCTCTCTGTTTCCCTCTTGCACAAATAATACATTTTTAAAGTAAAATTAAAGTTTTGATTATGTATATTTCACAACTGTATGGTACCCACTATTGTTAATAATTCTTGCCCTGAAAGAAAAGCTGAAGAATTAACTTCTGATAGAAAGGTTCCATCATGAGTGCTCCTAAGAGCATCTCATCATAGTACAGCAAAAAGCAGAAATGTTTATGGTTAACAATGTCCCAAAGATCCAGCTCTTCAAGTTATTATCTATGTTGACATTTTTAGGGGCCAGCAGATCTTTTTATTCTTTTTTTTTTTTTTTTTTTTTTTTTTTGGTTTTTCAAGATAGAGACTTGCTTTAGCCGAGGCTTACCTGGAATTCCCATGTAGTCTCAGAGTGGCCTACAACTCATGGTGATCCTCCTACCTCTGCCTCCAGAGTGCTGAGATTAAAGGTGTGTGCCACCATGCCTGGCTAGTTCCAATATTTTAAAGTGAAAACGGAATAAAAATATATGTTGACAAGGCATGGTAGGAGGATTGCCATGAGTTGTAGGCCACCCTGAGACTATATTGTGAATTCCAGCCTGGACTAGAGTGAAACCCTACCTCAGAAAACAACAACAACAAATTACATTTATATATATATATTCTGTTTAAGGTCCCATTGCCTCAGCCACTGTCCTCCTAACCCCATAAAATAATGAAAAGCAAAATAGCTTTCACAGGCCTTTCCTGTAGTTGATTCTCCAAAGTCTCAGCATGTGAAAGTGTTCTCGTGATGAGGATATGGTCAGAATAGGTATTCTACATAAAAGATTAGTATACAAAGCAGTGCTGCTAAATTGGTCAAGGCCTGTGATCTCCAGGGTGGCAAACTAAAGAAAACAACAAAAAGTTCAGGCAATGTTTTCTGGCAAAAGTATCTCTGATATAAACACATTATGGGCATTGTGTGGTATGATCAGTCAATATATTTGCCAATTTTGTAATCATTATGCCCCTTTGAGAGTGTGTTTCAGATGCCAATGCACCGTGGAATTCAAAGCAAATCCTTGAATGTTTTGTTATTCCCCCTTTAAAATGAGGATTAAAATGTTTCTATAATTTATTTTAGTGGATTGCTTTACTTATAGAACATTTTTTACACTGATAGATATATTAACAATATTTTTATAGCTTGTTTTTAAAATTTCTCCATAAGGTTCTATTTACACTTAAAAAAAGAAAATAGAATCCAGATGGTTTTGTTATTATATTGCTCAGCAAAACATAATCAAACAAAGCCATTGAGATAAAATGAACTAAAGAAACAACACAAAATATCAGCCTTCTCAACCCACATTTTCCCGATATCTTGGTTTTGACAGAGATTTCAAGTAATCAAGCAGAGCCTGAGAACTTGCTCTGAGAGAGAAGGCCATCCAGACTTCCCCAGGGTCTCTGACACAAGCATGCCAGCCCTTTCATGAATTCCTCACATATGTTTCCTGGTTTCTCAGCGAAAAAGAACCAAATCACTAGAGATTTTATGCCCAGTGACTTCTCTGCAAGCAGATTCTAATTTGGCAGTGAGTCCAGGGTCTTCCTGGTGAGAAAGCTGTTGCTGGCAGGAGCTCTGGCGGGAGGTGCTTCCACTCAGGGCTCTGTTCTCTTTGAACCGAGATTGAGATCACATCTGTTCTTGAGGATCCAAGCCTAACAGATCTCTGGAGTGAAGAATCATCATAGACAACTCCATGTTTTCCATTAAATGCCATCTTTTCCCCTATGTCAGAATGAATGCTCCTCATTACCTAATGACCCTGGCACTTTGAATCCTCACATAAAATTTGGTCTGGAGTGTACAATATAAAGAGACACTGTACGTGTGTGTGTGTGTAGTGGAAAATGATGTGAACTATATAGTAGTGCTTCATGTCATGTGTGGAAGTGGTGGAAAGGCTTGTTTTTCTGCTGTACAGTGACTACAAAATCACCCACAAAGAAAGGTACTCAAGAAACAAATAATGTAGATACCAAAAGAAGTTAATTTTTTTTTTTTTTTTTTTTTTTTTTTTTTTGTTTTTCGAGGTAGGGTCTCACTCTGGTCCAGGCTGACCTGGAATTAACTCTGTCATCTCAGGGTGACCTTGAACTCATGGCGATCCTCCTACCTCTGCCTCCCGAGTGCTGGGATTAAAGGCGTGCGCCACCACGCCCGGCTAAAAGAAGTTAATTTTTTTAAAGTGCCTGCTCTATTCATAAAAAAGTAAATCTTACCAAATGCCAAAATATTTTTTAATTATAAAATTATTATTGATTAAACTGTGAGCCATGTAATATGTGGTATTCATACTTATAAAAACTCTGACCACAACCAAAATATTACCTATAGCAGTGTTTGATGGCCATTTGGTGGAACTCAATTGAAGAAAAAATGCTTAGAAAGTGACATGACTTCATAAGTCTAATTTTCATAAATATTTCTAAAATGAAATGAAAATGAAGAAACTCATTTATTTGTACATGGTTAAGGGAAATAGATGTCTTTCTTTAAAAAAAAATATTTTTATTTATTTATTAGAGACAGAGAGAAGGAGAGACAGTGAGAGAGTGAAAATGGGCATGCCAGAGCCTCTAGCCACTGCAAACTCACTCCAGACGTGTGCACCATCATGTGCATCTGGCTTATATGGGACCTGGAAAATCGAACAGGGTCCTCAGGCTTCACAGGCATGCACTTTAACCACTAAGCCATCTCTCCAGCCCGGAAACAGATTTCATGAGCAATTGGTACCACACCGGATTACAGGCAAGTCAGGATAAATGTTTTCATTTTTCCCTTCATAGTCATTTGGTTATTAAGTACATAGTACTTCCATCTTTTTCCATCAGAACCACCTTGAATTTCCCAAGAACTGGAGCAAAGAGGTAAGCCATTCCAGTGAGAGCTCTCCATGAATTATTGGTCATTTGAAACACAATCTTCTCGAAAGAGATAATATTTCATATCACTGCTTTGTATGCTTCATTTAAATAGTCTTGTATGTGTATGAAACATATAATTCTGAGAGAAGGGCACACAAAGAACCACCTGCATGGCATGAGTGTGCCGCCTGTGGCTATTTCACAAGGAAATCTACCAACTCTCAATAATGTGAAAATCTCCTTGAGAGGTGCCATGGCACAGCAAGTCACTGAAGCAGAGAAATTCAATTTGCCTACTGTAAAGCATGTTTTGTCTTTCTCAGAAAGCTCCAATTCAATACAAAATTACTTTCCAGAAGCATTCATTCTAGCCAAGGAAGAGTGACTAGGGCCTGAGGTAGGACAGAGCACCCTGTACCCAGCTCAAAAAACATTAAGCACTGTCCTCACTTGTGAGACTTGAGCCATAGACCAAGCTAAAGGTAAGAGACCACACCATATTTGTTATAGAACAACCTTTACTCACTTTCACTTTTGATCTACATTATCTGTAATAATGCTGGGTCATAAATGGGAAACTAAAATAATAGATTACAAACATGTGGATGGAAAAGATACATTTCTATTTGAGTTCTGTAAAAAAATTATTTCTAGTTAATTCTACACATGCCTGGTGTTTACTCAAAGAGGGAAGACCCACCCTGAATGTAGATGATACCATCACTAAGGCTGAATGTGAGTGGTACCATTAAAGTGACATGGAGGTAAAGGAGCTGGACTCAATTGGAAAAAGAGAACATGGCCCTGGGGATATGGTGAAGCTCTTGCCAGGCAATTCTGAAAGCTTGAGTTTGGATATCTAGCACTCATATAAAAAACTGGGTGTGGTGGTCTGTTGTGGTTCTTGGCCACCCTGGGGCTTCTGCACATCTGTCTCCCAGGGGCATCCAGCCAACTGTGGAGCAGGCTCTTGAGCAGCTGTTAGTTCCATGGGAAGAAACACCTGGGACACAGCTTCAGTGAACAGCTGCTGTGTTTTTCAGGGGAATGGGTTAATAAGCGTTTGTGAAAGGGTGGGAAGAGGTACGGGTCATAAGGGGAATGGTTAATACAAAGGTTCAGCTGATGCCTAATTAGCATGTGGTGATGTTACAGGTGAGCGGAAAGGGTCTCAGGGTCTAAGTAGTGGCAGGAAAAGGTATAGGGTATGGGTCATAGAGGAATTAGCTTTGAGAAGACTACTGTTTGATACCTCATTAACATATAGGGAGGGCAAGAGGTAAGAGGTCACAAGGATCTGGTGAAAGTGAAACCTAATTTTTATCAGGACTTCAAGGTCCTGGATTGGGGGGAGGGAGCTCCTGCTCCTGCCTGCCCTCAGGCCCAAGGTTATCAGGGTTTAGGTTTGCTGAGACCTGGGGGAGGGGAAGGGAAGCTCACTCAGGCCAGCTTCAGGACCACAGGTTATCAGGGTCTATGACGTCCTCTAGCCCAAGTGCCCTTAGCCATGCCTGGCAGCCTAGGCCTGCTTTAACCCTAAGTGGCAACAGGGGTAGGGGGGTGGGAAGAGCTTACCTGTGCGCAGCAGCCTGTGCGGGTAATGCCAACACTGGAATAAATACAGTGGAAGAAGACATTAACCTCTCTCTTCCATGTACATGTGTGCACACATGCATGCTTACCTGCATGCACAATTTAACACATACACATACATGAGCATATATTCACACATGCATGCACCACACACACACACACACATACAGGCACATAGAAAAATGTAAAACAAATGAACTAAAAGGAGAAAGGGAGCCAAGCACCAACATTCAATGCTTGGTCAAGCTCTGCTGCTGTACCTTTCCCATGATGGACTGTACAGTCAAAATGTGAATCAAGGGCTAGAGAGATGGTTTAACAATTAAAGGGCTTGGCTTTAAAGCCTTAGGACCCAGGTTCAATTCCCCAATACCTAAGTGATCCGTATGCACAAGGTAGCACATGCATCTGGAATTCTTTTGCAGTGGCTAGAGGCCCTAGGACACCCGTTCTCTCTCTGTGTTTCTGCCTCTCTCTCTCAAAATAAACTAATAAAATTTTATTTTTAAAAAAGTGAATCAAATTCAACACTTGTTAATTATTTTTGTTAGGTATTTTTGTCACAGCAATGAGAAAAATAACTGGTGCATATTTATTTTACCAAAGTGTTACCTTTATTATGTGTTCTTATTTAATTCTTAACAAAATTAGTCCATTAGTATAAATTCTGGGTTTCTTATAATATTAATTACTATTTTAAGTATTGTTTGCAAGAGAAAAGGCTGTATAAAGCATCTAGACATTTTGGTATTCAACCAGATATCATTAAATGAATAAATTTGAGGACACTGATATCTTTTCAGCTATAAAAAAAGAGTACTTCACTTAAGTAAAGGGCTCAGAACTATGAAAAATATGGTAAACTATATTTAGTATTCATGGATTTTCTCCAGTGGACAAAGTAATCAGTGAAAGAGAGGCAGGTTTACTATGAAGTTCATGAAAATTAAGTCAGGCAGCATAAAGCCATTCATGATCTTCTAAGTCTACCTTTACTCATTATAATAAATATCCAGTTACTATATAATTCCATAATCTTAATTTTGTCTCTGTTTTTCTAAGGATAGTTTCCAAATTGAATTTCAGGTCCACAAAGCTTAGATTAACCCTTCTATGTAAAAATAGCCCTTCTGTATAAAAATAACTATACTTGAAAGAAAAGAAAAACAGTGTTTTTATCCTTTCTATTTTGATAGTTTTTATTCTATTACTTTTTATTCTTCTAAAAAAACAGAAAACTGAATGATATATACATTATGAACAGTAAGAAGACTAGTCTTGTAAAGAGGAGATGAATTAATTATGATTTTTCCAGATTATAAACCATAGGGGACAGCTGTTGATTCCTGAGAATGTTAAGCAAGGAAGATATTGTGTGGGTGGAGACTATGTTAGCCAAACAAAACAGCTCTGGGATGCTTATCTAGGTATGAAACCCGCCTGAGTTTTTTTTTTTTTTTTTCTTCCTAATGCTCCACCAAAGATATTCTGAGGTATTGTGTCTTCCACTAATGTATTTTCGTCTTTGAAAGAATGCTTTAGCCCAGGGATAACCACCTGTTTGACAACTCTGAATTTCTCCCACCTGCATATACAATTGCTTTTTCAGTTCTGAAAAGATTATGAAAGAAACAAAATATGCTACTTTAGGATAAGGATTATTTTCAGCTAGAGGTATTTGAGAACCAACCCAGGCAAAAGTATTCCTTCCATACTTTGATCAGACCAGGATAAAGGAATCACCATAAATACCCTCTGCCAAACAAGCTGTATGGCCATGAAAAAGAAGGACAGGTAAGCAAGAGATGTGTGCCCACATAAACCTAATTTTTTCCCCCTTAAGTTTATTTGATAGAGTTTTATACCAGTTCCTGGAAATCCAACACAATTTTTTCTGTGTCTTATCTTCCACTAATGAATTGTCTTTAAAAGAATGCTTTATCAGCCTAGGGTTAACCATGTGTTTGAGAAACTCATTGAATTACCCCACCTGCATATGCCATGTATACCAATGAACTGTTTATTTTTTCTTGTTAATCTTTCATTCTAATTAACAAAAAAAAATGTAGTAAGACAGAAGAAAAAGGTATGTTTAAATATTTCACACAATCTGTTGACCAAGGCTTGAACTTATGAGGAACTCCAGAACTTATATTCTTCCCTCTTAGGTCACTAAGGAGCAGGGACTATAGGTTAGGCATCATCACACAAGACTAGCTGGTTGAACTTTGAAAAGCATTACCAGCAGGGAAATAGATGGATCTGGAAAGGACTATACTAAGTGAGGTAACCCAGGTCCAGAAAGCCAAATGCTGCATGTTCTCTCTCATGAGATCCTAAGTATAAATGTTTAGATTTGTGTGTGAGTTGGAATAAAAGACTGTAGAGAAGACCAGTAGGCTAGAAAGGGACTATAAAGGAGGAGGGTAGAGGAGGCCTTAAGGCAAAGGTTTTGTATATATATAAGTAGATGAACATATTACTAGGAGAACAATGACCTAAGAGGGGTTGGAGAATGGATTGAATAAAAGAAGGGTGAGAGGAGGGTTAATCAAAATTTAAGATGTCATGAATAAGCCATATGGAAACCTACTTCTTTTTATAATGGCACACTCAGAAGCCATAGATTGTTACTAGAAAAAATTTAGTGGCAGGATTGGATACCTACCAGTTGACCAGAGAGGTCCCTAATGTCCCAAAACATTACAGGTCATCACCAAGGCTCTTGGTTTCCCACCAGAATTATATGGTAAGGTCCTATTACTGACTGAAGACTTCACATGCTTCACTAAAAAATCAAGCTGGAGCTGAGCTAAAAATCTCCTCTCTATTGACCAGCTGGAAAACCTAGAAAAACCTGTGCTGCATGCAGCCTTATAGAAGGAAAAAAAAAAGTTATCAACTATGTTAAACAGTAGTCAACCCTGCAAGCCCTAAGGTTGGCCAACTAGGCAAATGTGCCAACTGGTGCAATAATGGCATATCTGTTATAGGGGAAACCAATTGCTCTCTGATTGGACTGTAGGCTCACGCCATAGGCGGGAATATATGCCTGGTACTGAAAACCTAGTCAAAAGCCTATGGTGAGGGAGGTCATGAGTCCTGGGGGAGTAATGCTTGCTATTGTTTGGCTAAATGCATATATTATGCCCACTAAACTGCCCTGTAAGACCTTTTTAAAATGTCTATAGCCATGTGTTAATGCTAATCTTACTTTTGGTTAGAGAAGCCTCTCTTTTCAGATTGTAGTGGACATTGGGGTGACTCAAAATTCATTACAGTGCTTAGAAGAATTGATAGAGGAATTCTCAGCACTTGGACATCTCTATCATAGCTTTCAAGGCTCAGGATCCATTGTGGTACAGGTGACAGAAAGAATGTTATAACAAAAGAAAGATTAACTCCATATAATCCAATCTTAGAAACAAAAATCTGGCCTGGGTGTGACCTCATAATCCCTGACACTACCAACACAACACCTTCATAATAGGAAGAAATGATGATGATATCAAAGTAAAAGAGAGGCTATTTGAAGAAGGAATATGATCGAGGTTGGGAATGAGAGAGGGATGGTATAAGTGGGGAGGGAATTAATATGATTTATTATATGATTATGAAATCTGTCAATAAAATGTTTAATAAAAAAGCATCACCGTGCATGAAAACATATGAGTGAATGTATCCATATTTGTTAGAATTTGTATTTCAATGTTATCCTACTATAACATTATTCTTACCATTCGCTTCCTTGTTTTCTTACTGTTATTAGTGTTTCAAGATAGATCTCAGTCAGCTACCTAGCCATATTGGTCTGAGAATCACTAGGTAGCCCAGGCTGGTCTCAAACTCTTGGCAATCTCCCGTTCTATGTCTTCCCAAAGCTGAAATAACAGTGATGAGACACCATACATGGATAGGTTTGAGTTTTAGAAGTTCATCACCAGGACAAAATTTGAAATTGAGAATCATTTGTGTTATTGGAACCTCTTTTTTGTCTTATATACAAAATGAGAGATATGTACTATTCTTTTAAAATCATTCAAATATTAAAAATATGAAATATTAGTAAAATAAAAATTTCCAGAGTCTAGTTAGCAAAATATTATTATAATAATAAATCAGCTAATATTTTTAAAAATAATTGCATCTATAATATTAATCTTTAAATCATTTTGTTTCAAGGGAATTTATTCTCTATTTTTTCATATTTAGTATTTCACTTAAAATTTAGTTACAACTTCAATTTTTTAATTTTTTTATTCAATATTTATTTATTCATTAGAGAGAGAGAGAGAGAGAGAGAGAGAGAGAATGGGCACACCAGGGCCTCTAGCCACTGCAAATGAACTCCAGACATATATGCCCCCTTGTGCATCTGGCTAATGTGGGTCCTGAGAATTGAGCCTCAAATTAGGGTCCTTAGGCTTCATAGGCAAGCACTTAACCACTAAGCCATCTCTCCAGGCCACAACTTCAAATTTCAAGTTTTACTTTTAACGATGCTATCCTAGATTTCTGGGAAAAAAATGAGCTTGTACTCTCCTTCTGCCTGTTTAAAACTAAGATGAATTTCAACACTAGGATTTTCTTCTAAGCTATATATTCCATGAATGTAAATTTGAATAATGAACATTACTATTCTTTTTAATGTTGAAAAGTCTTTATCTATCTGGGGAGATGATACACATTAGAGACAGAATTTAAGTTCAGATACACTTAACCCAGTGGATGCAGTAACATGAGAATCAGTAATCCTAGCACTCCTTCACTGAGATAGAAGGAGTAAACAGGAGAATCAAAGAAGCTCACCGGCCAGCTAGAATGGTACATGCAGTAGTGAAGAAGAGGCACTGCCTCAATGCAGGAAGGTGATGAGTGACACATGAGCATGTCTGTGATAGTTTGAATATATGGTTCAATAGATTCAGGCTTGAATTTTGAAACTCCAGTGGGCAGAGCCCTACTGGGGAAGGCATGTCACTGGGGGCAGATGTTGGATTCCAACCATAAGGTATGTTTAGGGACAGATAATATTTCCAGCCCAAACTTGTGTAGGAAGCAGTTGGAGCTCTTCTGGTTCACACTTGCTGGTGTTTGTGTCTTCCATTTGCAGGTATTTCCCCCTCCTTGTATCTATGAAAGTGAGCCAGCTTCTTGTACCATTGTTGGTAATCCCCTGGTAATTGTAAGCCTTAAATAAACTCTTCCTCCAATAAGTTGTGTTTGCTTAGATAGTTCTCATAGCAATAAGGAGCTGACAGCAACAGTAATTTTGGTACAGAGAGTGGATTGGTTACTGCAATGGATTTGACCATTTGGAGTTTAGTCTTTTGGAATTTGTGTGCTATAAGAATGTGGATGGACTTAATTGGGGAAGCCATCCAGTGAAGTAAGACAAATTTTATAGGCTATTCTGATGAGTGTTTGAAAATGCTAAATGCAGTGAGAATTGTGTTTGAGGATTGGCTTATGAACTTTCAAAGGGGAAGAAGACAGCAGAGAACTTTGTTGGAACTACACTACTAACATAAATGCTGGCCACATTCTCCTGACCATGCCCAGAAAGTTTGATCAACTTTGAATTTAAAGGCAATAGACTAGTGTGCTCTACAGAAGATATAGTGGTAAAAACTATTCAATTTATCATAGGAAAAACTCAAGCAGGCTTAAAACTACCGGTACAGAGACTGGTTTTAAGTCCCTAAAACTGCTTTTCTTAAGCAGATTACCACCACTAAAGGAGGGCCAACTGCTTTGAATTGAAAGGATGGAAAGATGCCTGAGAAGGAAATTCCCTTGAAAAGCTGGATGTATAGGAATGATGCAGTTTTTTTTTTTTTTTTTTTTTTAAACCATGAAGTGACTTCAGGGAAGAATTCTAAAACCTGTGCTTCAAGGTTACTGTTCATTTCTCCCTTGGATTTACAAGTTGGATGTGCTGCTGCTCTCCTGGTATTGTTCCTGGGAGCATAGGAGCATGAAAAAAATGCATGGAAACGGAAACGGGTCATGAAATGCACACATTTTCAGGAGCCACTGCTGATATGCAACATTGTGATGCATGGTGACGTCCGTGTATTGAATGACAAAACAATAATTGCAGGGACCACAATTTACCATGGAGACCTGAAGACGTACTGGATGTACCAGCACCATACATCAGTAATCATGGATTGGTGTTGGCTCAGGATGAAAGTTTTTTTTCTGGGTTCTCAGACCAGCTGGAGGAGTCAAATTGGAAATTAGGGACTGTGATCACTGATTATGGATAACAGACTTGAACTACAGATCGTTACCTGGTGGCTAATGATTTGTGATGTTCCAATCTCTCCTTGTTAAGTCTTTTTGCAATGGAAATACATAACTCTGTGCCATTATATGTTGAAAGTATGTAACTTGTTTTGGTTTGATAGGACTTAACAGTTAAGAGACAATCTTCAATCTCAGATGAGACTAAAGTTGGTAAAGTTATGGGGACCTTTGAATTTGGACTGAATGCAGTTCACACTGTAAGATGGTCATGAGTCTATGAGGGTCAAGGAAGGACTGTGTTCCTTTGAATTTTGAGTCCCCAGGGAGTGGTGTCCTACTGGAGAGGTGGTGCCACCAGTGGGGAGGATCTTGGAATACAGCCCTAAGGCATAGAGAGAGCAGTTTGATGTCTGGTGGTTTGTGCTTGATGTCATTGACGTCTGTTTGCCGCAGTTATTTCTCTCTAGTATGAAAGTAAACCATTTTCTTCTGACATTGATGGTGTTCCCCTGAAATTTATAAGTCTAAAATAAATTTTGCACTTCCATAAGCTGTGTCCAGTTGGATATTTGTCACAGAAATGAGAAGATGACTGCACCATGTGCCCAAACTCATACCAACGAACACACAAACACACATACATACACACAGAAAAACACACAGATTTCTAACTGCCTTATCTATTATTCTCTTTTGCAATTTCTCTTATTTAGAATTTAAAAAATACATCCTTTAAAAAACTATCTCATTTTCAGTGCCAAGTTAGAAACATAATATTAATTATGCTAATTTTTAGATGTATATTATTGTGGCCTATTTGATGGGTTTAGTAAAATCTCAAGCTATTTTATTTTCTCTAACAGGAAATAAATGATCACTAAATTTTGGTATGTGGGTTAAAAGAGGTATAATGTGGGCTGGAGAGATGGCTTAGCGGTTAAGTGCTTGCCTGTGAAGCCTAAGGACCCCGGTTCGAGGCTCGGTTCCCCAGGTCCCACGTTAGCCAGATGCACAAGGGGGCGCATGCGTCTGGAGTTCGTTTGCAGAGGCTGGAAGCCCTGGCGCGCCCATTCTCTCTTTTCCTCTATCTGTCTTTCTCTCTGTGTCTGTCGCTCTCAAATAAATAAATAAAAATAAAAAAAAAAGAGGTATAATGTTTAGTCTAATGAAATTTCAGTAAAACAAAATCTTTGGCCCAGTGACTGGTTACTCTTAGAAAATTGTTATATTTTTGTCATAAATAGATAAGCAAACATTTTATTATAGTTCAACCACAGGGTAATTCTTTTAAACATTGACTGTCATTTGCTACTTAACACATTACATA
Source organism: Jaculus jaculus (assembly GCF_020740685.1). Classification (NCBI taxonomy): domain Eukaryota; kingdom Metazoa; phylum Chordata; class Mammalia; order Rodentia; family Dipodidae; genus Jaculus; species Jaculus jaculus. The sequence goes on along the minus strand of NC_059114.1, from coordinate 56,393,572 downwards.
ATATAAAAGCCTCCAAAAATGGATTATTTAAAATATTTTTTCACCATTGTTGGAACTATTGCTTTTTGCCTGTTTCTTTTCTTTTTCTTTTTCTCTTACTTTTTTTTTTTTTTTTTTTGTTGTTGTTGGTGTTTTGTTTTTTGAGGTAGGGTCTCACTCCAGGCTGACCTGGAATTCACTATAGAGTCTCAGGGTGGCCTTGAACTCATGGCGATCCTCCTATCTCTGCCTCCCAAGTGCTGAGATTAAAGGCGTGCTCCACCCCCCCCCCCCCCCCGCTGCCTGTTTTTTTTCTTGACAACACAAGTATTTATTTGGAATTCTCATTACTAACAGAGCAATTTATTTGTTTGTAGTGTGACTTTATCTTTTGACTATTTGGTTCATTTAATTAGGGGTTCAAAGACAGTCAAGCAAAAGGAAAAGAAACTCAAACAAAAACAAAAAATAGCATGCAATAATTTCCTGTCAGTAAAAGTTTTGACTATTCTATTGTTGCTATAGGAAGGGTAAGGGATTAGTCAGGACAATGATATAATTATTCAGCTTAATCACTGTACCAAATTGTAATACAAACTATGTATAACATATAATCTTCCTTTAAAATTGTCCATTCAGCAGAAAAGAAGAGATTTTAAAGATTCTTCCCCCACTTAAGGCACTGATGTACTTCGCTAAAGATGGAGTTTGTTTTACTAGCTTCAGTGGTATTGTCCTTGGTGGTGTCTCCATATAGCTGTAACAAAGGAAGTCCTCATATGAAAGAATCTGTTCTTGCCTCATGGCGACTCAGAGGGATTTACTTTTTCTATTGAAGGGTCAAGGGCTTTCATTCATGAGCAATTCTGTCCACTTAGTAGAAAAGCAGTGGTTGCTTTCTTGTAAGAACATGTTCTAATCCAAAGTCAAAGGCCAAAGCATACTTCAAAGAAGAGAATCCTTAGTATTTCAAAATGTTTTATATTTGTTCTCGATGATATTTATTACATTGTCTTTCACAAGTTTCACTGTATTTTTTTTTAAGTCTTTGATTTCTGTGTTTTCATCAATAAATCAAAAAAGATTGGGAATTTTTAAAACTTATTTTCTGATGTAGTTGTTAAGTCTTTTCAGCCTAACTCTTGGTCCTTAGTGGGACATTTACTTATTCACAGTGTTTGCCACAGCTGATTCCCTAGTTTTTCATATGAGGATATTAAAATATAGACCATTTTGTAGATCAACTTTATCTTCATATTCATCATTCAGTTTATGAAAATTTTATTTTATTCTATCTTATACAATATAATTTTATTAAATATATGAATATTACTTTTAAATGTTGAGAAGCTTCATTGTTTCTAGTTGTTCTTATTTTTAATAATAACATGAATGACATGCATTTTTGTTTATAATAGGATTTTTCTAAAGAGTAGACATACTCAACATGTTCTGAATAAGTTTTAAATTACTTTAATTTCAACATTTTTAAAACAATAAAAATAATGTTTCTATTATAAGCCTTCAGATCCTTTTGTAAATGGATAGATAATAATTGATAAATGTGTTCTTTTAAAATTTATTTATTTATTTATTTGAGAGTGACAGACAGAGAGAGAAAGAGGCAGATAGAGATAGATAGAGAATGGGCACGCCAGGGCCTACAGCCAGTACAAATGAACTCCAGACGCGTGCGCCCTCTTGTCATCTGGCTAACGTGGGTCCTGGGAGTCGAGCCTCGAACCAGGGTCCTTAGGCTTCACAGGCAAGTGCTTAACCATTAAACCATCTCTCTATCCCTGATAAATGTGTTCTTATTATCTATCCTGAATAACACATGTGTATCCAAGATAACTATCCTTTATTATAACTAACTGAAAGGCAGCCCATTACTTATTTTAAATAATATTTTATTTCATTTTGTTTAATTATACATTTACAGTGTCTGCAGGGGGAACTTCAAATGCTTGGTTTTGTTATTCATTAATTTTTTTAATTTTATATTTTAATTTATTATATTAACAGTTATCCAGTGTCTCTAGTATTTCTGCCCATCCTCTGTATAGGAGAAATTGATAGCTTCAACTCAAAGTTCTTAAAGTTTTATATAGCAGGGAGTTATAAGACAGTGTCTTTTGACGCATAATTTATATTTCACAATCTGAATAGTAGAAATAACATCTCCCTCTAGGTAGATTTAGCGAGCTTGTTTTATCTATAAGATTAGAAAGTAAATTCTCAAATTTAGACAATTTAACATGGAGTATAAGAAGTCTGTGGAGCATATATGTGATTATTCTTAACTGCCCACAGTTGTTTGGTGAGGCAGAAAGAAGTTCTCTACTGAGACATAATAATAATAATAATAATAATAATAATAATAATAATAATAGTCTGTGTATCATAGAGGATTTTCTAGCAAATTATAATGAATAATACACACACACATACATGCCTAACCTATTATAAGGAATCAGCTCAAACTGGATTTTTGGCACAGATGGTTTGAAAATTATAATCTGGGTCTCAATTTTAAGAACTAGGGAGTCAGTGTTGTGAATTTCAGCCCAAGAATAGGTTATTTACTTATCTAGTTCAAGCAAGCACTGAGTAAAAGGCAAAATTAAAATTCTTCTGTGCATTGTGCTATCCATGTTTTCAATGCATTTCATGTTACACTTCAGAAAACTGCAAGCCTCATCCAGAAACTTTCAGTCTCAACTACAATGTTTAAAGAGTTATGTGCACATCTTTTGATCCGTTCACATTAACTCATGCCATTCCCTATCTCTGACCCAGGAGAGATACATGCCCAGCATATGTGAAAACATAGAATAATACATTGCTAGCTCAAAAACTGGATAAAATATAAGTCCCTCAAAAGTCCCCATAGGATTTTCTGAGTGGATCTTCAAGGTACCTAGGGTATTTGCATTGAGACAGTGATATTGGAGGAACTGGGGGCTGCCTAGAGACCTTTACATTCTCCTACAGTTTCTGCAAGTTGATCTCAGAAAGGGCTAGTTTCTGCTTCCTTACAAAATAGCAGCATCAGTGCCACCAGACTGCTTCCATAGCAGCTGAGCTGGAAAGAATGATATTCACAATAAGCAAGTTGGGATTTCGTGACCTTTTGTGACTTTTACTATTCATCCATACATTATCATTTCAGCAGTGTTCTATTAGTGTTACAGGCAAACCACAAACATATACAGCTAAAAGAGGAAGGGGAAGAAAATCTGCTTTATTACAGTACCCTGCCAATATTTATGAAAAGCATGTGAGACTAGACATTATTGTCGCTGCCTTTGTAAAAGATAATCTTTCACAGTAGGACAAGAATTGGCCAAATGTATATTATATTACATGTAAAAAATGTTATCACATTGAGAAATTATATGTCTGTATGTTTTAGTTCCCAAGTATTATTATAGCCTATCAAATGATAAGAATTCAGCAGTGGGATAATATTAATAATTATAGGCTTATCTGGGTATGGTGGCACACATTTTTGGTCCCAGCTGCATAGGAGGCTGAGGCAGGGGGACATACATAAGCTCCAAAGTTAAAGAGTATCCTGTGGAACATACTGTGACATCATCTGAAAGATTGAGAGGTTTAAATTATTTCATATACTTAGGCATATTATCATGTTCTAAAAATAGTACTCTGATTATATTTTACTGTTATTTAAATAAAATTATACTCTTAATTCTTTTTTAGATATAGACTTCAGGATAAAAAAGAAGTGGGCAACAATAAAACTTAAAGGGGTTTTAAATATTTTAGAGAAATTATGTGATACAACTCACCCTCTTTTGTGAAGGTTAAAGAAAATTGGAAAGGTGGTTACTTTAAGTCTTAACATGACTAGGCAAAATTACCCTAGTTCATAAGTAAAGAGCTAAATAAATTTGTCATAATAGCATAATTTAGATGTAGTTAACAATTATGTACAGTGGAATTTAAGAAGTTGCTCATAAATCTGTATTCAATGAATCCAATTGATTGACATGAAGAGAACATACTGATTTTTCCTACAGTAGAAAAAACAATGACTCAAGATTGCAGTATGATACTAAGCCTCAATTTCCAGCTTGACAATTAATAACACAGGCTGCCCACTTTAACTATCAAATATTTTTTTTTTTGCAAAAAAAAAACTTCCTTCTCTATAGACTATAAAGATTTAGATATAAACATTAATGGGTAATGACATAGATCTGTATGTATGCATAAATTTTACACATGTAAGCATATGCATAGGTAAACAAATATGCAAAATTATATATGTATATGATATATTCATTTTTCAAAGTTTCTCCCTTCCCCACAAAATCTCCCCATTCCCACTCTGGATGATAAAAATGATCATAAAAATATTTTATTTATAAGATATAATGGAGATTGAAAAATTTTTCTAAGGTAAATGATTTTTATATTAGTGTAATCCACATCATAATTAAAATGAACCCATATGTCTCACATAATCACATTTAAAAGTTCAATATGTATCTTTCCAAACAATTGAAGATAATAATTTCAAATTTTTCCATATAAAACACCTGACCAAAAGCAGCTTGTGGAAAACAAAGGGGTTGTTTTGGCTTACAAATTTGAGGGGAAAGTCCATGATGGCAGGGAAAGCAATGGCACGAGCAGAGGGTGGACATCAAATCCTAGCCAGCATAGGTAGACAACAGCAGTAGGAAAGCTTGCCAAACACTAGCAAAAGGAACCAGGCTATAACACTTATAAACCTACTCCCAGTTTAGGAGAATACAATTCCAAATTGCCATCAGCTAGGAACCTAGCATTCAGAGCATGTAAGTTTACGGAGGACCCCTGAATCAAACCACCACACCTACTTTTCACTTTCTGCAAAATAAGTCTAAATTCTATCTCATTAAATTCTATTTTAAGGAATGTATTTTAATCAATCAACAGGTCATCATTTACTTACATACAAAACCTCCTAATGTAGCACACATTCAATATATATTATTCTTGCTTGTATTGTTTCCTATGAACAGAAAGTCCAGTCATGTTGAAAGTCGTGCTGTAGTTTGCACAGAGTTACATTGGGATTACATGAACATAAAGAATAAATTTTGTGATTATAACTGAAGTAACAAGAAATGAATTGATTCTTCATGAATCAATAAAGCAGATCAAATCCATGAAATTATTTTCAATATAGAAAGCCAAGCAAGAACAATGATTTTTAGCAATGGAAAACCGAGTATGTAATTATATATATGTATATATATGCAGTCATATATATATATATATATATATATATATATATATATATATATATATATATAATTATATATATAATTATATATATGTAATCATATATATATATATATGAAATCTCCAGAGAGGAGAAAGAATGATTTGAGGAAGAAATTTGAAAATATAAACTTCAAATAGCTCTCCAACTTTATGCAAGTAAAATAAAATAGATTATGCCCTAGGATATAAAATGAGAAACCTTTAAGTTAGTTGTGAGTGAGTAATATATAGGTAATATGTAAGAGTAAAGTATAACTCTTAGTGTTTATTTGTGACACATTCACTACTACTCATAAAGAAAATATGAGCAAATTAGACTTCATAAAATATAAATAATTCATGGAATATAATAATGGAAAGGAAAATAAAAACCTCGTTATAGATAGGTGGTTCCTGGGGAATCAAACCAGGCTCCTTTGTCTTTGCTGGCAAATGTCTTAACTGCTAAGCCATCCCTTCAGCCCATCTACCCAATTTTTTCTTTCAATGGGTTGTTTGAGTTTTTATTGTTTAGTTTTTTTAATTAGTTTTTCGTTTTAGAAATTAAGCTTTTGTCAGTGGTGTAGCTGCCAAAATATTTCTCCGATTCTGTGGGTAACCTACTGATTCTGTATGTTTGTCCATGCAAAAGCTTTTGTAGCTTCCTGAGATCCCATTGGTTGAGAGATTGTTTAATTTCCTGGGTTATGGGGGTATTGTTCAGGAAGTCCTCTCCACTCTTATATCCTGGATTGGTACTCATATATATATATTTTTTCTTCCAGTAGTTGAAGAGTTTCAGGTCTTATATTGAGGACTTTAATCCGTGTGGAGTTGATTTTTGTACATGGTGAGATGAGTGGGTCTAGTTTCATTTTTCTACAGGACCATTTGTTGAAGATGCTGTCTTTCCTCTACAATATTGGCATCTTTGTCTAGGTCTTCAGTTCTCTTCTATCAATCTATATTTCTGTTTTTATGTCCGTACCATGCTGCTTTTTGTTAGTATGGCTTTGTAGTATAGCTTTATATAAGGTATGGTGATACCTCCAGAGGTGTTTCTTTTGATGAGTATATGTTTGGACATCCAGGACCTGCTGCCATTCCATATAAATTTTGAGATTTTTTAATCTTAATTAAGAATGATGGTGGAATTCTTATTGGCATTGCATTAAATCTGTATATTGTTTTTGGTAGAACTGCTATTTTTACAATATTAATTCTACCTACAGAGGACCATGAGATGTTGTTCCATTTTCTCAAGTCTTCCTCAATTTCTTTCTTGAGTGTTTTTACGTTTTCATTATATAGATTTTTCACATCCTTGGTTGGAATTATCCCAGGGTATTTAATTTTTTGTGGCTTTGAAATTGGGAAAGCCTTACTGACTTCTTTCTCTGTATATTTGTCCTGTGCATATAGAAAGATTATTGATTTTTGCATGTTGATTTTGTATTCTGTCACTTTGCTGAAGAAATTAATCACCTTTAGAAATTTTGAGATGGAGACTTTCACATCACTTATGTATAGGACAATGTCCTCTGTGAAAAAGGCTAATTTGACTTCTTCCTTTCCAGTTTGTATTGCTTTTATTTCTTCCTCCTGGACTTGCTTGGGCTAGGACTAGGACTTCTAGTACTATGTTGAAGAGCAGTGGTAAAAGTGTGCACCCCTGCCTTATTTCTGATCTCAGTGGGAACTCGTTGAGTCTCTCCTCATTAAGTACTATTTGGGCTTGAGATGCTTTTTAAATAGCTTTTATTGTGTTGAGTTGTAAACCATCCATGCCCATTCTCTCGAGCATTTTGATCATGAAATAATGTATTTTTTTCAAAGGACTTCTCTGCATCAGTTGAGAAGACCATGCAGATCTTATGATTAAATTTACTTATGTGGTATATTATATTGATCTATTTCCACATGTTGAATCATCCCTGCATCTCTGGGATGAATCCTGCTTGATCATGGTAGATAATGCTATTGACATATTGTTGAATTTGGTTTGCAAGAATTTTCTTCAGAATCTTTGCATCTCAGTTAATGTAGGATCAAAGCCTATATTTTTCTTCCCTTGTATCTCTGTCTGGTTTTGGTTTTAGTCTGATGTTAGCTTCATAAAATGATATGGGTAGTATTTCCTGTTCTCCAATTATGTGAAATACGTTGAGAAAAAAATTGGTTTCATTTCTTCAATGATGGTTTGATATAATTCTGCCAAGATGCCAGCTGATCCTGGACTTTTCTTTTGGGAATAGTTTTGATTATCTTTTCAATCTCTATGGATGTCTTAGGTTTGTTTAAGAGATTAATCTGCTCTAAATTTAATCTTGGTATGTGGTATGTGTCTATGAATTCACTCATTTCTTCCAGCTTGTCTAATTTTGTAGGATAGAAATTATGGAAGTATGTCCTGAAAATTCTTCGAATTTCATTAAGGATAGAACCAGTTTGAAGACCACATCTCATGATGCAGCTCCCTAAAAAATACCCTTATGCCTACTGTCTTTCTGCTTCAGTAAACCTGCTTATTGCTGAGGAATTTCCACTTATGGTCTTGAGTTATATAGATAGGAAACTCAAAACCAACTCCAATAGAAAAGATCAGATATGATGATAAACTGCCCTAAATAACTGTGGGTTGGGGCTCAGACTTTGGAAATTATTCCCTGAGTTTATGGCAACAAGAATAAATCTGATTCTCCACTCTGCTCCCAGTGGCTATTTGGTGAGTAGCATTTTAATGTAACATTTTGGTTCCCTGGTTGTAAGCCCTCATTGTGCCCACATATGAAGTTGGCCATTTTTAGCTACAATCAATAGGTGACACAGCTGTAGCAGGGAGCAGCCCAAGATGATTGACAGGCACCACCCATTATTTGTTCTGAATTCAGACTCCAGCGGACATGACCTGTTCTCTAGCAGACTGTATTCTGCCTGGTAAACCTGATGAGGAGAGTTGGCAAATCATTTTGGACTTCAGGAAATGGTAAGATTCCTTGGAGTACTCAGGCAGACCCAGGAAGTCGGCAGTTTGGTCACCTCTCAGCAGTTTTTAATTGCCTCACTTAAGACCACTGCATGTTGAGTAGCTGTCTGGAGTTTATATAAAAGTGGAGTGCACTTGGTATGAATGTGTTTGAGATCTTTGTGTTTGACTCTGTTCTTGTACACTGGCACAGTGGGAGTTTTATCACAAAATAGGCCTCCATCAAGCCTACTGTAATAAACTGCATAATAAAAAATTCTTCAGAGCTGAGTGTGGTGGTGCATGCCTTAAATCCCAGCACTTGGACGGCAGAGGTAGGAGGATTGCCATGAGTTCGAGGCCATCCTGAGAATATAGAGTGAATTCCAGGTCAGCCTGGGCTAGAGAGAGACCCTACCTTGGACCCCCCAAAAAATCTTCATAAATGGGTACTCAAGTTATTATGTGAGTTTGGTGGTCACTCTTCTGCATCCATTATGAGCTGATTTATTCATATGTTTCCTGAGACCTTCTCTTAAATAAAGTTAAAAAAAGAAAGGAGAACACTGGAGAGATGGCTTAGCAGTTAAGGTGCTTTCCTGCAAAGCTAAAGGACCCAGATTTTATTCCCCAGAACCCATGTAAACCAGATGCAAAAGGTTGCATATGAATCTGGAATTAGTTTTCAGTGGCTGAGGGCCATAACATGCCCATTCAATCTCCCTGTCTCTGTCTCTTTTCCACATTCTTTCTCTTGAATAAATAAATAAAAATTAATATTTTAAAAAGATAAGTAAATAATTATAAGTTTTATATAAAGCCATATTCTCTCTCTTACCATTGATAACTCTCTTTCATGTCACTAAAGTTCCATTATTCCTTACTAAAATACAATATTTTTGCAAAATAGAAATTTAAAGTGAATAAACTAAGTCTATAAAATTTAAGGTTTCTAAACACACTGTAATTACAAATATACTTGATATCTTGTTCATTTGAGTTCTGCCAAATGCTCATCACTGGCACTACCTTTAAAGTTTGATAAAAGAAATAATTTATTTTGTCATTAAGGCTTTCATTCTTAAAAGAGCTAAAGAAACAACACATGGTTTAAGAAAACCTATGCACAAATAAAATCAACATATGTTGCCTAAGCTTCATACATTCTAGTCATAAATATTGCTTTATGTTGAGTTAAAAATGGCTCAATAGTTATAGGTGTTTAGTGACAAGATAGCTTTATGTCAATCAAAATGTCTTTAATGTATATTAAAATCAATCTGATTTGGTAAAGGAATGACCAAGTTTTGTTCCATTATTTAGCCATATATAACTAAAGAATCCTACTCAAGATTTTACTTAAGTAATTGTCTCAGTGCTGATATCTTGAGTTAATTGTTCAGAAGTACATTAATTCTCAAGACATATGTCTTGTTCCACAGTACATCCTCTTTTTCAAATAATATTCATCTGGAAGAACTTATCACAAGTTCTGCTTCTTTGCTTCTAGTCTTCCCTGAATCGTTGATATCTATCCATGCACGTGCATCATTAACAAAACACAGATGCCAAGAAATTATGAGGTCCTAATTGATTTCTTCTGACAGACAAATTTTAGGTCTCATCAATTCATTTAGATTTATTTCTAAAATTATTTTTACTGCTGTTAATGTGTTATGTCTATACTTATAATTGTCATATAATTAAAAATAAAAACCCATAAGACATGCCTGGTTTCTATGTTGCAAATCTGGCTTGCACTGTCACCTGGCAATTAAACTTGACTGTTAGTCATAATGACTTTAAATTGTTGTGGTATTCCTTAGGTCTTTTTGTATTCAAGGCTAAGTTAATCAGTTGTGCTCACCCTGTTCTTCAAGAATGGTGTAACTGTACTTCTGAGTATTTAATAACCGTATGTAGAAGCTCAATGCCAATTGCAGATGGTGAATATTTTTTTTCCTGTTCCCAGGTCAAAAAAGGACACATGAGCTGATGGGACAATTCTGTTGTGTCCTATAACTCTCATAATCCACCTGTCTTCTTGATCACAGAGGACTTTGAGAACCAGAAGCTGGACTCCAAGTCAGTGTACAATCTGGAAGAGGAGAACCCTAGCAAAAGAAGCAGAGGGTCAGAACAGCCTTGACTTATCTTAGCAGATGACCTAGACTTTTTCTTTAATATTTTTATTGACAACTTCCATAATTATAAACATTATCCCATGGTAATTCCTCCCTCCTCCCATTTTCCTCTTTGAAACTCTACTCTCCATCATATTACCTCCTCCTCTCAGTCTCTTTTATTTTGATGTCATTATATTTTCCTTCTATTATGATGATCTTGTGTAGGTAGTGTCAGGCACTGTGAGGTCATGGATATCCAATCCATTTTGTGCCTGAGAAGGAGCATGTTGTAAGGAGTCCTATCCTTCCTTTGGCTCTTACATTCTTTCTGCCATCTCTTCTTCAATGGACCCTGAGCCATGGAATGTGGGATAGAGATATTTCAGTTCTGAGCAGTCCTTTGTCACTTCTTCTCAGCACCATGGTGCCTCCTGAGTCATCCCAAGGTCACTGCCATCTGAGAAGAGAAGGTTCTCTAGCCAAAAGTGAGAGTAGCATTAATATATGGGTATGAACATTAGGAGAAGTGCTTACTGGACAATTTGGTGAGTATAGTATATACTTTTAGCCAGACAGCGGCAGACTTTATACTCCTAGGGCTCATGAGTACCCGTGTTGTAGGTTTTCAGTGTCAGGGATGTATTTCCTCCCGTGGAGCAGACCTCCAGTCACATTAAAGGACTATTGATTGCCCCCATAACAGATGTGCCACTATTACTCCTGTTGGCTCATTTGATCTGGGTGGCCAAATATAAATTTTGCAATGTCCATTGTTGGGTATCTTCACTAGTGCTTTCTCTCTTCCCCATTGAACTGCTTTCTCCAGCTTTCTTTTTTCTTAACTGTTTACATTTTACAAATAATTTCTCAGCATAAAGAAAAAAAAAAAAAAAACAAAACACCTGGGCTGGAGAGACGGCTTAGCTGTCAAACCTAAGGACCCTGGTTCCAAGCTTGATTCCCCAGGACCCATGTTAGCCAGATGTCCAAGGGGACACATGTATCTGGAATTCGTTTGTAGTGGCTGGAGGCCCTGGCATACCCATTTTCTCTCTCTCTCTTTCTCTGTCTGTTGCTCTCAAACAAATAAATAAAACTAAAGAAAAATAATTTGAAGCAAAGAAATACTAAAGGTTCAGAGAAAGGATCTGAATACAGATGATGATGAGACATCAGGTAAGTTCACAAAAAATATGCGCTATATCTTGGGCCTCTAGATAAACTCCCTCCTGAACTTCTACTTGCCATGTTGTACTGCCCTATCAGCTTGAAGGTGCTAAGAGTGGTCATTGTCCCATTTCCTTAATAGCAGAGTTTCCTCTCAAGAGGAGAAGTATGTCACCTTGTGACCCTGGAAAGACTAGAACCCACATCTGATCCAGCTGCACGCAAGAGGGCTTCAGGCTATGCTTACATCACTCCTTGGTGTCAACTTCCTGCTCTTTTCTCATTTTAGCTCACCTTGCTGGGCTGGCCCCTCAATCAGCCTCTTGAGATTGCCAAGCAATCAAATCTCTCCCATGCACACCTGAATCTGATGGCAAGGCTCATTCTGATTAGATGCTTGAACCATATAAATGGGCCCTTGGCTCCTTTATAAAATGACCAAAGTGGTCCCCTAGGTTGATCACAATAGATGAAAACTAGCTTCTCATGACTAGGCGTGCATTTCTGACCTATCAAAACCACACAACCTGACCATCTGGAGGAAAGTCACTTTGTTTATGTCATCCTAATGTAATGCACTGTCAGCCCTTGTCTGTGTCCATTTCTATGATGTTCACACTAGTCCTTTGCTAGGAAAAGGAATCTCAAGAATCTTTAAGTACCCTGAGCCTGCCTATAGGTGAACAGCAGGGCTCCCAAGCTCTGCATCCTGTTGTTGGTGTATACCTTCCTCTGTCACTCAAAGTAAAGCCTCTTCCATTGTGAGAGGAAAAAAAAAAAAAAAAAAAAAAAAAAAAAAACTAACATTGGCATTCTTGTGAGACTTGAAATCCACCTCTGCAGAGGAACCATATATTCCATTCTGGATGTGAGACCCATTTCAGTGAAGAGCATACAGATTTCCTCACCCAGGGATAACAGAGGAAGCCAACCAATGCAATGGCAATGACCAAGTCACAAGTGGCTAGACAGAACCACTCAGCCCTCTTCCTGGGAACCAAAGTTCTAGAGATGTTCAAGACAAAAATGCTTCTTCTAGTTACCTAGATAGATCTACTCATAGAAGATGAGGTGAGTTTTCTGGGTTCATTTAGAGACTTGTACTATGTTATTTTATATGTATTGCTAACGGGATTTTGTAACATTTTAAATATAGATTTTACACAAACACAGCTTAACAAATTGAATTTTCTATGGCCCATGAGGCCAGGTGAATGAGCCAGAGTTCTGAGACCATGTTTGATGCTGCTCTTTGATGCTAAGGGGGATTTTGTGCATCAAAGCAGGGAATGTGATATGAAATTTAAAGCAGGAAGTTTGATCCAAATATGTAATAAAACCCCCAGAGCCTCTTTTTAAGTATAGAGCCAGACTCAAGACCTTATCTTATAAAGCAGCTGCCTAAAAAAAATAAACAACCAACAACAACAAAAAATACCTTATCCTAATTACTTTTCTACTTCTATAAACCTGCTTATTGATGAGGTATTCTTGTTTATGGCCCTGAGTCATGTAAACAAGAAATTCAAACCCACCAATGGTAGAACAGGTCAGAAATGACATTGAGCTGTCTATAAATGCCATAAGGGCAGGTGCCTTAGGATCCCAGCTCTGGAAAATATTCCTATGAGTCTCTGTCAACAGGGATAAATCTAATTGTCCACTATGACTCTGGTGCCTATTTTGTGAGCAGTATGACTAAAATAAAAATACTAGGTAGGGTGCAAAATAAATGGTCTCATCCTACATGACACATAATAAAGGCAGTGAGTTCAGCCTTTACCCAGGGCATGGTACTTCCTCTGAAAGTAATGGTGTGATTTCCATATAACCTAGCAATTGTGCTTTGCCATTAATCCTTCTAATTTCAAAATTTATATTCCCACATGAACATGATTATTTACAGCAGCTTTGCTTGTAATGACAGAAAAGCCTATGATGTGATGATATTAACAACAACCCAAATATCCTGCAATGATGAGCAGTTAATTTTTTAACATTGTATAGGAATTTTCTATGAATTCCCTTCTGGGAGGAGGAAGGCAGCTCATGAGGCTCAGGAAGACAAGTCTGGGGAAAAGTTGGACGACCCTGCTTTAAAGATATGTAAAGGGAAAACAACCATTTGGCAAGAAAGCCTGTGCTGCAGTGGGCTTTTCCATGATGCAGCTGCCATTGACACACCCATGCTCCTGTAAGCACCCCCCCCCATCTCTGCAAGTAATCCCAATAAAAGCATTTTTGGTATACTTGAACTTTGGTCTGTCATCTGTGCCTGAACTGGAATGAATAGACATGCATTCATGTCTTTTTAAGGAAAAGTTTCTTGGAACATTTCTCTATACCATGAAACATTAACAATGAGAAGCAAAGCAAAAGGACACATAACTGATCAAAATCAAAACTTGGTTGTATTTCAAGGAAATTATCTTAGAAAATAGGTTGTAATTGGAATGTTTCTCTTAGCACAACATTCTTGAAAAGCCACAATTATTGTCATGATTTAGTGGGAAGTCAGTGTGAATCAATTGTGTATCTTTTCTGGCAGCAAACACCAAAATCTCCACTTGTGACAAGTTTAAATAAACATATGACATAAGCAAAACTTGTAAAATCAAAAATTGAAAAAATTATCAATATTAACATTTTTGGATTGGACATTGTAGTATGCATGATTTTATTAATGAAAAAACAAAAGTCAAGTATACATAGGATTTGTTACTATTATTTCCTACTAATGCAAAAGCATCTTCATTTGTTTCAAATTCCTTTATAAAGAATCAAAATAAAATTTCAAATTTGCAAAAGCCAATAATAGTTTTGGGTATAGATATATAAGCAAGGCACCTGAACACATAATTTAAGGAATCGTTCACATTCTGCAGATGATCCTGGAGAGACCAGGGTTTCAGATGGCATGCCACATGGTGTTCTGTCCTTGACAACTTCGTTTCTCTCAAACTAGTTTGTAACCTGTCTAAAAATATTTGTGCAAGTATAAGTATCCTCCACTAGGCAACAGGACTGTAATGCCAGATGTGAATGCATGTTAATGTAAACACATTGAAAGTGTTAAAATAGAACTCACCACGGTGATGATACTGTTTTCTAAAAATTGACTCTTTAGCAGACACCAGTGTTTTAAATGAAACCAACACTACAGTATTCTGAGAATTTGTTATTGAAATGTATGAACTTGGAGGATAGCAGGATATTTGAAACATGATCCTTGAAGATATGTATCCTATGCTTGAAGTGGTATAAGATCACTAAAGGATGGAAAAAGAAGATATTAAAAGGTATATAACAATTGACCTAGAGCAGCAATTAAAGTACTAGCTAGTAATTGAAAAATTTGGAAAATGGATTATTAAAATATATTCAAATTATAAGGCAAGCAAGAGCAAAAATGTAATGCAATACAGAGGGATAACTAAAATAGACAAAAGTCATTAAGGCTATGTACAGCTTCAGAAATATTATCAACCAACACTAACTGAAATGTATGAAATCTTCCATATAATAGCAAATGCACATAAATATATCCTGACTAATAAAACAAGTTTTAAAAAAAGTCTGAAAGGGCTTAAATCCTACAAAATATGTTCTATAACAAAACAATTTTAAATGTGAACTCAATAAAAAAAAAATCCCTGGAAAATCTGTTACTATCAAACCAAAATTGCACAAATTTAAATCTACATGGGTCAGAGTAGAAGCCAAACATATATGTGTGTGTATATATATATATATATATATATATATATATATATATATATATATATATATGTATATATATGTATGTATATGTATAAATTTAATGACAATGAAAATGTATCATATTATATTACTAGTATATTACTAAAGGAACACATATGAAACATTTATGTCAATACATTTCATTATTAGAAATGGACAGTATTTCAGGAATACCTACAAAACTCAGGGAAATTATACTAGAAGGCAAAGAAAAGAATAAAGATCATAGTCAGGGTAAATCAACCAGAAGGAAAAAAATACCCAATAAATTTAATGAAATAAGTATGATTCTTTGAGTAGATCCAAACTTTTGATTCAATTCTAGCTCAGGGTCTTATCAGATCTTATCTGTGGTAAAATGTGGCTTTTGCCTATTTATGTATGTCCTGTGTGCATTATGAGCATGTATACACATGTATGCACACATGCAAAAATTTATCTTTTAAAGTTATTCAAAATTAAAACCAAATTCAGGGAAGTATATTCATCATGGAAATGACATATTTCACACTCTATAAATGAAATGAGTATGACTGAAATAGCTAAATTCATTAGGAAACCAAAGAAGAAATATTCATTTAAATTAATTTAAAATAATAGTAACAGATTTTTTAGCAACTTTACGGCATTTATTCTAATTACTTATCTGCAATATGCATGCTTGTACAATCCCACGTATATAACACTTCATAAGATGCAAACTAGTTATATAATAAGAACAGTGATTTCCTGGGACAATGAAAGAGATGCATAGCAGCACTGTAGGGAAGAATTGAAAAGTAGCATAAGGAAACTGGAAAGGGGGGGGTGATGAGTTCCTTGTGGTGATAACTTATCAGTATGCCAATACATCAAAGGATGAGGATTTGCACAATTGATTACACTTACATATTTAATGTCGATTGTACACATTAATACAGAAATGAAATTGTGACACACGAGTCTCCTTCCCCCCATCCGTCACAAGTGTAATAGAGACAGAAAATTCACAATTTCATTTTATAACTATCTTCTTCATCTTTTAAACCTAGGTTATGTCTCAGTATTCTGCTACAGTAACAGAAATTAAAAAAAAAAAATAGTAAGTTCTTTTTTTGGTGGTCTTTAAGTCATGAATTCCTAGCAAATCACTCTTGAAGGGTAGAGACCTCAGATTTCAATGAGCACTTGTCTCTCCCAGGCCTTTTCATTTATCACTGTCCACTAGCCTGGGTAGTTTAGAGAACCAGAAAAGCATTATGTTGATGGCAATGAGGCTTTTCTTCGCCAAACACATCTCTGTGGAGTAGTTACTTGACATAAATGACAAAGTAATTACTATGACACGTGTTTTTATTTTTTTAAATCTCAAATTATTCAGACAAGAAAACAAGTTCTGTGTACCTTGGAGATAGTTTAGACATACTTGTAAACTAAATGTTAAAAGAAAAAGTTTCACATGTGTCACAATTACTGCTTCTTTCAAGATTTCAGTAGTCAGTATATCTGTCTGCAAAATATGGGGATGTATTTGAATAAATTCTAAATGGCAGCACCTGTTCTTTGAGCCACTAATGGGCAGAATTTAGCAGATGGGATTTAATTTGGGGAAAGACCCATACCCTGGAGAATGAAACATAGCCTATTAAGAACGAGAATGAACAGGGGCTGGAGTTCAAAGCTCAAACCAATCATGTTGACAAGTTTTAGAAGTAAAAGTCCTTTTACTATCATCACAAATAAGTCACTTAGTGTTCCTGGTTCTTACCCCGGTGCTGTTGCTGTCGCTGTGAAAAATTGGACTTTTTGTTTACTTAACATTTGAAATGCCATCATTTGGTACTTGAAAAATGAGGAGGGAAAAATGAATGTCCTTCTGCTCATGACAAATGGAGATTTTATTAGAGCAAAAGAGGGAGGAGGAGAGTGTGCTCATCTGCTCTGTTGGAACCGGGTTTACACAGGAAGAAATACAACAATAAGTCAGCCACAGGGGGCAAGGGCAGCAGAATCACTTAGGGAGCTGATGACAACAGGAGCCAAGAAATCTGTCTGGGCCCTGAGCTGACCCACCTCTTCGTCCCCATACACACATAATGAATAAATGCATCTTGAAGTGAGGCTCATATTTCATGGCAGCATGAGACTCCCCTGTTTGACTGCATCTGTTAATAATAAAAATTTCCCTTCTGGAATGAGAGTTTAATAGTTCTTGTCCATGCTTTAAATAGGAGATCACAGCAATAAATCAGCATTACGATTTTAGTAGGTAGTACTATATGAAATATAATTTATTATTTCTGACATTTAATTTGGTCAAAATTAAGTTAAAATATTCACCCAAAGGGACAGATTGATAAAGTAATAATTATAAGCCCATAACTCTAAGAAATTTTGCACTTTGTGCATTCTAAAAGTGCTATTGAATTTAATATACATATTATCTTAAAGGAAATAATGAGAAAATATTCAATTATTTAATTCAACTATTGAGGCTTTGTTTCAAATACAATTTATTATCTCAATAAACTTCACATCCTTACTGTGTTTCACAACATGCTTTCATATTTTCTCTAACTGTGTTTCATTAGTTGTGAACATATGAGATTAATTGTGAAGTAAATTCTATTTTGAGATAGTACTAAACTTATGATTTTAGATGGGCCAGCCATAACAAATTTGGCATTTTAATAATTATTCAATTAATAGTTTCCACTTGCCAACACTCTTGGCCATACACACGTGTACACTCATATACAGAAGTATCAGAGCTGAAGCTTGCAAAAGGAGCAGTTGATAAAGAATTTGATATAGCCGGGCGTGGTGGCGCACGCCTTTAATCCCAGCACTCGGGAGGCAGAGGTAGGAGGATCGCCATGAGTTCGAGGCCACCCTGAGACTACAGAGTTAATTCCAGGTCAGCCTGGACCAGAGTGAGACCCTACCTTGAAAAACCAAAAAAAAAAAAAAAAAAAAAGAATTTGATATGCCAGTCTGAGGATTACACTTTGGATCTCTAGAACCCATGTAAAGGCAGACCCTGCATTGAAAAAATGCATAATCCTAGACTGCAAGTGGCAAGATTGGAGGTGGAAACAAGAGGATCACCTGGAAGCCTGTGGACGAGTTAGCCTTGCAAATGCAGCAGTGATCAATGAGAAATCCTGCTTCAAACCAAGATGTAAAATAAGCCCTAAGACCCAAGGTTGTTCTCTGAAAACGTGCATGCCATGGAATACACATGAATGAAATCATAGCCATAGACATGCTTATAGGCACACATGCGTATCCATATCAAAATGAAAAGAAAAAGAATTATCAAAACTAGCAAAATTATGCTAGCATAATTAGATATGAGTATAAAAATGTGTATTAAGAGCATATTCTTTTGAAATATGCATATTTTTCTTGAAATAATTTCAAATACCACTTAAAAGTGTGTTCAATAACTGGCTTGTCTTCTATCATACCAAATATATGACAATGTGTTACAATTTATTGAGAAAGTCATTTTCACAAAATCAACTAAGTATTCTCAAGAACAATATGTATTTAAGTATTATGAATAGAAACAAAATTCACATAGTAGCTAAGACAATCTGATTGGGTAAAGAGTATAACTCTATTGATCTTTCTAAGATAGCATGAATAGAATATACTCCTCCCAAAGAGAAAAACATTTTATTTCCTGCCACAGATTATGTTTAACTTGATTCCATGCATCTTTGCGAATTATAAGCTCCTAAGAAATATTTATTCCTGGATTTGGAAAACTGCATTTGTATTGCTATATCAAGGGACATTTTTGTTTTAATATTAATGGCTGCTAACTTTTACCAAGGACTATGTGAACATACTTGATATTTTCTAACCTTTTCTGCTTATCAACTGATGAGTTAATAGCTTCATCAATGCAGAACAATTACACTCCCTTTTTATACTGCATGTCCAATATACCTATTTACCACATTGCTTTTTGTATTTTAAAACATGGCATATGATTATTTTATTTTGTAAAAAGAATGCCTGATGAGGTAAAAGTAAACATATGAATTTTCCAGAAGGTAATATTTAAAATAGCTATACTCTGCTGCTAAACATTTTTCTCAATTTTAAAGACAAATTATGTGAACATGATATCAACACATTCAACATTTATTCCATTTAAATCAAAACATAATCACTTGTAGAAGATTGACAAATTTTATTTGAATAAATAAATCAAGCAAATGACACACACCTGTATTACTGTAATTCTATGTTATTCTATTGGGTAGTATTAATACTCCCATCTTTTTCTTTTCCCTAAAACTTCTAGTGATAGTTCTGGAGATTTTGCACAGGTAAGCAAAACAGGTAATCTGATTAATTACTAAAGAAAAAAAAATAAGGTACTTTGAATTTTTACTTTTTTATTTTCAAGAAGAGAGAAATGAGACACACAGAGAGAGACAGAGACAGAAACAGAATGGGCATATCAGGGCTTCTAGCCACTGCATGTAAACTCCAGATGCAAGTGTCAGTTTGTGCATCTGGATTTGCATGGGTACTAGGGAGTTGAACCTGGATCATTAGGCTTTGTGGGTGAGCACCTTAACCACTCTTCCATCTCTCCAGCTTTTTGATTTTTGTTTAAATTCAGGGTTTTATTTATATATTTTTTTATTACTAGATATGGGCATATTTTGTATGTAAACCTCACATGTTGGTACTATCCTTTACCTCCTCCCTGTCCCTTTTATGAAGAGGGCTTCATCATTGGGGATGCAGGTCAACCCCATAGAAATTGTGAGTCATGCATTATAGGGGCAGCAGTCAGTTTTGGAGGAGAGGCAATGTCTCTGTGCAAAATGCCCCAGCATGTGTCTCTAACAGTCTTTGCCACCCCTGTTCTGCAAAATTCCCTGAACCATGCTGGGAGCATTTTATGTCTACTTCAGTGATGGGCACTTAGGAGCTTCTAGATGTCTGGTTTGGGAGGTGTTGAGTGTCCTTGGTATCTTTCTCCATCACCTTTGTGCTGATATCAGCTTAACTAAAAGAGCAAAATTCTTGATCATTTCCCCAATTCCTCTGTGGTTTCAGCTAGGGCCGGGGTGGGGAGCACTGGGGCATTTATCTCAAGTCCAGTTCCCATCTGAAAAATAGAAGCAGATTTTCCAACAGAGAGTGAAGGCAGCACCAGTTAAAAGGGATAGCTATTATTAATTTAGAGAGAATTGTAAGGGTTTAGACACCTTTGTAGTCTAAGGTTAGTGGGAGTTTGACAATGGAAAGCAGAATCATTGTCTGGATATGATTCTGACTTGTTTCCGACTTCTAGGTATGGGTTCCTTTTCACTGAGAAGATCTGCTAGCCAATCCAAGAGCAGTTGGTTACCCACCATGGTTGTGTGTCACTATTGCACCTGTGTGAGCATAATGTCAGGTTGTTTGCTTCTGAGTCACTTAGACTTTGAGTTGCTTGGACAGATGTTGGCCACTTTCCTCCGGTAGCTCATGTAGCAACTTCCAGCACTAGATGGGTTAATTTTCTGAGGACTTGCTTTCCTCTGGATTCTAATCAGGTCTCTCCATGATACCTGCCAACAGCAATTGGTGTCTTCAGCAGTAGAATCTTACCATTAACCTTTGCTGGGTAATCAAGCGTTCTGACAGAAGTCTGTCTTATTTGTTTTGGAAAATCTAGTAAGTCTCCCTGATTAATAGCTCATTGTGGATGTATATCACATCCTGATACAGGGAATTGCAGGCCAGCACCAAGGGAAAAGAAGAAAGAAAAAAAAAAAAGCAGAGAAGAAGGAGAAACAACAGAAATTTCAGGATAGGTTTCATCTCATTCTCTTCAGGTCCCTTTGATTCAGGTGCTCTAAAGTTTGCTTGAGGGTTCCACCTTTTTGCCTGATTTCCAGGATATAGAATACTATGGTACCAGTTCAATTTGAATTCATATTTTTTTGCCCTCCCTTTTCCTTTCCCCCAAGGTCTACCCTCCCTATTGTCCAAGCCACATGGTACTATTCAGTTGCATCAGCAACTTTGGCAGATTCAGGTAAGGAACTCCAGATGAGTGAGATCATATGACTATTATATTTGTGTGATTGTGTGAATTCACTTAATCTGTTCCAAGTTTGACCATTTTCCTACAAATTTCAATGTGCCATATTTTTTGTACAGCTGAGTAGAATTCCATCATGTATGCTATCACCATATCTGATCTAAAGCTATATTACAAAGCCATAGTCACACTTCCAGCCAAGATGGTGACCACCTAGCTGCACTGCAAATCCCAGGGAAAGAAAGGCAAGACATTATAGGTTCACTAGGGTGTTTAGGGGACAGTAATCTCCAATAGATTGTCAGTGGGAGAGCACGTGGGGGAGGGCAGGTTTTCATTGATCCCCTTGCAGGTGTGTAGCTCACCCCACCCCCTAATAGCTGCTGTATCCATGGTGCCGCCAAACATTGATCCACCCCTGCATGTGGAAGCTTAGGTTGCCCTGCCCACTCTCCCACTTACTACGCTGGCCACTGCATGTTCAGCGAGTCCTGGCAATAACAGGGAACTGCTGATTCCCGTGGGGATGGGTAGCCCACCCTTCCCCCCAAGTAGCCACCAAAGCCATGGAGCCACTGCGCACCAATCCCTGGGTGCAGAAGATTAGACTGCTCTGCCCATTTGCCCTCTTACTGCTCTGGCTACCACGGGTTCAGCGAGTCCTGGCAATAACAGGGAATCCCTAATTCCCTCAGGAGCAGATAGCCTACCTCTCCTCCCCAAGTAGTCACCTTATCCACAGCGCAGCTGCTCCCAGATCAATCCCTATGTGTGGAAGCTTAGACTGCTCCACCCACTCCCTTGCTTACTGCTCCTGCCACTGCACATTCAGAGAGTCCAGTACCACAGAAACTGCCACACAAGCTCAGACTGTGTCCCTTGCTTGCGCCAGCTCATGTGCCATCCCCTACCTGTCTGCCGTTTGCCATTGCCCTGTGGCAGAGGAGTGCAGACTGCTTCTGGGTCCCAGTGTTCCCAGCCAGAGTTTGGGCTGCTTCAGTGCTTGGTGCCTCAGTGTCTCTCCTAGCTAAAACACAGGCATCTTTGGCGCATTACTGCTTGAGAATTCAGGCAACTTTGGTGTCCCTGCCAAGCAGTAGATCAGATGGCTTTGGCAAGCCCAGGCTGCTTCACAACTGCCCCAGGCTGCCTCAGACTCCCATTGTGATTGAGCCCAGACTGATCCACCCAACTATGTGCCCATACACTGTTATGGGCAGACCACAGCACAAAAGAAATAACATGAAAAATCAAATGCAAGGAAATCCAGTTAGATCACCCTCTCCAACAATGAATATATCTAACGAAAACATAGAAGAGTCATTAGGATCAGGACATTAAATTGAAGCTATGAGCAATGCAACCCTGACCAAGCCACTGGAAGAACTTGCAGGAAAGCAAGAAAGGACCAATAATTGTGTGGATGCTGCTATCACTGAACTATAAATAGTAGATAAGAAATTGGATAGACTTCAAAGAGAGTTAGGAGATTTGAGGGAGAGTGAATAAAAAGAAGACATTAAAAATCAGCTGGCCATGCTAAATGAAGACATAAAGAAATGCAAGAATGAATTCCAAGAATCTTCGAGAAAATCAGAAAATGATGTGAAAAGGGAGCTTGACAGAGGGATGGAAATTATACATAGAAAAGTAGAAAATGCAAACTTAATTGAACAAGTCCAAATCTCTCTAGAAGCTCTCAAGAATACAGTCAGCCAAGTGGAGGATAGAAACTCTGAACTGGAAGAACAGATGGAAGAAACAGTACGAGAGTTCAAAAATTTCAGTAAGTTCAAAAGCTCCTGTGAACAGAATGTGAGGGAATTGTGGGATACACTTAAATGGCCTAATATCAGGATCATTGGAATACAAGAAGGAAAAGAAATTCAGACCAAAGATGTGGAGAACTTATTTAACAAAAAAATTGAAGAAAACTTCCCCAGTCTCTTAAAAGAAAGGCCCATCAAGATACAAGTAGCAGGAGGGAGGGGAGGGCATCGAAGGGTGGTAAACAGTATTCTGGACACAAACGGCAATGGTACCATAAAATTCTACTTCCTAAAAGGCAGACCAAATGGTGGAAACTTCACTAGACCCTTACAGGAAACACCTGAACCACAAGACACTGCAGAGGGTAGGATCAAGACTAACATAAATCTTCTACATATTCCTTCCCTCCCTCCCCCCTCCCCTCTCTCTCCTCTCTAACTGTTGTATATTAGTTATGTTTTTCCTCAATTTCTTAGTGGGCACTGACCTGTAACCCCCACTGCAAGCTTGGTGCTACCATCCACAAGGAGCTTTTGATCAGAGAAACCTACAAGGTTTCCCAAAACAATGGCAGACTTCTGTCAGAGTACTTAATGACCCACCAAAGGCCAGTGGTAAGACCCTATTGCTGAAGACTCCATACGCAGCTGACAAATAAAATGGAAGGGCATGGCTGGAGGCCAGGAGAGAGTCAGTCCCCAGACAGTCAGCGTGTCTAGTGCCAGAAGGTGCTACATGGGCGACTGGGGGAAATGACCAAGATCTGTCCAAGCAACACATTGTTTAACCTAATTAGCAACAAATAACCGGATGTGTTGCCCACACAAGTGCAATAGTGGTACACAGCCATGGTGAGGAACCAACTGCTCTTATTTGGCTAACTGATCCCCTCAGTGGTATGGGACCCATAGGTGGAGCTGGGAAACAAGTCAGAACCATATCCAAACATAAGCCCACTCTCCAATATCAAGCTACCATCAATCATGGGTTACAAGAGGGCCTACACCTATTAAACTCTCTATCAAAAAAGTAAGTGTTATCTCAATTTTCTGGGTGCTAACTTACTCTCCGTTGGAGAATCTGCTTTTCTTTTTCAGATAGATAAAGATCCTCAGGAGAGAGCTGCCCCAGCATAATTCAAAAGGGGATGGACTGAAACTAAGGAAAATTGGCGAAACAAGCAAGGGTACTGTTTTCATGATGAACCGGAAACCAGCACAAAGGGGAAGGAGACCAACACAGAGAAAAATCAACTCCTACCAAATCAGAGAGCCAGAGCCTCAGAGGCCCCCAACACCTCAGCACTGAAGCAGACCAAAAATGAACCCAACATGGCTCAGGGAAATTTTGTGGAAGAGGGTGTGGAAAGAATGTCAGAGTCACATATTGGGTCATGATATGCAGAGACATTTATCTTACCAATAACTGTGGGCTAACTCCACAATGCATGACCCATTTACATCAACAAGGAGGGTCCATTTGGAGGGGGTAGATCATGGATGAGCCTAAACAATGTTACCAAACTGCCTGTATTTGCTGAAAAGAAAACTAATAAATTAAATTTAAAAAAAAAAAAAAAAAAGACACAAGTAGCCAAGAGAACTCCAAACAGACTGGACCAAAGGAGAAACTCTACAAGACATATTGTCATTAAGACTGTAAACATTGACACCAAAGAGAAAGTCCTAAAAGCAGGTAGGGAAAAACAACACATCACTTTCAAAGGTAACCCCATCAGAATTACTTCAGACTTCTCAATGGACACCCTGAAAGCTAGAAGGGCCTGGAACTAAACACTGCAAAGTTGAAGAACCTATGGATTCCAACTCAAACTACTCTACCCAGCAAAAGTATCCCTCATAATAGATGGTGAAAGAAAAACTTTCCATGAAAAATCTCAGCTTACAGTTACATGAACACAATACCAAACCTACAGAGGGCACTTCAGGAAATTCTTCACAGAGAAGAAACAAAAATCAAACTCAAATGCATACAAGAAGCAGGTCACTGTAACCAAACACAGAGTAGGCACAAATAACTTCAAAGTCCTTGAAAACACCAACCCAAATTTACATCACATCACAATGTTGCAGGGATCAAATCAAATCTCACAGTCATTACCCTAAATATTAATGGCCTTCATTCACCCATCAAGAGATACAAGCTAACAGGATGGATCAAAAAAATAGACCCCTCAATATGTTGCCTTCAAGAAAATGACCTCTCCACTAAAGACAGATACCTCCTCAGGGTGAAAGGGTGGAAAACAATATTCCAAGCAAATGGGAATAAGAAACAAGCAGGTGTAGCTATATTAATAGTGGCTATAATAGACTTCAAACCAAAAATAATCAAAAAAAGACAAAGAAGGCCACTTCCTACTTATCAAGTGAACGATCCATCAAGAGGATATTACAATTATAAATCTGTATGCACCAAACACAGGGGCACCAGAGTTCATAAAACAAAACCTACATGACAATAAAACAGAAATAACCACCCAAACCATCATAGGTGGGGACTTCAATACACCATTATCAGTAATAGATAGATTATTCAAACAGAAGCTCAACATGGAAGTAAGAGAGATCAACAAAATCATAGATCATTTAGACCTAATGGACATCTACAGAACTTTCCATCCCAAATCCGCAGACTACGCATTCTTCTCAGCAGCCCATGGAACATTCACTAAAATAGACCATATACAGGGTCACAAAGACTGCCTCCACATATTTAGGAAGATTGACATAATTCCTGCATGATATGAGATCACAATACTATATTGCTAGATATCAACAACAAAAGACCCACCAAGAATCCCAAGGGAACCTGAAAACTTAACAGCACACTTTTAAACAATAAATGGATAATGGATGAAATAAAAAATGAAATGGCAAAATTTCTAGAATTGATTGGCAATGAGAACACATCATACCAAAACTTATGGGATACAATGAAAGAGGTCCTCAGGGGAACATTCATAGCACTCAATGCCTTCATAAAAAAGACAGAAATCCCAAATCAATAACCTAACCATCCATCTAAAGGTACTAGAAAATCAAGAAATATCCAACCCAAAGAGCTCCAGAAGGAAAGAAATAGTTAAAATCAGGGCGGAAATTAATGAATTGGAAACCAGGGAATCAATTAAGACAATTGACAAAACAAAGAGCTGGTTCTTTGAAAAAATAAACAAGATTGACAAACCCCTGTCCAATTTGGTCAAGCAAAAAGAAAAAAAAAAAGAGAGAGAGAGAGAGAGAAGCTTCAAATTAACAAAATTCAAAATGATGAAAAAGGAGAGGTCACAACAGACATAAGTGAAATTGGGAGAATCATCAGAACTTATTTCAAAAACCTCTACTCCAAAAACTGGATAATGTGAAAGAGATGGATAAATTCCTAGATGCATACAATCTATCAAAGCTAAACTCAGAGCAGATTAATCTCCTCAATGAACCACACTCATGGAGATTGAAAAAGTAATAAAAAACCATCACAAAAGGAAGAGTACAGGACCAGATGTCTTCTCAGCTGTTTTCTATCAAACCTTCATGTAAGAACTCATACCAATCTTCCTCAAACTGTGCCACACAATTGGAGAACAGGGAAAGCTAACCAACTCCTTTTACAAAGCTAGCATCACCATAATTCCAAAACCAGACAGAGACGCCACAAGAAAAGAAAACTACCAGCCTATTTCTCTGATGAACTTAGATGCAAAGATCCTGAACAAAATCCTTGCAAACTGAATCCAACAACACATCAAAAGCATTATACACCTTGACCAAGTGGGATTCATCCCAGGAACACAGGGGTGGCTCAACATATGGAAATCTGTCAATGTAATACACCACATAAACAAGGTTAAAAATAAAAACCACATTATCATTTCAATAGATACAGATAAGGACTTTGACAAGATCACTTCATGATCAAAACATAGGAGAGGATTGGCATGGTTGGTTCATATCTTAACATAATAAAGGCAATATGCAAAGTTCCTAATGCCCAAATAATACTTTATGGAGAGAGTGGAGGAATTCTCATTAAGATCTGGAACAAGACAGGGTTGTTTACTCTCACCTCTGCTTTTCAATATAGTACTGGAAGTCCTATCTCAAGCAATAAGACAGGAGAAGGAAATAAAAGAGATACAATTTGGAAATGAAGAAGTTAAGTGAGCTCTGTTCTCCGATGACATAATTGTATATGTAAGAGATCCGAGAGACTCCATCCCAAAACTCCTGAAGGTGATTACCTCCTATAGCAAAGTAGCAGGATATAAAAATCAATGCACAAAATCAGTAGACTTTCTGTATACAAATGACAAAGATACAGAGAAAGAAATAAGGGACATGTGGTGGTTTGATTCAGGTGTCCCCCATAAACTTAGGTGTTCTGAATGCTAGGTTCCCAGCTGATGGAGATTTGGGAATTAATGCCTCCTGGAGGGAGTGTATTGTTGGGGGTGGGCTTATGGGTATTAAAGCCAGTTTCCCCTTGCCAGTGTTTGGCACACCCTCCTGTTGCTGTAGTCCACCTTATGTTGGCCAGGGGGTGATGTCCACCCTCTGCTCATGCCATCGTTTTCCCCTGCCATCATGAAGCTTCCCCTTGAGCCTGTAAGCCAAAATAAATCTCTTTCTCCCAGAAGCTGCTCTTGGTTGGGTGATTTCTAACAGCAATGCGAACCGGACTGCAACAGTAAAGTGGTACTGAGGAGTGGGATTGCTGCTAGACACCCAATGGTGTGGCTTTGGCCTTTTGGAGCTGATTTTCAAGAGGAATGTGGGAGGATTTGAAACCTTGGCCTAAGAGATGCTTTGCAGTGCTGTAAGTACAGCCTGATGGACTATTCTGGTCTGAGCTGAAAGGCCTGAAGGCAGTAAGAACTATGGACTGTGAGGTTTGGCTTATGAGGGTGAGAAAGAGCTTTGCTTGGACTGGGCTAGCAGTTTGTGTGAGAAGCTTGCTCTTGTGCCCATGTCCTGAGAAGTTGTGCAGGGTTGCTTAGCGTAGAAATGAACTGGTGTGAGCAGAGGAATATGGCACAGAAAGAAAAACCTTTGGGTGAACTGTTGCCTGTTCAGCTGCAACTGAGAGATTACAACCTTTGAGACTGGGCTAGCTGACCTGTGCTGGGGCAACAGAAAGAATGTTGACTCTTTTGAAGGGGCCTGAGTGCTCAAGGAGTGTCCTGTTCTTCAAAGTCTGCTTTACTCCCCCCTAGATTAACAAATTGGCACCCTCCCTGGTATCATGGAGTATAAGAAATGCTGGAAAGAGGGTCATCGAGTTTGCAATACGGTCTTGTGTTTTGGAAATGGCCATGGGGCAGTGTGAAGCAGGTTTGCTGGTTGCATGCATAGAGACACCATGGGGCCATGAGGATGAACCATGGTTTGCAGTGGAGACCCAGTGGAGATGCCAGGACCATGAGATGGCTGCCGAGGAGCTGCCGGCCCCAATGAAGTTTCCCAGGACTGTGAGTAGCCTAGGTGGAGGGGCGGAATTGAAATGCCAGAGACTCATTGATGGTTAGAATTATCAGACTTGAAGATTTGTCACTGGCTAGAGTTGTTGGACTTGGAGCTACAGAGTTTGATGTTTGCCCTGGCTGTTTTAAATCTTGTATTGATTGAATGTTTCTTTGCTATGCCCAATGCCATCTTTTGCAGTGTGAATATTTATTCTGTGCCATTATGGGTTTTTTGAGGTTATTTTTGGTATTATGGCTCAGTTAAAAGATCTTGGACTATGGGGATGTATGAATATCAATGGAATTGATAAAAACTATGGGGACTTTTAAAGTCAGACTGAATGCATTGTATTTTACATCATGCATGGATATCAGTTTATGGGGGCCGGGGGCGGAATGTGGTGGTTTGATTCAGGTGTCCCCCATAAACTTAGGTGTTCTGAATGCTAGGTTCCCAGCTGATGGAGATTTGGGAATTAATGCCTCCTGGAGGGAGTGTATTGTTGGGGGCGGGCTTATGGGTATTAAAGCCAGTTTCCCCTTGCCAGTGTTTGGCACACCCTCCTGTTGCTGTAGTCCACCTTATGTTGGCCAGGGGGTGATGTCCACCCTCTCTGCTCATGCCATCGTTTTCCCCTGCCATCATGAAGCTTCCCCTTGAGCCTGTAAGCCAAAATAAATCTCTTTTTTCCCAGAAGCTGCTCTTGGCTGGGGATTTCTAACAGCAATGCGAACCGGACTGCAACAGGACATATTTCCATTTTCAACAGCAACGAAAAAATGAAATACCTTGGAATAGCGTTAACCAAGGAAGTGAAAGATCTATACAACGAAAACATAAAAACACTCAAAAACGGAATTGAGGAGGAGTTGAGGAAATGGTATGTATACACAATGGAATTCTATACAGCAGTAAGAAAAAAATGGCACAATGAAAAACCACCACATAGTCTCACTCATCTACAGCACCTAACCTGAAACTACCCAAGATACCTTACATACCCAGCAAGCATCTCATGGACTAGACAATAAGATAAGTGGGGATAGGACAATAAGATAAGGGGAGGGCAAAGCAAAGGAGGGGGTGAGAAACACAAACCTAGACCCAAATGGCAATGGTACCATGAAATTCTACATCCTAAAAGGCAGACCAAATGGCTGAACCTACACAAGACCTTAGAGGGAACACCTGAACCACAAGACACTGGAGAGGGTATGATGAAGACTAACCTTAATCTTCTACATCTTCCCTCTCTCCCTCTCTCTCCCCCTCTTCCTCTCTCTTCTCTCTAACTCTTGTATATTAGTTATCTTTTTCCTCCTTTGTTTAGTGGGCACTGACCTGTAACTCCCAGTACCAGCATGTGGCTATCATCCACAATGAGCTTTTGATCAGAGAGACCTACAAGGTTTCCTAAAAGACAGATAGATTTCTGTCAGAGTACTTGATGAGCCACCAAAGGTTAGTGGTAAGGCTGTACTGCTGAAGACACCTTATGTGGTTGACATGTAAAATGGAATGGTATGGCTGGAAGTTGAAGAGAGTCAGTCCCCAGACAGTCAGTGTGTCTAGTGCCAGAGGGTGCTACATGGGCAACTGGGAGAAAATGACCAATATCTGTCCAAGAAACTCATGGTTTAACCTACATAGCAGCAGCAAATAACCTGTTGTGATGCCCACACAAGTGCAATAGTGATGCACAGCCATGGTGGGAAACCAGCTGTTCTTGATTCAGCTAACTGATCCCCTCAGTGTTACGGGACCCATAGCTGCAGCTGAGAAACAAGTCAGAACCATTTCCAAACATAAGCCCACTCTCCATTATCAAGCTACCATCAATCATGGACCACAAGAAGGCCTACACCTATTAAATTCTCTACTAAAACCAAAGTCTGGGTTATCTCATTTGTCCTGGTACTAACTTACTCTCCACTGGAGAATCTGCTTCTCTTTTTCAGATAGATGTAGCTCCTAAGGAGAGAGCCACCCCATCATATCTCAAAAGGGCCTGGCTGAAACTGAGAAAAATTGGTGAAACAAGCAAGGGTGCTGTTTTCCTGATGAACTGGATACCAGCACAAGGGTGAAGGAGATCAACACAGAGAAAAATCTACTCCTACTAACTGAGAAAGCCAGATCCCCAGAAGCTCCCAACACCTCATCACTGAAGCAGACCAAAAATGAACACAACATGGCTCAGGGAAATTCTGTGGAAGAGGGGGTGGAAAGAATGTCAGAGTCACATGATGGGTCATGATATGCAGAGACATTTATCTTACCCATAATTGTAGGCTAACTTCACAATTCATAACCCATATACCTCAACAAGGAGGGACCAAGGGGAGGAGGTAAGTCATGATGAGCCTAATAATGGTACCAAACTGACTATGTTTTCTGAATACAAAACTAATTTTTAAAAAAAGCCATAGTCACAAAAACAGCAATGTACTGGAATAAAAACAGAAACATAGACCAATGGAAGAGAATTGAAAACCCAGATTTTAGGGCAAGCAACTACAGCTACTTGATCTTTGACAAATCAATATATTTCCCCAAGCAGAGAATCACTGATGATGATAGTGATCCTTACCTCTCCCAATCTTCTCTTTTAAATTTTTTTTGTTGTTGTTTATTTTTATTTATTTGAGATTGACAGAGAGAGAAAGAGGCAGATAGGGAGAATGGGAATGCCAGGGCCTCTAGCCTCTGCAAACGAACTCCAGATACATGCGCCCCCTTGTGCATCTGGCCAAGGTGGGTCCTGGGAAATTAAGACTCCAGCTGGGCTCCTCAGGCTTCACAGGCAAGCACAGGCAAGCACTCAATTGCTAAGCCATCTCTCCAGCCCACTTCTCCCAATCTTAGCCACATCATTCCTTTTTATTCCCTTCTGTCTGGCAGCTCTATTACACTTTCACAAAACATAACATCCAAGTTGAAAAAAAAATGGTGCTAAACCTGTATTTAATGAGGTAGTCCAGCCCCATTGGCTGTGGTTGCTAATGCAAACATAGATTACTGCTCAGTATCATCATATAACATGATAAAGTAATTGAATTACCTTGCAATAAAACAGAGAAACAAATTTACCCCCTCCCCCTCAAAAAAGTTCTATCAGAGAGCTAAGTATATCCCCTCGATTGCTTACCAAAAAAGCACAATTTTTCTCAAAAGATACAGAATAACTGAATTTTATGGTAACCAAAGTTACATTATTTTCAAGGACAAATGGAGCACTTAATACAATTGACCATAAAATATTTTATAAGCCTTAAAACTGACAGTATTTCTTAGTCAAATCTCTGACAATGAAGCAATTATGTAAGAAAGCAACAGCCAAAGACAACCAGACAAAAGTGTTATGTTCCAGTTCAACACACAGTTCCATATAGTGTATTTCAGAAAAGACATGAAGATAGGCATTATATACTACTTACATGAGTAAGTATAGGGATACTAACTATATGTGCATAGAGATACATGGGTGCTTATGCAGCCAGATTGAGATTAGTGGGGATAATTATTCTCACTTCAATTGGGGATTGATATTTGCAATTTTTATAATAACTTTTATAGAGGCACTTATTTTTTAGACCACATTAGATGCTCAGCAAAATAACATGCAACTGGATTTCTTGTTAGGTTTTTGGTTAATATGGTTAAATTTTTTTTGCTGTTGTTGTTAATTTTTATCTGTTTATTTGAGAATGACAGAGAGAGAGAGAGAGAGAGAGGGAAAGAGGCAGACAGGCAGAGAGAATGGGCGTGCCAGGGTTTCGAGCCACTGCAAATGAAATCCAGATGCGTGCGGCTCCTTGTGCATCTGGCTAATATGGGTCCTAGTGAATTGAGCCTCGAACCAGGGTCCTTAGGCTTCACAGGCAAGCACTTAACCGCTAAGCTATCTCTCCAGCCCTGGTTAAAATTTTTAAGATAAATTTTCATCAGCTCTTGTAGATTCACTGTAGACAGAATGTTCAGTAGTACCTGATTCTTTAAAAGAAAACATTATAGGGATTTCTGCTGCATAATCAATCTGCCCTGCCACTCTTTTTTCGTCCTCCTCATTCTATGATAAAACACAAGACTATATTAGAAAGAGACAATAACATTCACAGCATTTCTAAAACAAGGCTGTGGTCTAAAAGAAATCAGAGACAATGGAGGAATGGTTTGCATGTTGGCATGGAAGGATAGTTCAAAGAAAATTATGCTAAGGACTGAGATATTCTTAAATCCAGCATAAAATTTCCATAGATATTTCAGGAACTTAGATACACTTACTCATAATGTAATTCATTAAAGTAGCAGAGTTTGTTATACCAGAATGTAATTTTGCTGAATTATCTTAATGGAAATATCCTGCAAAGATCAATGTGGAAACAGTAGCAAGTGTGCATACACTTGCATAGAAAAGAGTTTAGGCTAGGAAAGGGAATTCTATGAACTGCTGTTCAAATTTTGGCAAATATATTACAGATTGAGACGAAGTCACTACGTTGAGGGGTCCTTTGTCACAGCTATTGGCTTTCACTGATGCACACAATGAAATCAATAATTGCTTGGAAAATGTGACCTCTACCCAAATGCCGTGGTTGTTGAAGGGCAGCAGGTGGCATTGCCAGTCAATTATGTAATTTAAAAGATGCCCGAAGGGCATATTTGCAAGAACTTAAGAAGCTGAATTCATACTAGAAGAAAACTAAAGTAGAAGATACAAATCTAATGGGTACATTACATGCTCTGAAATAAGAAGAATATGGAATCCAACATTCATTCTTGGGAAAATCTTACAAACAAATAAAATAAGGTTGCTTAAGTGATTGCTAAATTATGTTAAGCTTGACTGTTTTAAATAAAGGTGTCCGAAACAGAAATTGTTTTAAAATGTTAAGAAGAAAAAAATGATTTAAATATCTGTCCTTAGACATATATCTATAACACACACACACACACACACCTTCCTGATATATAGTTAAGCAATGTTATCACATAATCATTCTTCAATGTACATACACATTTATTCAACAATTACCTGAATATCCTAATTATAAACAGAGAAATTTGGGCTGGAGATATTGCTTAATGATTAAGGCAGTTGCCTGCAAAGGCAAATAACCCAGTTTCAACTCCCTAAGATCCACATAGGTCAGATGCACAAGTTGGCAAATGCTTCTGGAGTGTGCAACAGCTGAAGGCCCTAGTACACCCATCCTCTCTCTCTCTCTTTCTCATTGCCATCTATATAACATAATATATATTTCATTCCCCTCTTACAACTTTTGAAGTGAGAGGAAAAAAATGTCTATATTAAGTCTCATTTAAAACAAGTGACTGCCATTTGACTTAACTACTTGAAAATACACAGAACAATATGAAAAGAACATATGAATGTTTTGGATTATAAAACTGCAAAATGTGTAAGAGTAACCAAGAATGAGCATGATTTTATTCAGATGCAAGTGATGTCATGAGAATAACTTTGTATATTATCCACTTTTGCAACACATTAGTTCTTTTAAAGTACAAATTTAGATTACCCAGACCAGAAAAATAGCTGTTAACTTTTCCAAAATCTCAGAAATATTTCTTTGCTACCATTGTTAAGTATATAAATGCTGTTACATAAATAAATAGCCATACCAGTAACTTCCATATTCTACATTTGATTGTTGGTTTAAATCCAAAAAATTACTCTACAAATTGTCACAAGTCATCTCCTGAATAATTTTTAAATATTACTTCTAGCAAAGAATAGGAAACAAAAGTCTAATGTACAACTCATTTTATTTTATTTTTTCAAAGAGCATTAATGCTGAGGATAAACCTTGCTGAAACATACCTTGGAAGCACTATTTATGCAAACATAGGGCTTTGTGAAGTCACTTTCATGAAATTACCTTTATTTTGCAGATTGGGAATAGCAGGCCATGTCTGTGTGATTATGTTAGGCGAGCAGCTGAGAAAATAAACAATTAGAGAGATAATTTTAGATTTGTTATTAGTAAGCAAAGTACTATAAAGTTATCTTACAGATATAAACCAGATATATGTGCAAATTTGAAATCACCTTTAAAGTGTCTTCAGTAGGTTTGTGGTTTGCATCTATTTCAAATAATTACTTCATGTTTGATGTATATGATGCATGAAGAATGTGGACACTCGGGGTAGAATTGTTATGTAAGTATGTACACAAAAGGATCAGTATTTGTTTTTCAGGTCTCACATATTCCACAAAGCATACACTGGCTAGTTTCATAATTATGTTATCCATTTCTGCAGAGTGCACAATATTTTTATTTGCACATTACAAAATACATTTTAATATATTCAAATTTATATATTAGATAATATTAGTAATTCTTTTGTACAGTTTTTTCTTTTTCATTCTTTTTTTCATTAGGTAACTAATGGAATTTCAATGCTCAAATACTAGTAATATTAGTAAATATATTTTCTAGCTAGAAACAGGCAATATGAATGAATTCATAAATGTATAACCAGTGTAATACATATAAACTGAAAAGGAAAATAAATAAATGATAATACATATATAATTATATACTATATTTTATGATATATTTTTCTATATAATAATATAATAGTTATATTGAATATAAGAATTTCAACCTTCAGTTAATATTAAGGTCAATATATTGAATGGTAGAGAATAACTGTAAAAAATTGAGTTTTTGTTAACTTTGCAGTCTAAGAAACGAGTAAAAGTTAAACATTGCATTCTCAATAATGAATTAAACTTTTAAATCACAGGTATATAGCCATTCAAATTTTATAAATGATGGAAATTTAGTTCACAATAAGCATTTCTAATTTTACTTTGGCAGGTAGATCTGGTGGATCCGTGACCACCAAAGCACCTATTAACTGTCAGAACCTTTAATGTAAAATTGTGTATGTAAGTGTGTAACTTACAACAGAAATTCATCTTTTTGAATTGTATTTTCTTATGCAGTCTGCAACACATTGGGAATTATTCTTAATATGCTTTCCATAGTTTAGTTCATTTTAGGAGAATTTTTCACTACCCATCATTTGCCTATTCATATTGGAAGAAGTCAGAAATTATGTTTACCTTATATGTTTCAATAAAGTATAAATCTAAGTTTTGGGAGATTAGGTCATGTTCTTGCATGGATAACCACAAAGAAACTTATGAAAATAAATTTCTCATTTTTCCCATGAATTGGCTACTAGTACGATGAACATTAGTGAACAATATGAATTATCAAAAGGTCTTTCTTCTAAGCCAGATATTTACAATTGGATTATGAATCCCCAAACTATCAGCAAAAGCATAATAGTTTATCACAATATGGCTTTGGTTTTTGAGCTTCTATTTTTTTTTTCATTATGTATGAACTAGATGATGCTTTGCCATTAACAGCCATGACAGGGAAAGGGATGGCTTATTTGTTGAGAAAGATTAAGGAAAGTCCCTTATATGATCTCTCAGCCAGGATGCCATATCATTTTTCTATGTTTTAAAATGTTTTTTTAATTATTAGTATTATTGCTAACAACATATTTTGTATGAATACATCATATATTGATACCCTCTTTTCCCTCACTCCTGCTACCATTCTGTTAGGGGCCCTCCTCAGTGAGGTTGCAGTTGTTCACCAGATTTTGTGGCAGTCAGGATACACAGATTTCCAGGAGTTGCAGCCAGGAACACCAGGCTCACATGCTTATCTAAATTGCTAGTGCATACATCTTTTTTGGGGGGACAGGAGTGGTGCTGAGTATGAGCTTCTTAGTTCAGTCTTTCCAGGCATTTTTGCAGAGTACTTTTCATAGCCCTCTATATAAAAACAAAAGAAACAAAAATCTACTAAATGTTATTTATTCTATTTTTTCTCATCCTACACTATATACTATCTGTTCTTAACCTCATAATGTTCTGTTGAACAAATATAATGACAGGAAGACAAAAGCTATATCTTGCCTGTTTCCTGACCATTTACAGTAAGTAATTAAAGGCTGTAATACCACTTTCATGTGGGTGTTTTGAAATTGATATCCTGGGCACCAGGTAACAGAAAAATTAGTTCACTCAGTTGTGTCAACTGTATTTTAAAATAACAGCATGGTTAAAAAAGCTTGCATGTAATCAGCACTGAGGCTTCATCAGAATAAATGATAGATCTGTATTACTTAGCCTCTTATTTGAATGAGCAATTGAATGAGTAAATTATATATTTCTTGTTCTGACATTATTATCATACAAGTTGTTGCTGAAAGAGTGAATTTTGTAACAAATAAAATATGGCCAAATAAAATATCATCTATTATATAAGCATAAATGGTTATACTTCATAATTTATTTCTTTAGTACAACTAATAAGTAATACCACTGAGGAATCTCTAGGAAGAATTCATAAAAATAAACTTAAATTGCTCTCCTGTTGTTTAAGAAGTTACAGGGATATTCTAAAAGACACACACACACACACACACACACACACACACACACACACACACAATACTATAGAAATAAAGCAAATTGTGAGTATGAAATATGGAAATGAACTATGAGGAAGAACAGTGCACATGTTTCTTGTAAACTTTAAAAACTTTTTCTGAGATTATTGCTGTGAGATTTGTTTTCTGCTAAGTTTCTATCTTATTATTTGCCCTAACGTTAATCTTACAACTATGTAGTCATCCTTCTTAGAGAAATGTAAACAGGTTTTCTCTTCCTAGATTTACCTTTGACCTGAACACCATATATGACCAATAATGACAAGGAACTTTTAGAGACACTGACTATTCTTAAGCTATAGTTTTTGTCCTGCTTCCTCAGTGCCTGGTTGCTCTTCTGACCCAGAACAATGTATGCATGCATGAGAAGTGCTGCCCAAAGAGTTGGAAACAACACACGTTAAAGTAATGAATTATCCGCAAGAATGTTGAAAGCAGCAGGTGGGGCTAGT
This sequence comes from Jaculus jaculus, assembly GCF_020740685.1. Classification (NCBI taxonomy): domain Eukaryota; kingdom Metazoa; phylum Chordata; class Mammalia; order Rodentia; family Dipodidae; genus Jaculus; species Jaculus jaculus. The sequence continues at coordinate 56,356,052 of NC_059114.1, read as the reverse complement.
GTGATTGCATTTGTGAGCAGTCAATGTGCATGAGTTCTGTATCAGCAGACTTCAACAGGCCATGCCTTTAATTCCCTCCATTTAAAAAATTGTTTAAAGAATTTTGTTTGGAGTCCAGAAGTTCCTTACCCCTCATGTGTTGGCTGGTCCTTGCCCATGTAATTCCACTTTTTGCCCCACAATAAAAATACCAATGAGTGCCTGTCAGAAGAAGCAAGGGGCACAGGAAGCAGCAGTAGCAGACACAGAGGGCTCACTCTTGGCTTAAATGGTTCCAAATACCATTTTTCTTTCTTTGTGGCTCTGCCTAAATGTCAGCTAGCATATTGTTGAGGAAACAAATCCAAGAGTCAGTTTCTATAATTGCAGGGGAGTGTACCAAGTGGACATGGTACATTATTAACTAGTCCTTTTTCGTATCCTTCCATATGTAAAAGAACTCTTCAATTTATAAAGCATACTGCCTTGCAATACATGATGTGCAAAGTAGTTTATCACTTTAGTGCAGAAACAAATTTAAGTAAATGTTTAAGAAGGGAATGTTTTTAAAACTTGTGTTTGTGTGTGTGTGTGCATGCACATGACTGTAGGTACACATGTGTCATACTGTGTGCATACAGGTCAGAGCATGACTTTGACTGTCGGTCTTTGCCTTACTCTTTTTAGAAGGTAGGTGTCTCTGTTATTAACTTTTGCACACAACAGACTAGCTGTCCCAGGAATTTTCAGGAATCTCCTGTCTCTGTCTCCCAACTGACTGGGTATACTGGGATTATAGAAGTGCACTGCTGTGTCTGGCTTTACATGGGTCCTAGAGATACAAATTTTGGTTGTCATGCTTCCATAGCAAGTTGTTTGGCCCACTTAATAAGGGTATCACATTTTGACAGGAAAGTCAAAATGTCACATCCCTACAAAAAGGATAAAATATTATTGACTAATACTTTGATGTGATTAACTTATCAACTAAAGAAAAATATGACTGTGATATAACTTGCAATCCATAGCTGGAGAGATGGCTCAGCGACTGGGAGTCGTTCCTGAATAAGCAGAGTGGTCTAAGGGGGTCTGAAACATTTGGAGATTGATTCATTTACTCCCATGTCACACAGCTGAGTGCCATTTCTAGAATCATCAAGTAGCTCAGTCCTAAGGAAACAAGTAGATGAGGGAAGGAGGAAGGACAGCTCATGTTCTCCTTTGGCATCTGGGCCCACACAAGGAGTATGTGCATGTACAAACACACACAGGATACCACAGCACTCATATGTGCACATGTACAATGACTGTTGATTTTATTTTAGGTACAAGAAATCATAGAGCTACAAGAAAAATGTCATGTACATTCAGCTTTTCATTTATTTATTTATTTATTTATTTATTTATTTATTTATTTATTTATTTAATGGAACATGAGTGAAGTCATTTAAGTAGTGGCATCCTTGTTTTTCATTTGCTGTTGTGGTAAATTAAATGTGATTTTTCCCATGTAGTTTTGACAGTGCTATATGACGCCACTTTCTTTTTAATGTTCTTTTAGATAATTTTGTACACACCCATTGTAAATGGTTGTTATGTAAGGACATTGACATACAAGTATTTATTGTATTCTTTTTATCCCTCAATCATTTATTTTGAATTTCCCTTTTCATATCTCCCCAGTACTTAGACTTTGGTCCCGCCAATTGAACACTTTTGACTTCGGTTGCTTTTCTGTAAGGATTCTTGGTAAAGAGTCATCGTTTGTTGCAATTGCCACCATTTAGAAAAATTAGTCATAGAACAATTTTTACATTGTTCCAGGAGGTTCATTGTTTCCTCTCTTTTTTTAATTTTTAATTTTTTTAATTAGTTTTCTATTCAGCAAATACAGGCAGTTTGGTACTGTTATTAGGCTCATCTATGGCCTACCATTTCCCCATTGGCCCCTCCTTGTTGATGTATATGGGACGTTCATTGGTATTTTATTGTATTCTTTAAATATTTATTTATTTATTTATTTGAGAGAGGGAGAAAGAGATAGCAAAAGAGAGAAAATGGGCATACTAGGGACTCCATGAGCCACTTTGTGCATCTGGTTTTTGTGGGCACTGGGGAATCGAACTGAGTTCTTTTGGTTTTGTAGGCAAATGCTTTAACCACTAAGCAATCTCTTCAGCCCCTATTTTACAATTTCTTCATGACTGGTGATTCTAGGTACTGAGTATCTTTCCACTATCTATTGTTATTTGCATATACATCTTATGCAATTTTCTATGCAAAACCTTGAAAATTAAAAATTGGTTTGTGAAAGCCAGGTGTGGTGGCGCATACCTATAATCCCAGCACCCAGGAGGCAGAGGTAGGAGGATCACCTTGAATTCGAGGCCACCCTGAGACTACATAGTGAATTCCAGGTCAGCCTTAGGTAGAGCAAGAACCTACCTTGGAAAAACTAAAAAGAAAAAAAAAAGATTCGTGCATTTTCTTTCATTTTTTCCCACATAGGTCTGGACTGGGGAGTATGGCCAACTCAGGGAGGGATTAACACATATGGCTGGCCCTACTCAGGATAGCAAGACAGGTATGCCCCATTTTCTTTTAAATCTATTTTCTGTGTAGTATTTGTGTCCTCTTAAATTATTACGACATATGCTTTGTCCCAGCAAGTAGCATTACCCGAGGCCTCCCATCATGGTTTTCCTTGTTAATATGTTTTGTATTGCACATTTCATGTCACCTGTAAGCTCAGGTCTAACTTTTCCCTTAAGCACCATAAGCTTTATGAGATATGCAATTCAAGTTGTTTAACTACATTTTGACTAAATGCAATTCATACTTTTAGCAGATCCAGAAAAATGCTTGTTTATATTATTTTAATGAGGCCAAATAAGACTGGAACCTACATGTATTATTCTGAAATTTGCAAGTTTGTTATTAGAACATATATTATTTCTATCAGTGCAATAAGATTGTGCCCAAAACTACAGTTTTTGTAATTGTCAGAACATACCAAAACTCTTATGTCCTCTTCATTCTAGTTTTAACTAACTCTACTGTCACATAAAATCAATATTATGATTCAATTGGGCCCTGTAATTGCTAATTTCATAATTCTTAGTATGTTGGAAGTTAAGCATTTGGTTATTTTCTGACACAGAATCATAAATTTACTTGTTTAACTGTTTTCAATTTTGAGCAACAAAAGTGATTTAGAAAACTTTATGCTTAAAATCTTCAGATTAGAGCCATGCATGGTGGTACACTTCTTTAATCCCAGCATTTTGGGAGCAGACATAGGAGGATTTCTGTGAATTTGAGGCCACTCTGAGATTATATAGTTATTTTCTGGTCAGTCTGTGGTAGAGTGAGACCCTTTCTCAAAAAATCAAATAAATAAATAAATAAATAAACTTTATTAAACTGTGAAGAAAAATTAAATAAGTACTTTGTTTTAATCATTGCTCCCTCTGAGGTTCCTAGCTTAAAATCTTAATTGTAGAAAAAAATAGATATTGGCATTTTACAAATCTCATAGTGCATTATTTTATTTCATATAATTTTGGCCAATATGACACTTTGGGGAAAGATTTAAAAAATACATAAAGGGCTACAGGGATGGCTTAGTGATTAAGGCACTTGCCTGCAAAGCCAAAGGACCCAGGTTTGATTCCCCAGGACCCACACTAGCCAAATGCACAAGGGGTGCATGCCTCTGGAATTTGTTTGCAGTGGCTGGAGGCCTGGTATGCCCATTCTCTCTCTCTCCCTCTTTTTATGTCAAATAAATAAAAATAAAATATTAAAAAAAGAAAAATACATGAAATCTTATGCTTGTTTAAAGCAGATTATATGAAATCAAAAACAATTTAGTGAACCTAATTTTATGAATTTTGAGTTATTTAGTGATATTAATACAGTTTAAGATATATACATATTATGAATTTTGAATGATTTTCAAAAGAAAAGTAAGGTAGAACTGATGTCATTTAAAATAACATTAATATTACATGAAATTAAATGTAGACATGGATTAAGTACTAATTCTAAAATTCAGTTAAAATTATTTTGGCATCATAGTTTAATTACATAGACAAAATATTTAAACTGTGGTAATAAACATAAACCAATAACAGCAATTAACATCCATAATTGGTTTATTTCTGTTTTATTTGTAAGAAATCTAATCCAGACATCATCCTTGGTTTTCCCCTGCCCACATATTTAAAGAATTTTATGTTATATAAGTTATTTATTTAATGTAGTGGATAGTTAACACTTGAACTTCTTTTCAGAATTTCATAAGGTTTCTGCAGTAAAAATATTTTACCAAATAAGAGGTCCACTTCAACACTTGATTGAACCTTGATTAATTTTTGAGTCTAGAAATCATCTAACAGTAATTCCTATGGCAAAATATTTATATAAAGAATAAAATGTCATTAATAAGGTCACAGTCTGACCAACTACAAGTTAGTGCATTTTGAGAGGATTTAAAATTCTAGAAACTGTTTCATTATTTTGTTAATTATATTTAAGTACTTATATTTATGTATATCTGCCCTCTACATATCTGAAGTTCATTTTTTATGATGCTAAGGAAGGAAGTGATACAGGAATTTTGGAATGCCTTAGGAGAGTGATGAAGGCCTTCTTGGCTCTGGAAGGCAATCACTCAGGATCTAGAGTCCTGGAAAACAACCACCACACAAAACTCACTGAGTCACTGGCCTCTGGACTTTTATGTGCTCAAAGAATTAAATCCACAGACTAGAGAGTGAAGTTTGATAGGTATTGTTGTATTATTCATTAGAGTTATTTATTAGCATAACAGAATTAAAGAAGTCAAGAGGACCAAGAGGAAGCATGAGCAGGATTCCTGGAAATGAAGAATCTGCCCAGAGAACCAGACTAGAGTGTTTTCTAGGTTCTGGATAAGGCCTGACCTTGATCTAACAGGTTACTGTGTGGTATGTGTGGTGTCTCAAGAATTTCAATCTTCCTGGAAGGGACTGGCCTTTCTATCTATCTATCTATCTATCTATCTATCTATCTATCTATCTATCTATCTATCTATCTATCTATCTATCTATCTGCCTACCTACGTATGTATGTATCTATCTATCTATCCATCTATCTATCTATCATCTATCTATCCTAGCTTTAAAGTAAGATATATGCATTTTTATATAGAATTACTTAAGAAATTAATGAAAAGATAAAGAATTAGCTCTGCAGTTGAGTACTACTTGCATAAACACGAATGCCTCAGGGGGCTAGAACCCACCTGAGTTGTTTACATGCTTGTTTGGAAACTCACACTTGTAATACCAGTACCAGTACTGTGTGGGGCAGAGTGGAGAAGTTTTAGGACTTTCCCACACCAAAAAAATAGGTGAGCTCTGGAATCAGTAGAAGACTCCATTTCAAAGAATAAACAAAACAAAACAAAACAAACAAAACACCAAGATGAGAGATGAAGGAGCGACACTAATCCTTTTCCACTGGTCTCCAAAAACACACCCAGAGTAAGCTTATGTTTTTGCACATCACAGAGGCATGCAACACCAAACACACATATGTATACCACAACACACATTCTACACACACACAAACACACACACACACTTTAATGGGAATCTTATAAACAGGAAAAGTACAAAATAAAATAGAAATACTAATTATCATAATTTAATTACATATAATTGTTAAGCAATTTAAATACTGAATTACACGTGGACAGCTGATATACAAAACAATAAATAAGAAGAAAATTTGTTGACTTATTATTTTTTTCACTTATTTACTCTGGTTTGGAAAGGAAATGATAATGACATCAAAAATCCAAACTTAATTATGTTTTGCATGTAACTATCTTTTTAATGAAAGTCTTGTGCATAAATAGTATTCAGGTATAAGCACGTTTTCATTTAACCTCCTTTGCACTTGGCACCAGTAGGAAAAATAACCCAAAATCATACTTGTCTATTAATCTCCCTCTTCCTTGCTTCACTCCCTCCTTTTTACTTTTCTTCCCTTTAATTCTCCTTCCTAAATTTATAGTATCTAAACTCATATCTCAGCTCTGATTAATGGTGTGGTTGAATTAAGTAAAATTTCAAAGTCCACTTTTGATTTAAATATTCTCTTTCTGAAAATAAGATAGTCAGGAGAGGGAGTTTAAAATTTGAAAAGCTGTCATAGTCCACATATTTTCAGCTTCAGCTGAAATTTGCTATACACCCAATATCACAGAACCCATTAATGTTGCCTAATATGTCAGATGCAAACAGTTTACGGAGTTTTGGTAGTCTAAATACTATTAGCTTTGCTATTGCTTAAAAACTGTGAACATAATTACACATTTGGAACAAATTTTCTATTGCACATTGCCAGGCTAAAATGAAAAAAAAACAATGAAATATATTCTAGTAAACATAGTCAGAACAGAAAAGAATGAAACACAAATTTATTTGGAAATAATGTTTTTTAAATGAACAGGATATGAAAAAATTATTTTAATAGCTTCTTTAGATTGGTTTGGGAAGTGTACTCTACCCTCTAATCCATAACATTTAATTTTTAAAACTGCTAAATCCGAGGAAAGAAAAAAAATGTATCAGCCATCATTGGTAAACTTTGTAATAAATCACTCATATGTAAAATATTCTGCATATGTTGGGCTGTGCTAACTGGCAATAGCTCAAAGTAAAAATTGCCAAATGCTTTAAGGTTATTTCCTTAATTAATACGGAAATTGGTATTTGATGTTTGTATATGCCTGGAAACATGAAGAAAAGAAGTGCAAATTCATTTCATTTCAAAGAAATGTTCTCCTGTCTCTGTGGAGTTCTGAAATTCAGATGCAAACCTCGGAGGTTCAACAGCTGTGTTTCTGATTACAGAACTTTCCTATATTTTATGTGCACACCTTAAAAATAATCAATACAAAGCCCTTTCTTTGTTGTCAAATAAGAAACAGTAAATTAATTTTGCCTTTGAATTATGTGGGATTGAATTATACAAGAAAATTCTGGCAATGTTCCTTCTTTTAATTAATGTTTTGTCAGATCATCAATCTTACTTTCGCCCCATGTGTTAATTCTCAATTTGTTTAGTATTTACTTAAGCCACATTTCTTTCCTAAAGAGGAATTCTTATCTAGTTAGTTAAGATGTCTCTAAGCAGCCTAACAAAAGCAGTGGGAATAATTTCTCACCATATTTAACAAAAACATGAAGTAACCAGTTTTTCATACTGAAATCTAGAGTTGTTTTTAAATCAATTAAGTTACAAGCCTACCCACAAATTTTTCAGGTAAGTGCAATCATCAGCCTGGCAAAGAAACTTTGTAAGAATAATAATATCTTAATAGGTCAAACAAATATTTAAGAATAGCCTTAGAACTCTGAGGCAAATGCTATTTTTCTTCATAAATATACTAAAAAGATGGTTATTTCTCACTTTAGTCACAAAGGAGATCATATATATATATATATATATATATATATATATATATATATATATATAAAATTTTTGCCCTCTGATCACTGGGTCTACCCATTTCAGAAACTTTATACTGAAAATATTAGAAGGTGCTATTACCTCATGGATCAGTGACTACTAAGCTGATATGCCATTGATTTTCTAAATCACAAGGCAGGGCACAGCCTAGCTCAGTGGATCAAATGTCTCAGTCCTGTTAGAAGGTCTTTCCCCTCATGTCTTTGTTGCACCTCTGCAGGGAAAAAGAAATCTGGAAGGAAATATTTTGGTAATATCTACTTTGCAGCATACAATAAAAGAATAAATTGCATTTTAAAGTAATTTTTTAAACAAATAGAAATTGTTTATTTTCAATATTAATAGTCAAAATTGACAAATTGTGCTTGTATGTGTGGTTTCACATTAAAATAATGGACACAGGATTGATTGGTTTCTTAATTACAAATTAAAAAATTACTGATTCAAATGATCAATTCCAACTAACTTGTCACATTGTGAATCATGTTGTGTAATTCTTAGAAGAGATTTTATCCATTCAGTTTAAGAGCTAACACACACACACACACACACACACACACACACCACAAAATGGGGGGTAAATGCAAATGATTCAGAATAGAAATAGTCTTCATATTTTTTGTACTTCCTACTCTGGCTCCATTGTTTTAAGAACAAGCATATTAGAATGAAAACAAAAGACATTGAAAATTTATGTAATTTTTGTCTACCAGAAATCAAAGTGAAGACATGAAAAATAGATATGAATTATTTTTGAGGTTGTGGAAAAAATCACCAAGAAGAACTAAATCTAGACCTTAAACTGTTAAATTGTGCCTTTCAAACTAAGTAGCCTTTATGCATGTAAGTTTGCATAGGGAAGTATAATGTTGAGAATTTCTGCTATGTTCTTTGAGAACCAAGAATTATTTAGATAAGAAAATTTAAGATGATTTAATCCAAGCTTAGAAAAATTAGCCAAAACTTGTTATGAAAAAGAAAATACTTTTTGTTTTCAGAGTTGAACAACATGAGGTCCATCTCCCTGTTTCCTCTTCTGTTTTAAAAGCTTAATTCTCAAAATGACTTGCTTTACCATACCAGTACTAGTGTTATTTTATTGTTAATGTTTTAATAGTTTTGTGTATTGGAAACTCATAACAAAATAAGTTGAGTATAGTACTGTGAAAATAAAAAATAATAATGATTAAAATTGGTTCTTTCTTTGAGGAGGCTTAACTTTTCCCACTATAATCTCTTAGTTTAATAAAAATGTTTGAAAAACAACTTCAATCTTAACCAGATACAAATGTGAATAAAAGGTATATATCAGTATATTGTGTGAGGGCAAAGTAAGTATGCTTAAAAAGGCATTATGTTGAAGACTTTTCACTAATCGATATCTGGCCTTGAAAAATATCAGCAAGTATACTTTTTGAGAAGTTAATATGATTGACATTTCATTCATAATGTGCAAAAAGATGAATTAAATGTCAGGTTCCTTCTGAATATTAGCATAAAACACTTAAAAATATGTATTCACTGCATTAAAATTTCTTGTTCTTCATGTTTTGACTTATTTTCTAAAAACATAATGGGTTACACACACAAACACACACATACACAAATTTATTGTGTATTGCTAATTTAATAACATTACTTAACATAGCAGAGCAGTGCCATCATAATAATGGTAATGATTTCTGCACATATATTACTTTGTACTGAGAGTCTAAAGGTGTGTTCATTTGTCAAGATTTTCCCATGCAGTGAGCATGACTGCTCACTGAAATTCTTCAAGGATGCCTCTATTCTGTCTTACAAGCTAAACTTGCATGTTCATATGAATCATGTGATGAGATAGATACTTGAGGGTTTTTTTTTTTTTTTCCTTGCTGGAAAATCTACAATTCTACTTATCTACAAACATGAAATGCATAAGACTACAATTACCTTTACCTTAAAATTCACCCCTGGAATAGAGTTAGTTATTTTATCATAGCAAAGGCAAAATTAATCTAAAATTCTTTCCCCTTCATATTGAGTGAGCAATTTGTGACTATTTCAAACCTTGGTACCAAAAATAAATTAACTGTACCTACATCATAAAATATTCTACTGAGCAAGTCTAAGAGATCCCAAATTTGTTTCTCCCTGTAATAAATACCAGAAAACTACAACTATATGAAGTATATTGTAGAGCTTAAAAAATAAACATATGGGGCTGGAGAGATGGCTTAGTGGTTAAGCGGTTGCCTGTGAAGCCTAAGGACCCCGGTTCGAGGCTCGGTTCCCCAGGACCTACGTTAGCCAGATGCACAAGGGGGCGCAGGCATCTGGAGTTCGTTTGCAGTGGCTAGAAGCCCTGGCGCTCCCATTCTCTCTCTCTCCCTCTATCTGTCTTTCTCCCTGTGTCTGTCACTCTCAAATAAATAAATAAAAAATGAACAAAAAAATTAAAAAAAATTAAAAAAAAAACATATATATTTTACCCAGCAATAAAAGTCAGGTTTCTTGTTATGAGTTAAGAATGATAAGGAAGCAAAGAGAACAAAAATTTATAATTAAACCTATACATGTTCATTTAGTGAATTTAACAGGGTGAACTTGTGATTTCAAAAAAAATCCACAGAGGTTTAGAAATGATCAATTACCTTGCTAACAACAAGAAAATAAGAAGCCCTGGGGTGTCTTGTGATCCCAGAAAGCAAGAAGGATGATTAGGAAAGGATAGAAGCATATCCAAAGAAAGCAGAAAAGAACATGAGTTTCAAATAATGCAAGTCATAAAAATGTTTCCCAAAAAAGAACAAGGATACTAGAATGTAAACCACAGAAGAAAACATAAATCCACAAACCCATACCAATACATGAATAAATACCAATACAAGCTATTATAAGTCACCAAGAAAACATACCTACATTCCAAAAGTCCAATTAATAAAGCAGGAGGCATGAATACAATAAAAATAAAATAACCATTATCATAGCATTATTAAAATAATTGCTGCTTAGATGTATTGTAGAATATTAAAATTAAAATGCAGATATGATATTTTCATGATGTTAAGTGTCTGTAATGAACCACTAAGTGGACTAAGAAATATAAACTTTTCACTGAAGTATCAGATGGCACCCATCATGACCACTTGATCAGGTTTAGTATTTTCAGTCATAGCTATATTTGTTTTTTTTTTTTTTGGAACTTTTTTTTTTTAAATTTAATTTATTAGTTTTCTTTTCAATAAATACAGGCATTTTGGTACCATTATTTAGGCTCATCTGTGATCTACCCCCTCCCATTAGACCCTCCTTGTTATTGAAAATGGGTCGTGCATTGTGGAGTTAGCCCCCAGTTATTAGTATGATAAATGTCTCTGAAAATCATGACCCAACATGTAACTCTGACATTCTTTCCGCCCCCTCTTCCGCAAGATTTCCCTGAGCCATGTAGCTATATTTGTATCACAAACTGATGTGATATAATGAGAAAGGCCCCATACTTATGTGACTACTTTGACCAAAAATACATACCCTCTTGTCATGAGGAACCTTTGGAAAAGTCCCAATTGTATATCAAGAAATGAAGGATACTCATCAGTAGTATCAAGGTCATGAAAGGCAGGAAAGACTGGGAAATTATAGAATGGAGGAGATGAAGAGGCAATAAAATCCAATGTGTGCTCATCAGATGTATTCTTGAAGAACCAAAGAGAAATCCTGTAGCCTTTCTTATACTTGGGGAAATACCAACAAAATTTTTGGTGTGTGTCTTCATATGATTATAGGATACTTCGAACTGTAACTTCATAGTTTGGATGATTGTTCTGTTTAGGAAACATGCTAACATAAGAGGAAGCAGCTAATCTGTACATTCCACACTATGTTATTTGTTTATCTTCTACATGCAAATGTGTTGAAAGATAGGAAGACCTGAGAGATTGCAGAGGCTGCTTTCAAACCAAGCAAGTCTTACCCCAAAATTTATTCTACTATTCATACCAAACTTGCTTCTATCTAAAAGAATAATTCATTAATATTCAAGCAACAGCTTGATTTTTAAAGGCATTTTGTTAATTTTATAATAATAAACTATAAAGAAAATTGAAATATTCAAAAAGGAGAAACTTTGTTTCTTAAAGGAGAAAATTCTCATTACATAATATAGGAATATCATTTGTTGTTTAAAAATTTTAATGGAAAAATTCTAAGATATACTAACATTTTGTTCCAAGCAACACTTTAAAAATTAGCTGTTTCTCTAAAATTTGTTAACATCATATCATTAGTTAAATGGGTTAAATTTATATTGTAATAATCATGTTTAATTATCATCCATAAAAGTTTAATGAATTTCTTGAAAATAACTTTGTGTCTTAAATATATATGTGTGTGTACCCACACCTGAAAAATCCCTGGTAAACATTAAATTGCATATGCAATATTCACTGAGCAAAATTAAAGTTTTGACACATTTTAAGCTATCTGTTACGTCATAATTAAAACCACTGCTTCCTTGTCCTATAAGGAATAAAATTTACCTTTCATCTTCTTTCTTTACTCCATTCTGCCATTTTATAATAGGTTATGTGATTGTATTATATCTCATCCCTATTTCCACAATATTTTGAAATATTGATAATTAGTAATAATTATTACCACAAAGCAGACAATCATTTAATGACTGAGTTAAGACAATTTACCTAAGAAATGTGCAATTACAACCAAATTACATCCTTTCGGTGTACACTTTCACATATGAAGGCATGGATGTTTCATTATGGAAAAGAGAATGTAAGATATTTAATCTCCTTAACTTTAACATTCAATTACTGTAGTTCTTTACTAAAAGCCTTTCATCTGTAATGAAAGAAAAAGTGGGTCAATATGATTCAAATAAGATTAATGCATTCATGATTTAAAGTACTCTGAAAGTATGAATTGCTCTTCAATATCAAATATTATAACATATATTCTACATTTTCTGCATGTAGAATGTTCTGAAAAAGGAACTAATATTTAGATAGAATTTAAGAAAAATATTTCAATGTCAAGTGATTTTACTGAAGATGTTAAGAATCGAAACAAGACAATAATTTACTATGGATAATTATAATTTGCAGTCAATTTTATGATGTTTATGAATATAATGAATACTGGTCAAAGCTGGTGATTATAGACTCATTTCCAGAGTACGACAACATTCAGCCTTCCAGAATAGTGTATAGAGGAGGCATGAGTTGGCACAGGCTACAGGGAAATTTGTTTAATAACCACCTGAACCTTTCTCCTGATGTTGTCCACTGGTATTTTTGTTCATTTAACTTATCTGAGATATGGGTATTATTTTAATTACTTGTACCTATAGTGTAAATATATAAACAGAGAACTGAAATATGGAAGGGAAAAGATACTATATGCAAAAGTTGAGTTCTTACAGGCATTATTAAATGGTCAGAACTGCTTCACTATTATTCATACTTAAAAAAATTGTGATTATTGTTGAAACATATTTTTCCATTCTTTGACCTCCCAGTAAATTTCCCTGAAACATGACCTTAAAGAATTGGGAATTGGGAATGGACCATGTTCAATTGATCTCTGCTTACCTATCCCTGGCATGTGAAAAAAGAAAAAGAAAAAAAAAAAAAAACTCATAGTGATTGTGATTAAAGCATTGCCAGTGTAGAATATTCACAGTAGAAAATTGAGACTTTAGCAAGGAGACAGAAAATCAAGAGAAAAACAGATGAGTATACAGAAAAAAGTATTATTCATGATTAGATTTTAAGATAAGCATTAACAGGTTCTAGGAATGTAGCTCAATCATTACAGTGCTTACTTTGTAAGAATGGAGACATGAGGGCAATCCCATGAGCTCATGAGGGAAAATACAGTGTCATTTGTAATACCAGCACTAGGGAGGCAGGAAAACCTATGAAGCTTGGTGACCAGTCTGCATTACTTTGAAAGTTCCAGGTCAAAGAGAAACCCTAAGAGACTCTATGTTAATAAAGGGGGGCCACATCTGAGGTAACACCTGACGTGTCATCTGGCCATCATATGCACATGCACACACATGTAAATGTGCATCCTCATGCACACAGGCTTTTCTAGAGCTGTGCATGTGTGCACACACATGTGTATGTGTGTTTGTGTGTTCACAAATCTATATGTCTCATGCACATATATGTACAGTCTGGAGGCACATATAGGTGTCCTATTGCTTCTATTTCTCACTGAACCTGGAGCTTTCTTTCTCTTTTTGTGTGTGTATGTGTATGTGTTTTTAACTACAAGGAATAACCAGTGAGCACCAATAATCCTGTTTTCTTCAACTCCATCAGTGTTGGTGTTTAGGCATGCACAGCCATTTGCAGGATTTTTTTTTTTTTTTAATTTGGGTGTTAGGAATTGAACTCAAACATCATGCTTGTGTAGGAAGTGTTCTTATCTGCCTTGATATTTTCCTAAATCCTTATTTACCCATTGTCTACAATGATACACCACCAGTGATGAGGAGTCATTGACATCACCAGGCATGTGCTACTTACTTAACTCTTGAAAAACACTGCTAATGCCGGGCGTGGTGGTGCATGCCTTTAATCCCAGCACTCGGGAGGCAGAGGTAGGAGGGTTGCCGTGAGTTCAATGCCACCGTGAGACTCCATAGTGAATTCCAGGTCAGCCTTGGCTGGAGTAAGACCCTAACTCGAAAAACCAAAAAAAAAAAAAAAAAAGAAAAGAAAAGAAAAGAAAATCACTGCTAACACCCAGAGTGAAGGACTGGAATAGTGGGCACAACCAAAATCTTTCAACAATATAAAAGTAGATGCTGATTCTGTGGCAGGAAATGAACCATCCCTAGCACAGCCGTTAACACCCACATGAAACCACAGCAGAAAGAATTTACTGCCAAAGACACCATATGGTGTTGGTATGGAACATGAGGTGACCTGGCTGGAATCTGGAAGAGAGTCAGTCCCCAGACCATTAGCTTGTCTTGTGTCAGAAGGTGCTACATGAGCGACTGGGGGGAAATGACCAACATCTATAGGCTCCACAGAGTACAAAATATTAGCACAACTTTGGAACCAACCATTCAAACAATAACCCTCTGGGGGATATTTCAGATTCATACCATAACAGAAAGAGAAGAGAAGAGAACAACATCGAAGGGGGGAGGGATACTATGACAAAGAGAAAGTAGAAAAGAAGAGCATCGAGGATAGAGGATAGGAAGATGTAAGAAGGAAGAGAAACAAGGTTAGTTACAACTTTCTAGCACTGGGAAAGTTGAAAAATAATATGGTGCTATGAGGCAATTGACTTGTCTATGAAAAGAATATTTGCGATTTTCAGAGAAAATTAGTAATATCTGAAACTATTTTTGTTTATTTGAAAGCATAAGAAAGAGAGAAGAATAGAGGGAGAAAGGGAAGGAAAGAATGAGCGTGCTAGGGACTCTTGCCACTACAAACGGACCTTGGATGCCTATACCACATTTTGCATCTGGCTGTATGTGAGTAGTGGTGCCTCAAATCTGTACCTGCAGACTCTGCAAACAAACGTCTTTACACATTAAGTCGTTTCCCCAGACCCAAGTTAATAATTTCAAAATTGTTGAGTTATATTTAAAAACTACTACAGTAACAAACACACATATGTATAGGGAAGCACACACATGCACACACAAAATTAGATTTTAGAAAACCATGTCTTAATATGATAATGGCTATATAAGATATGACTATTTAGTGAATTTTACCTGTTGTACTCAGTTTTATGCAAATACTATATGCATTAAATTGCAAATGGGAAATTGATATTTGATATGCTTGAAGGTGTAACTTTCCATTCTTTCAAGATGTTTCCTTTTCCTATAACACAATTCAAAATGAAAGACCAGGAAACATCATATCAACATATTTATCTACATCCTAAAATAAGCGATATAAATCATTTTTTCCTTGTAAAAGCTACTCACTTAACTTTCCACACTTCTTTTTCATTCACGTTGCTAACTCCTAGAATCTTTATGTTAATTTTCTATCCTCTTCAATCAATGAGTATTTAGGAAATAAATATGAAGTTGAGTCATATTACTTAAGACATGACATATTTAGTTTTTGGTAACTTGTTCAGTGGTTTCAGGCCATGAAAGAGATTGGAGAATTCTGGTTACATTAAATATGTATAAAAACATATTGGGAGATGAAATAAATTATTGACATCTTATGATATTCTCACTTGTTCTGTCTAACTTATCCCTCCTTTTCTTTCTTTTTTTCTCCATTCTTTTTAAGAAGTGAATCATGTGGTTACTTTTTCAACTCAATATTTTACTTTTATATTTGTGTATGTACATATTTGTTTCTGAGATTGATAGGATTGTTCCCTGCCCATGATAGGCAATTGCTCTATCACTGAGCTAAATCTCCAGTGGAAATTAAATATTCTAAATACCAATAGTCAATTAAATTCTGAAGAGGTTAGGACTGTAATTATTAATAGAACTCTCATAGTGTGTTTTGTTTAGTCTCATGTTCTGTTTTATGCATGCAATATACTCTTGCTATGAGATACAAACAAACATTTAAAGCCAAAGGAATTGTCCTACAGGCAGGTTAATATCTAAGAAAACTCTACTTTTAACGTAAACATGGAGAGGTTTACCTTTATACATTTCACCAAAGTCCATATTTTTCAGGCATTTATTGTTGATGAACATGTTGACAGGTGATTGTGTCCCAGACTTGATGACTCACTATTTTCATAAATATCATTGAGATGAGCCTCAATTCCACAAAGATAAATTTGTCAGCATATAATGATCTTACTTTTAGCTCTCACTTCATGACAGACTCATGGAGATGCCTGAAATTATTTAGTTCATCTATATGCAAATATACATGGTCAATCTTCCTAGTCTATTATGACAAAGAATACTATTGAAATGACACAAAATGATTTTACTCATTCAGAACTTCAGTTTATATGAAATAGGCATTGATTTTTTTTCATATGAAGATCTTAATGCTTCTTGAAATTTAGGCTAATAGAGATTTATAAATCCTAAAGTAAATGAGAAGTTGGTACAATATGGGCAACATAAGTATATTATGCCACTCAATTACAAAATATATTATTTTTATCACAATCAGTTTAATATTTATTACCTTTAATGATCCATCACAACTCTGGTACTAAAAATCTCACAAAATGTCATCAACACTGTACCAGAGTAAACTGGGGGTATAGCAATGTCTGTTAAGAAGGTCCAGACTGTGTGTCTCCTTAAAAGTCCATTTAAATGAACAAATAAGGAAAGTACAACACTGACTTAAATTAAGTATAATCACCAATTATATACAAATACTTTGTAGAGATAATTATTAGGAGCCAAGAATGCACTAAAACATATGCATGTTCCAACTTCCTTATAGAGACATATTACTTAGGAAATACTGTCCATCCAGGACATGGTTTTCAATCCCATTCCATTTCTACCTTCTTTGAAAGGTAGGACATTATGTAAGACTTTGTTGTGGCAGTCATGAGAACAGAAGTGAATTATGTGACTAAATATGCCTTAAATTGAAATAGTTCAGTTGAAGCTGACAAAATGCAGGTTCTTGTCCCTTATTTAGCAGGAAGCAATATTGTTTATTAAGCAAGTAATACAATATTCATTACCATAGTAAATTATACACAAATCTCTGAAATATAGTTTTTCTTAATTTTATGCCTCATCCAGCACTATCCTTATTGATTAAACAAAGATCTTTCAATTTAGACAAGAATAATAATGAACAAAATTAGGATTCTGAAAAAATTATTGAATTGACTCATACACTATCTGATGAGAGAACGAATGAATTGTGACACACTTGAGCAGACAGCTAGATAATGAACTGTTAAGAAGCATTAATTCACATGATCATCCAGAATGGTAATTCATATCTTCCATATTATTTTATATTACTTCAGAAGTACTGGTAAGCTTATGATTGAGGTAATGCAACCTTTAATCTAGTTACTATAAATAGAAAGATACATAATTCTTGCTGTCATGACAAAAGTAGTTTAATGTTAAAGATCATTAGAATCTATTGAGTGTTCAAATAACTGATCAGATACACAAGAAGATTAAAAAGTTAGTGTTAATCCAGGCAAAGTAACCCCCGTCTGTGATCCTAGTACTTTAGAGATAGCCACAGGAGGATCATCCTCTAACTTAGCTATTAGGATGTTTCAGACAAGCCTAGGCTACAAGAGTCCTTGTCTCAAAATAATTAAGTTGCAAACATTCATGATATATAAGTAATATTAAAATTATTTTATTAATTTATTATTATTAACAACATGTTTTGTATGGATACATCGGATTTTGGTACCCTCCTTTCCTTCATACTTGCCCTCATTCCTCTGGGGAGCCTCCTCAGTGGGGTTGCAGGTATTCCCCATGAGATCGCGAGTTATGATAGTTATGGGTTATGCAATAAGCCATGCTATTTTAGAAAGAATTTGACACATGCAACCCCTATTTTAGCCAAAGTGTTATTAACAATGTATATAACAACTTTTGAAGAAATTATAAGATTGGGATGAAATTTGGAAAAGTTTAATGAATATCTCTAACTCACATTAGGGAAATGAGGATTGCCACACATAAAAAGGTTTAATTGTCTATACACACCCATAGTGAATTTTGGTATATTTTAAATTATATATTTAGCTCATGATACATTAATAATCTTTGTAATAATAAATAATTCCTATACAAGTTATTGAATATGTTGATATATCATGGGATTTAATTATTCATATCTGTATTTGTGTGTACAATTTAACCATACAATTGTGTTCTGTATTAATCATCTGTGCAATTTTAGTATCAGCTTTGAATACCACTTATAAATACTGTACTGACATGTATATATATATATATATATATATATATATATATATATATATATATATATAATTGAAAATATAACAATGCTAAAATAATATATAGTTAAGGTTTAAAATAATTAAGCAATCTATGTGTCAGAGTATTTCTGTTATTTCACAACTGCTATGACTTTACATGAGTAATCTCATGTTTTGGTAATATGCACACTAAAAATTTCTCATTATATTTGGAGATTATATTTTTAAAGTAATTTGGGGCATATAGGCCATAAACTGTGGTTATTAGATACAACCTATATAATTGTTTAGTTTTTTTTTCCTTTCCTCAAATTGCATTTGATTTTACTAAAAATTTAAATATCATTTTTGTTCATACCATAATATAAATTGTTAAACTCATATATTCTACTAAATAACAAAATTTATTCAAATACAAAATCAAAGTAATGTCCTTTAACAAGTCCTGAGTTTTCCCCCAAATACATGCAAATGTAATACTTAGTAACAAAATGGGAAAATCTCCCTAAGTAAATTAAGATACAGAAAAATCACATGTTTATATTTAAATAGGATCATGGCTAGCAAAACAATGTAGCCAAAGATCTATTTATTGGTTTAAGGAAAATAAAACCAACTTTTTATTAGTTGCTGATAAAATCACTATATAAACCAAAATCTAAGAAACTTTAAACTATAAATCATATGATTCCTAAGTAGACTTCTTATATTATATTATACATGTATATTATATTATACATGTATAATATAAACATAAAGTAGAAAAGTAATTTTAAAAATCCCAATTACAAGCTGGGCGTGGTGGCGCATGCCTTTAACCCCAGCACTTGGGAGGCAGAGGTATGAGGTTTGCCATGAGTTCGAGGCCACCCTGAGACCCCATAGTGAATTCCACGTCAGCCTGGGCTAGAGTGAGACCCTACCTCGAAAAAAAAAAAAAAAATTCCAATTACAGTGGTGTAAATATAAAGTGGTTAGGATACAGAGACATGATACAGAATTAAAAAAATATATATAAAACTTCAGTTAAATACATTAATAAAAATGTGGATAAGTAGAAAAGCATTTTTTTGGATAATGACATGTTTATTTATAGTTGGCTACATTTTTAAGATCATTGTTGAGATGTTTGCTTAGAACAAAAAAAAATCCATTCAAAATATTACTGTCCATTGATAACATACTTGGTCACTCAATAATTCTGATATAGAAGACCCAGTGAGATGATTATTACATAAATTCCTGATAGTACAACAACTATAAGCTGTTATAACAGCTCATTGATTCAATAGTTTTTAACTTTTTTATTAATTTTTTTATTAATTAGTTTTGTACTCAGTAAATACAGTCAAATTGGTACCATTGTTAGGCTCATCCATGTCCTACCCTCTTCCCCTGGCCCCTCCTTGTTGAGGTATATGGATCATGAATTGTGGAGTTAGCCCACAGTTATGGGTAGGAGAAATGCCTCTGCATATCATGACTCAACGCATGGCTCTTACATTCTTTCCACACACACCCCTTCCGCAAAATTTCCCTGATCCATGTTGGGTTCATTTTTGGTCTGCTTCAATAATGAGGTATTGGGGGCCTCTATGTCTCTGGATATCTAATTTGGTAGGTGTCGATTGTTCTCTGTGTCAATCTCCTTCATTTTTATTCCACATCCATTCCATTAATTGAAATTAATACTCTGTGAATTATATGTGTCTTATCAAGATTTAGACATTTATGAGACTTAATTCAGCAGAGTTACTTAAAGTTTCTTGAGTGTTTTTCAGATGTCAAAATGACCATAAGAAATACAACCATCTATGCTCCTAATGAAGGTATAAATACAAAGAAGTTTTAAAAAAGAGATTAAGATACACAGGAAGATGCCTTTTGGGAAGTGAAAATATATTAAAATAAAATTTGGTTAAACAACTAAACTTTACTGATATAAGCTAATCTTTCCTGGTGGCACATACCTTTAATCCCAGCTCTAGGGATGTAGAGGTAGGAGGATCACTGTGAGTTCAAGGCCACCCTGAGACTCCATAGTGAATTCGATGTCAGCCAGGGGTAGAGTGAGACCCTACCTCGAAAAACCAAAACAACAAACAAAAAAACAACAAAAAAAACACCTTGTTAATCAATTTCAACTCAAATATTTTCATGCAAATATGAACATAATAAAACAAATAGAATGAGGAATGCTCTGGGCCTTGGAATCACCAAAGGATGAGTACATGATATGGTTCCTCAACTATTCAAAATATATCCAGAAAATGCCTTCATCATGCTTCCCAAATCATCCTTCTGGTTTGTTCTAGACTATTTCCTACATATTTAAAATAATATGTTTCATATTCTGAGACTATGAATCTAAATTGTTTTTATGTCAAATTTCAGTTGTAAAATACTTCACACCAACAATGAGACATTCTGATTTTTTAGACTGATAACAATGTGCTTTCATGTCTGATTCTTTTTGTCATAGTTTCCTTAAACATTTTTATATTATAGGAGTATTTTGATTGTGCATACTGAAGTACACTTCATTTAATCCCTCTTTTGATATCTCCTGCAGTTATTACTATATTAAACTTACATCAGCAGTCCAAATTAAGCAAAACATTCTATGAAAAACATTCTCTGAATTGGAAAAAGAATGTATACTGCTTTATATACTATTATATATATGGATACCAGGCTATTGGAGTACACAGTACACAGATTGCAGTGCTGGCTAAAAAGTTGGAGGCACTGATATTTTTGCATATATGCATATTTTTCAAAGCTTTCACATGTTTCTCAACTCCAGTAAGTGAAAACATAAATTCTACAATCTTTGTTTCTTTAAAAAGATGGAGTCTTAGAGGCTTTATTTTAGTCATTTGTCTAATCTTCATTTATTATTTAATATACAATTTTCTAGTGAAAAGAACCACATATAAGAGGTGAAGTTAATCAGTACTTTGTATATTTAGTTATATAAATTATATGAGTAGCTTTAAAAAATATTCTGTGTTCTGTCAGAGAATCTCGAGTACACAATGCTTAATATCATTTTCAGACCAAAACTAAATATCAGATATTTCAGTTGTAAGAAATCACTCAATAGAAGGAATTGAAGTGTTTTAATTGCAGTGAGATATAACAAATTTGTAAAACTCTGATACAATATCATTTTCTACTTAAGAAGAAAATTACTTATATTAGCTCTAGATAAAATAGGTATTTGAAAGATAAAATAATCTTATCTAATTGTGTAAAGATGATGACTTGGTCTTTAATTATACCTCTATCTGTGTCAACAAGAAAATAAAAATATAATCTTCCAAATCATCATTCAGTGATTTATCCAACATAAACTCTTAAATCAGATATTTTTCTCTGCAATATGTAAATCAATTTCTATTTTCTTTTTACCTTTCAATTAATCTTATTAAAGTGGTAATTACCTGGAATAAAATAAAAGAAATAATCTTTCCTTTTTTTCTTTCATAGTTAACTGAGGATAAAGAGATTTCTAAAACCTACTGATGGGCTTAGTTAAAATGTTTGCAAGTATAATTTTTAACTGATTAAAATTTTGTAATTCAACCTAAGACTATCACTAATAAAATAATTGTTCTGCATAATCATGGTTTTATTAATTTCATTATATATGGTAAAATTAATTAAATTATATATTTACAATGTTTAGAGATGTTTAAATATTATTATTTTTCATAAATAGTTTAATCTAAGTATTCATATATTATTTTGTATTGTATAGAAACCAATTTTATATAACATGCTCAACTTTTGCATACTATTGAACAGAAAGTATTTCTAAATCAAAGTTAAATCCTTCAACTGTATTACAAACAAAAATAGGTATGAACCATTGCCCATACACTGAAATCACTTACTATATCATCAAGTCAGAAGTGCATTCATTAGCAGACTATCACATTCTTTTGCTTCTGAACACACATGAGGAAATCACATCAATGACAGGAAGACATGGTATCATACTCACATTCATTATTCAACTACAACTTACAAGGCTTTTAAAAGCTAGCTCTCAGCTATGGGAACTGCAATTTTAAGTGCTAGAAAACTTATTCCTGTCTTTATTTTCTCAAGATAATCCTATAACCCAACTTTTCCTGAATTAACCATACCCAGCACCATGATACCCAGCATCATGGCTTACAATACTGAGAAACACATATTACACAGAGACCCTTCAAACAAAATGCAGTCAGAAAATAATGTCACACTCCATTTGATTCTCTCATTATATATTATGCTCACCAAACTGCCCTTTAAGCACTTACTTACATTCACACCAATATTAATGCTACTCTCAGTTTTCATTAGATAATTTTCTCTTTTCAGATGCTGGTAACCACTGGGATGACCCAAAAGGCACCATATTGCTGAGAAGTGACAAAAGAGTATTCTGCACTGAAATATCCCTATCATATCTCCCAAGGATCAGGGTCCATTGATGAAGAGCTGGTGGAAAGAATGTTAGAGCCAAAGGACAGGTAGGATGATTTATAATGCAACTGTTCAGACAGAAATTGGCCTAGCTATCCATGACCTCACAGTGCCTAGCACTACCTTCACAAGATACTCATAATAGAAGGAAAGATAATGAGATCAAAATAAAAGAGAGACCAAGGGAGAGAAGGAGGTGATGCAATGGAGAATGGATTTGAGAAGGGGAAAGTGGTAGAGGAGAAGGAAGTCTCATGGTTTATTGTCTGTAATTATGGAAGTTGTCAATAAAAAAAGTTTAAAATAAGAAAATAAAATAATTTGGAACAGGAGAATCTACTAACATGTTAATTAGAAGATGATACACATATCACAGCCCATGAGTAAGAAAGTGTGATTCCTTAATTTGTTTAAGCCAAGTAGCCAAACAAATATAGGGAAGTAATTTAAATTTCAAATCATTTTACATGTTTCAAACTAGCACCTATTTATTTTTTTATTTTTATTAGTTATGTGCACAGTGTGTATACAACCATGTTGGTGCCATAGTTAGCCTCCTCCCTGTCCTCCCCTCTCTGAACAGACCCTCTTCATTGAGGAAAGTGGTTCATGCATTGTGGGCTTATCCATCACTTATGGAGAAGAGGCAATGTCTGTTCATAATGGTCCAACATGTGGCTCTAACAATCTTTCTGCCCCATCTTCCTCAAATTTCTCTGAGCAATGTGGAGTTTGTTTTAGGTCTACTTAAGTGATGAGGTCTTGGGAGCCTGTGTATCTCTGGATATCTGGTTTTGTAGGAGTTGAGTGTTCTCTGTGTCTGTCTCCTTTACCCTTGTGCTGGTATGAGGTTCATCAAGAAAGCAGTACTCTTGCTCATTTCCTCAATTACTCTTGGTTTCAGCAGGGTCCCTGGTGAGGTGTGATGGGCTGATTTTCTCCTCAGGACCTGCACCCATCTGAAAGAGAGAAGCAAAATCTCCAACAGAGAGTGAAATCAGCACCAGATAAATGGAATAAGCATTATTATTTTAGAGAAAATTTAACAGGCAGAGTGCTTCTTGTAGCCCATGATTGGTGGGCACCTGATAATGGAGAGCAACTTGCTTTTTGGATATGGTTCTGACTTGTTTCCTAGCTCAAGCTAAGGGTTCCATTCCACTAAGCAAATCAGTTTGCCAATTCATTTGCCAATTCATGAGCAGTTGGTTATCCACCATGGCTGTGTGCCACTATTGAACTTGTGTGAACATCATGTCAGGTTGTTTGCTGCTGAGTAGCTTAGACCACGAGTTGTTTGGACAGATGTTGGTCAGTTTCCTCCAGTTGCTCATGTAGCACCTTCTGGCACTAGTTGGACTGCCAGGGGACTGACTCTTTTCTAGATTCCAGCCAGGTCATCCATGATGTGTATCAACAGCATACAGTGTCTTCAGCAGTTACCACTCACCTTTGGTGGGTTATCAAGTACTTTGACAGAAATCTGTCTTCTTTTGGGAAACCTTGTAGGTCTCTCTGATCAACAGCTCATTGTGGATGTTAACCACATTCTGGTACTGGGAGGTACAGGACAGCCCCTAGGAAAAGAAGAAAGAAAATTATAGGTAATATAAAAGAGATAGAGAGATGAGACAGAAGAGGGAGGGAAGGAGGTGGGAGAGAGAGAGAGAGACAGGAGAAGATTAAGGTTAAACTTTATCATACCTTCTCCAGGGCCCTGTGATTCAGGTATTCCCTCGAAGGACCTGATGAAGGTTCAACCATTTAGTTTGTCTTTTATGATGTACAATTTTATGGTGCCATTGCCTTTTGTGTACAGTTTTGTGACCCCCAACCCCATCCTTACCCTCCCCTTCTACCACACCCACCCTATTGTCTAGTCCTAGAGGTGCTTATTAGATACGACAGCATCTCTGGCAGATTCAGTGTAGGGGCCACACATGAGTAAGACCATGCTACAATTATCATTCTGTGATTAGGTGAGTTCACTGAGAATGATCTGTTCCAGGTTCAACCATTTTTTCCTCAAATTTCTTTGTTTCATTTTTCCTTTCTTATATGTAGAATTCCATTGTGTAGATATACCACATTTTGGTTATCCAAAGGTATTTACAAATTAGAAGCTATTCTAAATTCAAAGATTGAAAAATGTAGGTGGTAAATGACTGTTTGGTCATCTTATTAAAAAAAAAAAACAATAAAAAACATTTCTTCTAAATATACTTCCTTCTTTTATTTGATGATATAAAAAATACATTCACATCTATTTTTGCATACAGTGAAATATGTAACAAGAATGTACTGAACTTCCTGTAGATTACTCTTTAAACTCAATAGTATGTTATTTATCTGGTTTGATTTCTATTCTGTTACTGATCTTATCCTTTCTGTATCTTTTTATCCCAACATATAATCCTGTGTCATGTTATTTCTTAATCTCTTTAGTTTACTGTCTAGGAAATGTTATATTCAAGAATCCCTATGTTGTTAAAGTGATATGGGGAAACTTATGATAATTTATAAAAGTGAAGAATCAGATTATTGTTCCAATGTTATTCTTGATGATGATGAAGAAAATTATTGAACCTGTATATATACTAATCACTATGGAACTGAAAAAATAGTTGACAAGTGGAAAAACTTGTAAATAAATATATATTCAAACCAAAACATCTCAGGAGAACAGACACTATTTGATGGTATACTTTGTAACTTCCAATCCTCTGGTGAAACAAATAATGTAGAATAAGGTTTAGTCCAAAAGAAATTAATGTGATGATACTTCCCAAATTATAGAATTTATGAGAAGAGCCATGAATCAAGGTAAAATTCCCAATGACTTCAAAAGAGGTCCTGTTTGTTGTACTAAATAAAGTGCAGAATTTGGAATTGGAGAGTGTCTTCTCACTTAGTAAGACTCTGGGGAAAGGTTGGATAAAGCTTATATTGAAGAGTTATAACCCCAAATGGTCAGATAGCCTATGATCTAAATTTACATATATTGTTCTACAAAAAAATGAGGTCTTTCACAAAGCAATCATTCATTACAGGAAACAAATTATATCTTGAACAAAATGATTAGGTCTGCAAATGTGGTTCACTTGGTAGAGTGAATGTTTATCTTGAATGAAGTGCTTCAATTCAAGCCCCCACATGACATAGACTGATGTAGCAATATATGGCTTTAATGCCTACACTCAGAAGGGTCAAGCAGAAACATCAGTGGTTCAAGGTTACATTGTTAGTTTGAAGCTAATATGAGCTACATGAGACTCTATCTCAAAAATAAATTACAAACCAAACATAATCAATATCATCTGTCTCTCAAAGAAAAACATCTACATAGCAGAAAGGTAGGTAAAATGACAAAATCTTCAAACTGTATTTAAAATAAATATAATTTCTTTTACCCTTGCTAGAAGACAGCATTCTGTACAGAAAATGAGTGGTCATTAATTCATTGATCAGTTGAACACAGTTCCTCCATTTCAACCTAAACTTTATAGTGACCATAGGGAATATTTTCACAGCTGTGCTATCTCCTTTAATGAATAAATTATGACCTCCTCAATGAAAGTCAAGTTACATAAGGATAAAACAAGGTGTTTCAAATGTTTGTTATTACTGTCATATGCTACATCTTTTGAAAACACAGAATGTTCATGGACAAACTTGAGATGTAAAGACATGATTAATATCAGAATTGTGATTGAATCAAATCAGATAACACCTATCTTGGCATTTATAGAAATAGTACCAGAAGAACATTATGGAATGTTTGTGTGCATATATACATATATGATATACATGTAATCTTCATGAATGTATGTAAGTGTAATTATATAAACATATATTTGTAACATAAAGTTACATATAAATGTATATATGTGATATATATACATATATATATACATATATATGTATATATATACATACATATGTATATATATATACATATATATGTATATATATATACATATATATGTGTGTGTATATATATATATTACACATGAATGTTTGTGTGTGTCCACTAAATAGCAAAAATATAGTGAATAAAGTGTTTAGTCAGTGAGCTCAGTAGTGCTCTTTACTGAAGAGTAGAAAATAATAAGGAAATGGACAGGGCTTATGTAATACATTCATCAGCTGGGTGAGTGTAACTTCATACACAGTATGACACTATAGAATTTAAAAATTAAAAGGCATAAGCAAGGTCAGGGGAAGAGATTGAGTAAAGGAAAGGTGAGGGAGAACTAACAAAATCTAAGAGCATATAAACAAGTCACATGGAAACCTACTTTTTTGGACAATAGAGCACACTGGAACCGTAGATTGTTACTAGAATATTTTCAGTGGCAGGGATGGAATAACTTCCAGTGAGTTATTGGCCAGGGAGGTCCCTGATGTCCCCAAAACATTACAGGCTATTGCCAAGACCATTGGTTTCCCACTAGGAATAGATGATAAGACCCTATTGATGAAGACTCCACATACTTGGGCTGAAAGGTCACTGAGAAATCCTGCTGGAGCTGAACTGAAAACCTCCTCCATGTAGACCAGCTGACAGAAAACTGGAAAAAGCCACATTCCATGCAGTTCAATGGGAGAGAGAAAAATCACCAGTGAAGATACTCAACAGTGGACACTATAAGCCATATATTTGGCCAGCCAGGCCACATGAACCAACTGGTGCAATAGAGGCATGCCTGTTATGAGGGAAACCAACCGTCCTATAATTTGACTGTAGGCCTGCTCCATGGTAGGGAAAACATTCCTGACACTGAAAACATACAACAGGGGCAGTCATGAGCCCTAGGAGTGTAATGTCTGTTGATGTCTGGCTAAAATATATATACTATGCTCACCAAATTGTCCTGTTAGCACTTCTCTTAGTGTTCATACATATACATTAATGATACTCTCACTTTTGATTAAAGAATCTTCTCTTTTCAGATGGCAGTGACCTTGGGATGACTCAGAAGACACCATGGCACTGAAAAGAAGTGACAGAGGAGTGCTCAGCACTGAAATATCTCAATCTCACCTTTCATGGCTCAGGATCCATAGCAGAAGAGGTGGCAGAAAGAATGTAAGAGCCAAAGGAAGAGTAAGACTTCTTACAATGTGCTCTTCCAGACACAAAATGGCCTGGATATCCATGACCTCACAGTGCCTGACACTACCTACCATCACAATAGGAAGAAAAGGTCATGACATCAAAATAAAAGAGAGACTGATTGAGAGAGGGAGGGGATAGTATAGAGTGGAGTTTCAAAGGCGAAAGGTGGGGAGGGAGGGATATATCATGGGATATTGTTTACAATTATGGAAGTTGTCAATACAAAAATTTAAAAATTAACAAAAAAAAAAAAAAAAGAGCTTAGGGCTGTACTAGAGAGATCGCTTAGCAGGTAAGGCACTTGCCTGAAAACCCAAAGGACCTCAGTTGGATTCCGCAGGATCCATGTAAGCCAGATGCATAGGGTGATACATGTGTCCGGAGTTCATATGCAATGGCTGGAAGCCATTCTCTTTCCGCCGGTGTCTTTCTCTCAAATAAACAAATAAAAATATTTAAAAACTACCCAGTTGAGCATAAGTGAAGAAAACACCATTTAATAAGCAAATACTAGCAAAAATTTCCTAAATATGTTATCAGTTAGAGACCAAGACTCCAGTCTCTTTAAGAAATAATGAAGAAAATATATCGATAAGATAGATAAATTGTGCTAAATTTATCAAGTCAGAGGAAGAACACATAAAGGAGACTGTGTTTTATTTAAATATGAAATAAATAATTAAAATTCCAGGTTACAGTTGAGATAAGCTAGTGTAACATGTTTCTTTAAATTATTCCTTCCAGGGAAATAGTTTACTAGAAGAATAGCAGCATTAAATCCACATTACAAAATGAATGGCCAGTTAAGCCATAAATGGTTCAGAAGGCTCGTGTAAGCTGGATAGAAGATGAAAGCAATGCAATAATCACTACAGATTCTGAAGCAATAAGAGATACTTAGAAAGAAAAATCATCAGGTCTTGAGATGAAGCTATGTGAAATATCTGTAAGACTTTACCAAGTCAAAGGTGTCTAAAAGACTTATACTTATTTATTTATTTATTTTCATAGTAAGGTCTCACTCTATAGCCCAGGCTGACCTGAAACTCTGTATTTCAATGCTGATGTCAAGCTCACAATGATTCTCTTACCTCTGCCTCTTGGGTGCTGATATTAAAGGTGTGCTCCTTCAGGCCAAGCTTAAGACTTCTCTTTATTTGTCAAGGAATGCAGGGGATAAAGGACTTCCTGACACATCTGGGAGAGGGAGCTAGGTGACTTAGTACTTTGAAAATTTCGTTGTGTTTTATCCCTAAAATATGTAGGTTATACCTCGTCTCATATTCAATTACAGCAGGACTTGAGTGCCAGAATGTGAGTTTGTCGGTATAGTGATTGTGAATTAAGCTAATCTCATCCTTATGTCATCATGTTTTCAAAGTCATAGATCTCTGCATATATTCTATTATACTTACCTAATAATAATGTTAACACAAAGATGTTATTATGTACTCATCAGAATAATGTTTTCTGTTCACTTTCAAAATTTCACAAGACCTTTATAATAACAGTCATTCACTAAGAAAAAATATGATCATCAATTTGAGTGAAAAAAAATAGTAATGAGAGGACTAAATATGGGATGTTGAAGATTCCTACTGGCAAGATGTGTTCATGATATCATTTTTATCCCAATTCTTCAGAAACATGGAGAAACTAAAACAGTGAACATATGGCACTGCTCAATATGGTAGTCTCCATTCTATACACACAGTAGAGCTAATAGAAGCTACAGTGACTTGTGGGATTGACAACGAGGGAAAGAACTGACTAAAGTTCAAGCCTGGGAGGTGATCAGGTGATGCATGGAACAAGGTTGTCATCACACTTAAGGTAAATAAAGAAACCAAGAGTGCATGGCTTATAAGTGGGATTGGCCCCTTTTATAAGTATAACATGACAAGTTTCTAAATTTGTATGTGCACCTAATTTCCCTCATCTGTACAGTGTGCTTAATAATTGCATAATTTCAGAAAAATTGTTTATGAGAATTACATGACCTTTGTTTATAAAAAGTGGATACCATCTTGCCAACAGACAGAATTTTAGCTATAGGAGGAATACTAGCACATGTTGAAATAAGAACTAAAAAGGCTTGCTTTCCATACTACACTGGAATCCATACTTGACGTATTAAGTTTGTTTGACTCGTTTTGGCTGACAGATAGTGACGAATGCACATACATGGAAAGATATTTTGAAGATGGCAGCATATTTTTCCCCTGGTCACTTTTGTCTTTTATGAATAAATAATGGTGAATTAGAAAATACACTGTAGAATGATGGCAATACTCATCCTATACTTGCCCTTCCTGTTTTCTATTTTTTTTTTTTTTACCAATATATTATGTATAGCTAGTGGACCACAATATTAACACAGAGAATATCTACCCTTTAGGTGTCATTATATTAAAATTACCTAAGAGTACTATGAAACACTTGTGAAACATACTTTCACTTCAAACAAAATCCCACTTATCAGATGTCTTGATTTGCCTTCCTGCTTCCCAGTTTAAAGAAATTTCTTTGTAATTCAGATTTACTCTATGTCTCAAGTTCCTTCTTTATACAGAACAGGATCTCTTGCTTTATTACCTTCATGTGGTACTATGCACATATCCAAGTTGATGAAACAAAAGCTGAAAATATTTGATATGATAAATTCCTGAGTTATAATAGCTAATATTTTGTATTTTATGGAATTGCCTTATAGGTCAGTTTTGCATTCCTTTTAGGAGATTTGATTTAAATAACTTGTTTGTATTTTTTTCTAATGAAATTTCCTCCTACCAACACAAATGTTATTAACATTTCATAAACAAAAATTAGACTTTCCAGTCATCAATATGTATTATGCAAGAAACACAAAGACTGTATTTTACTCCCTTTTGTCAATAAATATGTAGCATCTCAAATGAGTATAAAATTAATGGCTGTGTCTGAGTAAGTGACTCTCTCTCTTTCTCTCTCTCTCTCTCTCTCTCTCTCTCTGTGTGTGTGTGTGTGTGTGTGTGTGTGTGTGTGTGTGTGTATGTATGTCTTCCCAAGTCCTTGGAAACACACAATAAACATTTAAAAAGTTGAATTGCCCGGTGTGGTGGTGAACGCCTTCAATCCCAGCACTTTGGAGGCAGAGGTAGGAGGATCACCATGAGTTCAAGGCCACCCTGAGACTACCTAGTGAATTCTAGGTCAGCCTGAGCTAGAGCGAGACACTACCTTGAAAAAAAAAAAAAAAAAAAAAAAGTCAAATTGATTTTTTTTTCTGAGTATTTTTCTTGTTCATAACATTCAAAATAAATTAAAACCCAACTTTTACTTTACTAAGCCATAAAAATACTAGGTTAAATTTTAAAAAACCAAAGATGAATAGTAGAAAAATATTTGAAGTTATTTGCAAAAACTAAATTTTCTTCCATGAAGAATTTATGTTTTTTGAAACATGCACAAATACAAATATAAATTTTAACAAGAGTATCAATCAATAAAAATTATTCACTTAAGGAAAAAATTTATTTTAGCCTTAAGAACATGACATAACTTAATTATGCAAGGTTATTTACAAAAATGTCTCAAAGAACTAAGTTAAACAACTACTTAAAGATACATATAGTTATTAACATTAGTTATTTAAGTGTTAGTGTTTAGATATGTATTGTTTCAATGTCTTTTATTTTTGCTAAACCTATATTCCCATATTAGCTCTTCTCACTTCTAATTTGGAGATACTATTTTAATTCTAATATTAAATCATTTTACCAAGAGAATATTAAAATAACATTTGAGTTGACTTTTATTTATTCTGAAAAAAATGGTAAATTGACACCCTTAAACTCAGAATGACTTTAGTTTTCTTTTTCCTGTTGTATTTCAAAATACCATTATTCTCAGGATTGCATTTTTAGAGGCTATAGAAATAAAGATATTTCTTAATCTTATGGAAAACCTTTGGGGAGATGAAAATCATTGCATCTCTTTCTATATCACAGAATGTATAACAACTCTTGTCTAATAGCTTCTGCAAATAGTAAACCAATCTTCACATTATACATATTTATTTTCAGCTATTTATTTATTTTTTGAGTTGAATAATATTATTTTGACTTTATGCTTTCCCTAGGCATTTAGTACATCCAGAATATTTTAAAGGATAATCCAAAAGCTACTATTTATCTCATATTCAAAGATAATAAAATTTACTCTGAGTGGAAGAAATAAATGTTTTTTATTTATTTAATGAGGACAAAAATGGCAGGTACATTTACAAAAACCTGGTAGAAATATCAGATATATTTATAAAAGTGATGAAAAACAAATAATCATTCAGGCTTTAAGTAAACCTGGCTAATCCAAATGTAGTCTTTCTTAGAGCATTAGAATTTTTCTGTTTTTAAAATTGATTGAAGGTCATCTAAGGCAATTTAATTTCCCTAGGAACTTAAGATTCTGGATGTGGTATTTGTCAAGAAGCTGGGCACTTCTGGAGTTTTCGCTCTATCAAATCAAAAGGGCATTACTGCTATTCTGTGTTTGAGGAGTGCATGCCTTCTTGGAGTTTTATTGTTCTCAAGGCTATATTGTTTATTCTGTTGTCATAAAGAACTCTGATGCATAGACACCACAATCCATAAATTAATAAACAATAATACTTGTCTCGCCACTTGCACCAAGCAGCATTGGTTTACTACAGTGTGTTCAGTACCAGTCTTCTATTATTGAAAAATCTGCTTTAATTAAGTGGCAGACACTAAGAGACAAGTGACTTTCCAGGCTGTTGGCAAGGCTCACTGTCTTTCAGCATCTGAGTTCAGAATTTCAAAGTGATTGCCATTTGAACTAGCATTCTAAGAAAGACCTGATTGAATACCCAAAGCAGAGGCTGACTCCCTTCAGCTTACCACCGTGACAGTAATAAGACAGACTGAATGCATATCCTTTCACTGCCATAACTTGGTGCGCAAACTTTTTCATTGTATCCTTTCAACCAAGAGGATGTCAGGCTCATTATTACGTATCAAATGTGACTGTTAATCTAAAGTCTCGATTAGAGTGGTTGCTTGTATTTTGATTGAGATCATTTTATTGAAATTCTTCAACATTAGGCATAATCTATTAATTTTCTCTTCAGGATTACTGTGGATAAAAGATATCCTTGGGTACTGACCCTCTCTAATTTAGTTCTCATATACATACCAGTCAATCATGATAGTAAGAATTATTTGAAAATTATAGAGTATTATTTCTAATAAAATTGTATCACAAAGAAAACATGATTCCTTATGATAGAGAAAAATACATTTGTATTCATAGGTTAGGCCAAATCATATATAACGTAAGACATATGAAGGACATACAGGAATGGTCTCTTTGTTATCTCATGTTGACCATAACACAAGAAAATATTTGTTTTATATGTCTATGCAAAAGGAAAAATATCTGTTTTTCATTAATGTCAGTTATGTGGTCAAGACTATATCTTTCTTAATTCCTGAGTAAAGCAGGATTTATCTTTGAGAATTAGGTATAAGATCTAAGTAACATAAATACTTTACTGAATCCATGGCTACATAAGAGGCATAATTTGATATAGACCTAAAAGTACCAGCAGTTTCCACATATTTTTTTGCTTAAGGGATGATAATTGTATCTTTATTGTCAATTAAGTCAATATTACCTACTTCTAATACTATTCCACATATTATTAGAATACACTTCCCTAGTACCATTGCTAAGTATTAGATTTAAAGTCACTTTATTAACATTATTATTATTTTATTAATTTTATTTTAAACTGTGAAATATGACATAATATGATAGCCAATTATTAAATAAATCTTGTGATAATCATGTATCTGATTATTATTTATATCCAGTATCAGATATGAAAAAAACTGGACAATTCATTTGCATATATAATTGAACAATTTCTGAATTGTGAAATTACATTTGTTTTGAACATATAAAACACAAAACTTAATTTTACTGTAGTACAAATTCTTTTTGAAGCACATAGTTTGCAGCTGGATTGCTTTTACTATAATGAAAATCTTTATTGAAATTTACATCCATTTGTATATACTTAATATTCAACTAGGATATATTTGACATGACTCAAAAATGAAAATTATGTTATCTTCACAATTGGAAACATTTTATTCATTCTTAAATACATTTCATACTGGGAAATGTTTCAGGTATTATATACATAACTATATTATAATATTGTTCCTTATTGATGGACTTAGACAGCACTTACATATTCCATAGTTATAAATAAATCTACAAAGACTACTTCTGACTGCTATACTGCAAAGATGGATAACAATGCCTCAGAAGGCTGTTGGATCAAGTATATAAAATAAGTTTTCTTGACAATGTCACAGACTTAGCCCAGGCTGGTCTCAAAATCAAAAGAGTATAACTTATCTTTCTATATGCTGATATTCTAAGTGTGTCCCACCATGCCCAGCTAAGAAATAATTTTGTCTTGTTGATATGATTCCAAATTCTGTAGGGCCAGGATTTCAGCAGTTGTTTTTATTCCCAAAACTGAGGAGAATAATTGAAAGTGTAGAGTTACAATCAGGCATTTTGTCTTTTTCCTTTATAGTACATTAACTATTATCATCTCAATTAATTTTTATACCATGAATACTTTTTTTTTTAATTTTTATTTATTTGAGAGCAACAGACACAGAGAGAAAGACAGATAGAGGGAGAGAGAGAATGGGCGTGCCAGGGCTTCCAGCCTCTGCAAATGAACTCCAGATGCATGCACCCCCTTGTGCATCTGGCTAACGTGGGACCTGGGGAACCAAGCCTCGAACCGGGGTCCTTAGGCTTCACAGGCAAGCGCTTAACCACTAAGCCATCTCTCCAGCCCTACCATGAATACTTTTTATCACATGGGATTGTTTTTGAAAATTTTGAAATATTTTACATCAAAATATGAAACATATAACTAAAACATAGCATAAACTTTGTGTTATGATAGGTACTATTAATAATATGTCCATGGTCTGGAGAGATTTCTCAGTGGCTAAAGGTACTTGCTTTCAAAACCTGAAATCCTGGGTTCATTTACATTGGTACCTGCATAAAGGCTTAATCACAAATAGTGCATGCATGTAGAGTCTGTTTCTAGTGACAGAAGGTCCTGGTATACCTATTCTCATTATATTGCTCTCTCCACCCCCTCTGTTTACAAATAAATAAAGATATTTTAGAAAATAATATGTTCATATTGCAGCTGAATACTTGTGTGAAAATCTGTATTTTTATTAGGCCATATCAGTTATCAAAGAATGTCATTAATATTGTTACACAAAAATCCTTTTTAATTTTTAAAATAAAATAAAAGTCATTAAGCATACTACTTGTGTAATAAAAAGCAGATACATTTAAATTTCATTCCTGTTTACTCAGGAATATCATACATGGATATGAATTTTTACCTGTTCTACAATTTCAGTTTTCTTCATTTGTGTGTATGTGTGCATGCATGTCTGTGTGCACAGAGTGTTTTGGTATTGTATGTTATGTACAGTTTAGGTATGTGTGGTGTCTGAATAAACTATGGGTTGCTGTGAGCATAGTGTAGAAGTAGAGAACTTCAAGTGTCCTTTTCTCTTTCTCATCCAAATACTTCATGAACACAAGTTCTCTTTCTCAACCCACATTATGGCCTTTACATCCTCTCCTTTTGTCCTGGGTTTGCAGACATGCTTGGTCTTGCCCAGGTTTTCATGGGTTCTGGTGAGTCAAACAGGTGGCTTCAGGCTTCTCAGGCTCTCAGGCTTAACCAGCAAGTGCTCCTAATCATTAAGCTATCTTCCCAAACCGCCTCATAAATTTTAATTTGAGGAATTATTTTTAATTTACAAAGACATAACTAATTTGGAAAAATATATTTTACTTGATTATTAACATCAGTCTTATTTATGTTGTCTTTAGGAATAATGAGTTTAAAATTTCCATTAACATGAAATCATCTCTCCCTTTTGTATAAAAAATTTCTATAAACTGATATAATTCACTTTCTCCTCCTATGCTTATGTTTTTCTTTATTTTTAGTGAAAGAAACAAGTGAACAACAACAACAAAAATCATATGGTGTAACTATTATTTATTAGGTTATTGCAGCAACCTTTTCTTTTTTTCTAGTTTTTTTTTAAATCATTAATTAGTTTTGTATTCAGCAAATACAGTCAGTTTGGTACCATTATTAGGCTCATCCATGACCTACCTCCCTCCGCTAACCTTTTCATTGCTGGGACAAACACCTGACCAGAAACAGCTTATAGAGAAAAAGGTTTATTTCAGGCTTGTAGGTTCTATGGGAAGATTCATGTTTCATGATGGCAGAAGAATATGAATCACTCCATCACACATCCACAGCAGAAGGAGTGAGAGAGAAAATATATATATCAATAAGAATAATATCAATAAGAATAAACAACCAAAGCTCAAGCTTGTTCTCTGTATGCCTGGTACAGCTGAACTCAAGATACACCTCTCCAGTGACAGACCTCCTCCAGCAGGGTTCTGGCTGCTAAACACTAACTAGGAAGTTTAAGCAAAAATGGTTTGCAGTGGCTGGAGGCACTAAGTTTTCAGTGGCTAGAGGCACTGGTGCGCTCACTCTCTCTCTCTCTCCCTCCCTCCTTCTCTCTGTCACTTTCAAAGAAATAAGTAAAAATAAACAAAAAAAAAATGACTGGGTCCATTTTGGACATATGCTTACATTTAAACCACAACGTTAATCCTCTGGACCCCCTAGACTCATGACCATCTCAAAGTACAAATTGTACTTAGACCAACTTTAAAGGTACCTTTGGTCTTTATCAACTTTGAAATTGTTCAAAAGTCTAACATGTCATGTGAGGTTCAAGACTATCACTTAACTGTGTCCTGTAAAATCAAAACATAAATTACATACTGTTGAACTTAAAGGTACACAGTAAACATATCCATTCTAATAATGCATAACAGGGAGAGACTGGACCATTGCAAAATCAGTAACCATCAGGTAAATATGAAACATTTGCAGTTCCAAGTCCAACATCAATAACCAATGACCAAGAAGTCTCTGTATCTCACCCCCGCCCCCACAAACTTGGTTGCTCACAGCTCAGGGGAAATTCCATCTCAAGCCAACAAGTTTCCATGGCAGCTACTCCACAGTCCAGGTATGTCCAAAGCATCTTCAGGTCTATACTGAAAATGCAGTTCACCTTCATAGCTCCATACTATGGCCTTACTGGTCTCAATACAGGGATTTCAACCTTACTTCACATTGTCACACCTTGGCTGCTCCTGGAACCATGTATACTTCATGGCCTGCTTCCCTGTATACATTATGCTTCCAAGATCAATACAAGGTGGGCAGCATAGCCAAGTTTGTAAATCAATGGGAGAATAAAACTTAATCTTGAAGAGCAGGATACTTCTTCAGTGTTCCATCAAGTCCCCTCTTTTCAAAATAATTTCCATTTTTACTATATTGAGCCTTCTATGGCTCACCTTCTGAGCATATATCTTCCATGGTCACATTGCAAATAATTTGCCCATACTTGCTGGTGGTAATATGCTTAGCAATTTCAGCCTAACTAATCCAAAACTAGGCACTGTGCCTGTGAATTCAAACTTGCTTGAATTTTTCCTGTGACAAACTGCATCTTTTATATCTTTCTATTCAATATTTCAACCAAGCATACCAGTCTCTTCCTTTTAAACTCAACTTTGAATAAATTCTGAAAGCATTGGTTCAAGAACATATTTAGCCTTTTGAGCAGTACCCTAGTTTCAACAAAGTCATCTCCTTCCGCCTTGTAAGCTCATAAGACAAGTCTTCACACTCCACAATTTCCTCTACTTTTAACATTTTTCATTTCATAGTTACAAATTCTTCCACACTCCTTCAAAACAAACAAACAAAACAACAACAACAACAAAAACAGTCCAAATGACCAAAACACACATGGTCAGATTCATTGCAGCAATAACCCTACTCATAGTACTGATTTTACTGTTGCAGTTACTTTTTTGTTGCTAGAAAAAATACCCAACCAAAAGCATTTTATGGGAGGAAAGGGCTTATTTAAGGCTTAAAGATGCCAGGGGAAGCTTCCTTGATGTTGGAAGAAACTGGCTTTTCTCCAAATGGGAGATGTAATTTCAAGTGCTCAGATGGATGAAAGGAGTATTCCAACTGCCTCAAGATGTCTTTTCTGAAAATTAGGGGTAAGAAGACAATCGCATACCCAAAATTGTAGAAAGTAAACTCATCCTTAAAGGGGAATAAAAATATGATATTTTAGGAACAATAATTAGACAGGTATCACATAAATTATCATCAGAATTATAGTTTTAAGAGATTGCTTGAACATGTACTGGGTAATGTTCTTATCTACTACATATACTACCTACTACCATATAAAAAACAAATAAATATATGTACCTACCTAGCTATCTGTAAAGTGTCCTGATTTAAAATAAAATTTGGATGTTTTGCCATATAGTAAGACTTAGAAAGTCCTTTGAGAATTACCATTTGCAAAATAAGGGGGAGGACTCATATTATGCTATCAAAAGATGTTAAGTCAAACATCAGCACACTTTTATGTTACTATTTGAATTCAAGTTCATTAGGATGCCTTTAATTATATTCATGTATGACAGAACTTTTTTTTGTTATTCTTTATAGCTACCTTGACTCCCTCAAATGTCAGAAGTACCACTGAGAATTAAGCCTGATTAATATTTGCTTTAAATGTATATGTCTGTCCATGATCTCTACTGTGATATTAAATTTTAAATTTAACTGTTTCCTTGCAGGTCCCTTTCTGAACATATAAGAGGCAAATCAAATTTAACATAATCAAAGTAGAACTGTGAATTCTCTCATCCTTTCCTAAACCTCCTTAGCCCATAATATGGAAGAAAAGTAGGATCCACAGGTATGGGTCTGAAATATATTTCAGATAAGTCACCCTTCTCCTGTTTCTGGCATTGTCACAGTGTAGGTTGTTGTTATTTCTAATCTGGATTGAAATTAAGGTCTCCAGTCCAGGTTCTTAATGTTGGTTCCCCTAAGGTGAATAGGAGCAACATATGCAAACACATCATCAGCTTTTAAAATTCAACATAATAAAGTAGAGATGTTGTGACCACTATGATTTGAGCCCTACCTCTGTATGAAGTCTTTTCTAATGTACAGTCATTTGACTGCACCCAGTAATCTCTCTCTCTATATATATATATTTTAATATGGAACGCTTCATGAACCTGCATGTCATCCTTGTGCAGGGGCCATCCTAATCTTTTCTGTATCATTCCAAGTTTAGTATATGTGTTGCCAAAGTGAGCACTCTCTGTCTTTAATATGTTTGCTTATATCTACCTGAGGGTCTTCCAGTTTCCCTCTCCTCAGCTGCCACTGCAGTCAGAAGGATCCAGATTCACTTGAATGACAGGTTTTTGGAGTTGGCCCCAGGAGCACATTGTCTGAACTATTCTCCCTGTCTGGCTTGATATTTATTTACCTTTGTAATATTTCACACCCTACTGTTAAACATCTATTATTTGTCTTTTACATTCAAATGTAAGTTCACTGAGAGAGATTTTATGCTATTTTTTTTCGCATGTCAAGAATTCTTCCATTATATTTAAGCGGACTACAAAAAAAAAAAAAAAAAAGCTGAACACCAGAATAAAATAATTGGAAGTTTCCGCTTATGATCCATCTCTATTATTCAATTTCTTTAGTGGCAATACTATCATATTATAATTAGTTGTGCTTTAACAAATGAATGTAAATAAATGCCATGTTCACTTTCTAAGTAAACATTACTATTGTGATTAAATATTGTGGTGAAGATTACAATCCAAAATTATCTTGAATTTGGGTTGTTTCATAGAAGACTAATATTCTGAAAAGTTGTGTTGCTTACTTTTGAACAGTTATTTTTAAAACTTCAAAACTGGAAAGAGCAATATGATTCATGTCAGATATTGTACACTAAATGCCTATGAAAATTCATGGCTGAGTTAGTGACTGAAGAATGCTGCTTTCTCCAAGATCACTCTGATCCACAGACCATGGAAAAATAACAAAAAGTAGCTTTGGAGAGGAACGCAAAAGAATGTTATCCTTACAATAAGTTTGATAGGGATATTCAAGTCCCAGACATGTGGTAATGGTTAGTGGTAAAAACTCATTTAAAGATTTATGAATTCCATAGGCAGAAATGTTTGGACTTTTTATAGGGAAAATATCTACGAACACTTTAAACTTCTGAGATTGGTTTCCTTTACATTACTTAACATACATTTCCTGAAAAGTATTAACTTTTTAAAATATTTTTTCTCAATGCCATTGCAAAGGTAACTAGGCAGAAGTGACAATTAATGCTTTCCAAGAACAATGAAACAGAAATTCAAAGCGAGGTATTTATGAAATGACTGCACATTATTTTAAAGACTAGAAATTATGTCCTTTTTGAGAATACAGCTACATAATTATTCCCTATGTTCAATTTTAATAATTTTCAAACTGATAATTGAAAAAATGATGGATATACCATCAATTGTGAACAACCAAAAAGCCCTATCATGTAGACTGCAGACAATTAAACCATTGTACATAAATGCAACAAGACAACTCTTTCCGATGCCTCATTCCTACACTATTCATGAGCGTAATAGACCGTGCTATTTCACTGCGGAATGCAGTCAGTGCTTTATTATCCTCACTAATGGTGCAGATAATCCAACGTGTTAGGTAATCCCCAAACCATTTATTGAAGCATAGAAATAGGCCTTTTACGGTTAAAAAAAAAAAAATCCTTCATAAAACGGATTGATTTATGTACCAAGTGAACAGAAAGCTGAGTCCTTCTTGTCCTTGTAGTGAGGAGATAGGAATGAAGGTTGCCCAGCCCCTAGTTAATATCTGTGTAATTTGATTATATTTTTATTTGGTAACGAATTATGCAGAACAATCTACAGTTTGTGTACTTATTTAATTTTCATTAAGCAAGTTTCAAAATAACAGATATGTACTTTTTCATAAATAGTAGTTGTCCAAATTTCTCCTAAGGTATGTTATCCCACACTTTCAACAACAAAAGCACTTTAAAATTGTAGGTTGAGAAAACATGCTTCAATGATCAACTCAAGCTTAGCTTTCACAACATAATTCCCTGCATTTTATATCTGTATAAATTTTTCACCTAGTGAACACCCAACAAATGTACATTTAAACTCTGATAGGAAAACACAACTTCACTGTAAGAATTTCTGTAATATGGAGCCATGAATATTTAGGAGAGTATTATAACCTTTTTTTATTATAAAATTTGACTGAGAAAATGAGGGTCATAAGATACAGAGTTAGGGAGCAGGAAAGATGGCTTAGCAGTTAAGGTGCTGGCCTGTAAAGCCTAAGGACCCATGTGTGACTCTCCAGATCTCATGTAAACCAGATTCACAAAGAAACACATGTGTAAGGTCATACATGTGCATAAGGTGGCACACATATCTGGAGTTTGATTGCAGAGGCAGGAGGACCTGGCATGCCAATTCTCTCCCCCCGCCTCTCTCCCTCTCTCATGTACACATATGCTCTCCCTTGCTCATAAAAAAGATATAGAGTTAGAAGCTGAAGGCCAAAAAGAGGGTACTGGGGCTGTGTGGTGCTGAGTATGCCTTTAATTCTGGGATTCTGAGGGCTGAGGTGTGAGAATTACAGTGAGTTTGAGGCCATTCTGAGACTACATATTGAATTCCAGGTCTCCATGGACTACAGTGAGACCAAATCTAGAAGAAAAAAAAAAATGGCAGGAGAGATGGCTTAATGGTTAAGGATTTATGGTTTGATTCCTCTTAATCCATATAAGCCAGATGCACAAGGTGACACATGCATCTGGGAGTTTGTTTGCAGTGGCTGGAGGCCCTGAGGTTCTCTCTCTCTCTCTCTTTCTCTCTCTCTCTCTCTCTCTCTCTCTCTCTCTCTCTCTATCCCTCTTTTTCTCTCTAAATAAGTACAATAAAATAAAGTATTTTTTTTAAATGGAGCAGGACAAAAGGCTGAAGCTGCTTACATGTAAATGTTGAATAAATAGATAATAACTATTTTAATCAGTTTTAGACTTATACGCCTTATTCTTCATGGATGAATGCTAGAATGCTTTGCAAAATTCTAGATAATTACATAGAAATTTATTTTGAGTTGATTTTATTTATACTCTTGCCTCCTTTGCTTTTTTGTAATCCTAGAATAGTAGATTTTGTCTGAATAATTTCTTGTCATTTTGTGATATTTGCTGTGTTATTTTGAGCCCAAACTTAAAAAAAAAATATGGAAGAATACAGTCCAGAAGTGTACTTGCCAGCTCATAAGCTAAGGTATTCAAACTAATTATGAATGGCCACTGTAGAAAAATGGAAAGCATTACCTGGCAAGCATTCATTTCCCACTTTTCCTTCTTATAACAACTAAGAAGGTATGCATGAAAACATATAGTTATCAATTTTGTACTCGGTGAATACAGTC
The DNA here is from genome assembly GCF_020740685.1 of Jaculus jaculus. Taxonomy (NCBI): domain Eukaryota; kingdom Metazoa; phylum Chordata; class Mammalia; order Rodentia; family Dipodidae; genus Jaculus; species Jaculus jaculus. Next base: position 56,313,486 of record NC_059114.1, on the reverse strand, counting down.
AAGTTGGTACCATTGTTAGGCTCATTCATGTCCTACCCCTTCCGCCTGGACCCTTCTTGTTGAGTTATATGGATCATGCATTGTGGAGTTAGCCCATAGTTATGGGTAGGAGAAATGTCTCTGTGTATCATGACCCAAGGTGTGGCTCTGACATTCTTTCCACTCCCTCTCCTGCAAAATTTCCATGAGCCGTGTTGGGTTCATTTTGGGTCTGCTTCAGTGATGAGGTATTGGGAGCTTCTGTGTCTCTAGATATCTGATTTGGTAGGAGTTGATTGTTTTCTGTGTCTATCTCCTTCATTTGTTTGGTGCTAACTTTATTCTCTGTTGGAGAATCTGCTTCTCTTTTTCAGATAGATGCAGATCCTAAGGAGAGAACCACCCCATCATACCTCAAAAGGGCCCCAGCTGCAACTAAGAATAATTGGTAAAACAAGCAAGGGTGCTGTTTTCTTGGTGAACTGGGTACTAGCACAAGGATGAACATTCTTAACCATCAGGGAAATGCAAATTAAAACAACTATGAGATTGCACTTACTCCAGGTAGGTTTTCTATCATTAAAAAAGCCAGTAAATGTTGACAAGGATATAAGGAAAGAGAAAACTTCATTCACTGCTGGTGGGAGTGCAAACTTGTTCAACCTTCATGAAAATCAATATGTAGACTCCTGACAAAGATGAAAATATGGCTACCAACTGACCCAGGGATTCTTATACCCTAAAGGCTCCGTTTTTCACTTCCAAGATATTTATTCAACTATATTTATTGCTCCTTACTTCACAATAACAAAGAACTTGAATCAACCCAGATGGCCATCTTTTGATAATTGGATAATGAAAATGTGGTACATATACAAATTGAATTCTACTCATCAGTAAGGAAAAATGGTGTAATAAAATTTGTGGGAAAATAAATGGACTTGGAATAGATTATAGTAATTGAACTCACACTAACACAGAAAAACAAATGCCACATGTTCTTCCTTACCTGTGGTTCCTAACATGGAACATCTTGAGTTGCAGGCATACCTGACAGTCAACTCAAGGGACAGATAACAGGGATGGAAATTTTTCAGGGTAGGGGAATAGAAGGCTGTGGGGGAGATGTACACAAAACTAAATCGAAAATGAATTCATTCCATAGAAGTGTTTCTCCTGAATAGCAGAATAAATGTCACAACTCACAACAGGAGCATGCAAGGATTTTCTGGTAAGAAGTACCCTAGAGAGTGTTGGATAAAGAATGAAGTCTAACCATAAAACATTTGCCCCTGGTATGTAACTCCTACTACCAGGAATAGTTTAGAACCCATATTGAGCTGTTGAGCTGAGAGACCTATGAGGTCCCCAAAATAAGACAACCTTTTGAGAAAGCACTTGATTATTCTCCTGAGGTTAAAGACACTTTTGCTGCAGACACCACATGGTGCCAACAAAGAACAATGAGATATACAGCTAGAATTTAGAAAGAGGTCAGTTCCCAGGTGGCCTGTGTGTATTGTGGAAAACATTACCTGAGCTGTTAGGGGAAATTGGCCAATAAACTTTTGTGATAACAGGGGGCACTGCCATACATAAGCAACCAGCCTGACAAGATGAACAATCTGTACAATAGTGGCACCCCATCTAGGTGGGTAACCAATGACTCTCAGGTTTGCTAAAAGATCTTCTCAGTAGAAAGGAACCCATAGCTGGAACTGGAAACTGAGTCAGAATTATATGGAATCCAATGTCATGGATCCCAGTTAGGATCTCCCACTAGTGTTCAGCCAAAAGAGAGGTTATAACCATCAAAATCTCTCTTAATTAACAATGCTCATCCCTTTGAGCTTATGCTGACCTGATTCTCTGTTGGAGTGTCAGGTTTTTTTTTTTTTTTTTTTTTTTTTTTTTTTTTTTTTTTTTTAGAAGGCAGCAAGAGTAGAGGAGATAAACCATGTCTTGCACATCATCTAGTGCCCAGGTGAAAACACAGAGAAATTTGGCACCATGACCAAGAGTGCTGCTTGCATGTCAAGCCTTACAACCAGTGCTAGGGTCATGGAGACATATACTGAGAACCTCCAAACATACCAAAGCAAAAATCCAGAAACTGATGAGAGCACACTGCTAAAGGAGAAGCTCAGAATGATTTTAAGAGCCACAGAGTGGAAGAAAATGCCCAAAGGCATCCATGCCTACCACCTTACAATGACTGACCAATGCTGTCACATCTCATATAGCCCCAAGGGGAATACCAGCAATCCCACTGAAGAAGACCTCCAGCAGAATGGGGACAGGAAGGGAGAAAATGATGGTACAGTTCCTACTTAATTATATAAACATACATGCACACACACACACACACACACACACACACACACACACACACACATATTCCTATAACCTTCCAAAACAGCACCAACAAACGCATGAATCAATGGGAAATATATTACATTAAAGCAAACTGTAGTTCAGGACAATATGGATTATACCGAGAGACTCTTTCTTCAAACAGAAAGAAAGCTTCCATTAATATTTAGGAACTTTGTCAATATTAACAAATAATATTTAAGATCATGAAATATGTGTAACCCTTAAAGATAAGTATAAAATAAGAATTTCCATGGTGCTTTTGTTATAACAATCTCAAAACTAAAGAAATTATGTACATATATTTTTTTCCCCCTTTTTGTTTTTTGAGGTCTTTTTTCTATCCCAGGCTGACCTGGAATTCATTGTGTAGTCTCAGGGTGGCCTTGTGTTCATGGTGATCCTCCTACCTCTACCTCCCTAATGTTAGGATTAGAGGTGTGCACCACCATGCCTGGATTCAATTTTTAAATTATAAGAGCCATATTTTCAACTTAATATTTAACATAACAGTCTTTGTGACATGGACTACTGTACTCATCACAAATAATTTTTTTTTCATGTTCCCCTCTAGTAACATTACCTTTCTACTTTCCTCATTATATCAGGAAAATTGAAAACTCATCAAAGGATTCCAGAATACCCCTTCAAAATAAGTTCCTGGGCATGATAGTTTCTTAGTTAATATCATGTTGAATCATGTGACATTTCCAATTTTGGAAATCTTGAGTAATTTGATTAATAATATGAGCAAAAATAATATGACATTCTAATAGTGAAATCATCAATATGAATGAATAGCATGTGTTGAGTTTGTCATACCCAGGAGCTGTTTTTTTTTTTATCACAATAACAGTTTCATGTCATCTTCACTACTGTACTAATGTTTCTATTTTCCATAATTAAATGCCACTAATTAACTGATAAAAATAATATGTGATAAACTTTACTTGTGACTGAGACTGCAGATTCCAGACATGCTTTTCCATGTGACAAGGGCTTTTTTCTACATCTCTCTTCTAAAATAGAAGTAATATTTCAAAATGATGAAAGTGTACTTGATTTCATATCTTAATGGAAAAAAGTATACCTTCCTTAAAATATGGAAGCTTCCCAGCATTTTTCACTATTATCCAAAGAGCCAGAAGTGATTACTTTCAAGAAGAGCCATTCATTGATATCCCAGGATATCTTCTTCCATTAAGGCATGAGAAGAGCTGATTTGAATCAACAGATGCCAAAATGTGCCAAAGACGACAGTATTTGAAAAGAGAAGAAAAGACTTATAAAAGAAGTTTTATAATTCCATAGAAAGAGTTGGAATTGAAGATATAGTGTTCATAAGGAATGTCCTCACTTTAAACTGTAAATGTATATTGATAAGGGAAAGGACTAATTTTCTTCACATAATATTCTTTTCACCTAAATGTGAAATCGAACTCTTGAATACAGAAACAGTGAGTGATTTTTTTGTAAATCTACATAGAACAGGTAGTAAGGTTGTGATTCAAACAACCAAAATCCAGAAAACTCAAATGCAGAGATAAAAAAAAATTACAAAGTTGAATATCATTTCCCTTCCTTGGCTCCATTTGAAAGGTCTCTAAGAAAGTAAGTCTGAGCTGTATCTGGAAAACTGACCCTGAGGGAAAGTGGATTCCTCAAGACAACATCAGTGTGCATTAATCCCTCCTAGAATATGTGCAGTGTTGTGTGTTCAGTGGGGAAAAATTCAATTATACTATACAACCTCAATATAGCTGCCCAAAGTGCAATCTATTTTTCACATGCCTAACACAGTATAGTGTCATAATATGTAGCAAAACTTTTAAGATTATCACAAATAAGTAGACATCTATGTTTAACCACCACAACATACCTGTTGTAAAAACTACAAAAGTATTACTGATGAAAAAAATCCTTTGAATTTACTTAAAGGTAAGTCATTATTCAGGTTAGGAGGGCTTAAGTTATTATAGATGTCTTTCCTTCTTACTTAATCATATTAGCAAGGTAAGAAAATCCTTCTAAATGCTTTCTGAAAGTTATTGATTTTTCTTGTAGAAATTAACTGAGCTATATCATAGCATCATTAGCAGGTAATGCTATGCCTCACAGATAATGCCTTGACAGAATTTAGTGGCGAGGTAAGAGATTCAGGATACACTAGCCATTTGCTCAACTAATTGTTGTTACTATGTGCACTTTAGTGCATGCAGTCTCTGCAAAACAGTTTTTAATGAGGCCATTAGTCTTTTTCTTATATCATTCCCCTAATTCCCTTCTATATTCTTTAAAACCCTAATCAGCAGAATCACTCACAAAAACACTTCTTAAAGTGAAGCAGTTAGCCTCAATGTGGTATCAATGGACTTCATGTTAAACCTTTAATGTGTGTGTCCTGAACCTCTAAAAGGGAGTCAACCCCATGCATTTGTTCAGTAAATAATAATAATGACCTTAATAAGGTCCTATGCATATTTAATGAGTTTTTAATGTAAAGCATATTTCCTAATATAGAAAATATACCACAAGCAATCTTTCAATTCTAGTAATTAGCTTTCCTTAAATCTGTTGAGCAGGAACTTCCAAGTGAATGTTCATGAATTATACATAAAATTCTTTCTGGAAAAGCCCTCACATCTAAAAGGCTTAATATTGAATATGAAAAGATATGCAAATTAACTAGTACAAGCATTAAAAGTATATAAATGTTGGCCAAAAAGGTTAAGCATTGCTATGAAAAGATATAACTATGATTCAAAAGATTTTATTCTAGGCCCAAGGGTAGCAAAAGTAGAGATCCCAATATAATGGTCCTCACAAAAAAATTTTCAGACAAATTGTTCATTGCCTTGCATGGCCCTCCATTGAGTATTTCTAGCTCCTCCTTTATTGATGATATGATTACACTAAAGGCAATATGAAGTTCACATGAACATGGCATATTTTAAATAATACAAAAGACTTATAATCTTAAGTATTATACCTTACTTCCAATGATACTGACACTTTAATTTGGTTTAAAATATTCCACTGTGAAAATTTCCTATGAATTTTTAAGTGTTCAATAGAAGTAATTATTGTGATATCTTCTTTAACCAGTGAAATTTTAAATAACCCAGGAAAATATTAATACACTGCAAATATAGTATAAACATGGCATATCTGTACATGTATGCAATACACAGAATGCAGTATAAAGTAATAAAAGTATAACATATCACTCTGAAAATTAATCAGAAATGACTATTTCATAAATCTATGTCTGAAATTCAAGTGTTTTTCTTTCCAGAGATTTAGTATTTAGGTATACTACTCAATTTAACGTGTCAGTGCTCTGTTATGTGAACTCTTGCTCTAATACCTTTCTTGATATCCCTGATATCAACTCTACAGAGATGTTAGAATAAACTTTAATTGAAAACCCTAACTTAACTCCTGCAATATTTAGCCACGCATTTGGAGAATTCAGTCTACACTCTGTTTCACAGCCCATGAGGCCACTATGGACTTAGGATGCAGTCCAGTCTCACTGCTCTGGCCACTTGGGGAAAACCCTGAGGTCCATCCTGACTAGGTACTGAGTGCGGGCTCACTAACACTGTTCTCTGCCTGTTCCTGATGTACGAAGAGGCGAGTCTGCTTCCTGCTCACATTAAGCATTTCTCTGCCGAGATGATGCTTTTCCCTAAAATTGGTGTCATATCTAGTCCAATTGGTTAGTTCAAGGTTTAAGTAAGAGACCTGTCTCAGGATGTATGTGGAGAGTGAGAGAGGAAGACACTCAGTGTTGATGCTTTACATTGCATTAAATCACTAGATTTTTGCATTGAGTCACTAGATTCCTTTTGGTAAAATGGTCATTTTCACAATATGAATTTTTATAATCTATAAGTAGAGGTTTAATTATTTCAACTTTTCATGGAAGAATTAATTACTTTCTTTGTTAGGTTTAGTCTAAGTTATTTTATTTTAATAAATTTTGAGGTAATTGTGAATGGGATTGGGTCTTTGAATATTTTTTTCTCCTCCATGCCTGCTATTACTATATGGAGAAACTCTTGATTTGTATTTGCTAACTTTGTAATGTGTCCCACTGTCAAAAGTGTCCACCAGCTCTAAAAGTTGGCTAGTCAAATCTCTAGACTCTGTTAGATATAGAATTATAATTTCAAATAACGATACTTTTTTTTTCTTTTCCTGTATGCACACATTTTCTTTTCTTTTCTTTTCTTTTCTTTTCTTTTCTTTTCTTTTCTTTTCTTTTCTTTTCTTTTCTTTTCTTTTCTTTTCTTTTCTTTTCTTTTCTTGTCTAATTGGTCTATCTAAAACTTCAAGTACTATTACAAAAAAGAGTGGGGAATGTGGGCACCATTGTCTTGTTCCTAATCTTGGTGTGAATGCTTTAAATTTTTTTCCATTGAGTATAACCTTGACTAGAGTTTTGTTGTTTATACCCTTTATTATTTTATGACATATTCTGTCCATTCCCAGTATCTTCATTGTTGTTAGTATAGAGCAATATTGGAACTTATGAAAGACCTTTTTACACCAACTGAGTACATTTCTCCAAAATATTAAACATGTTAATTGACTTAGTGGTTAAGACACATGCCTGAAAAGCCAAAGGACACAAGTTCTATTCTCCAAGATTCATGTAAGCTATATGTACAAAGTGGTTCATGCATTTGGAGTTTATTTGCAGCAGCTAGAGACCCTGGTGTGCCCATTCTCTCCCTCTCTCCCTCCCTCCCAAATGAATATATCATTTTAAAAAGAATTTAACTGTGTCTTAAGTATCTGCTTATATTGTTTATCCCATAGCGGTCTAATTTGGATAGTGTTGATGTGACTAAACATTGTTTTCTTTAAGAATTTTCAAGTTAGTGCTTTTAAGGTTATGTCCTAATAGTTTTCTGAGTTTCATTTCTGTCTGTCTTAATGGATCCTTTCATCTCTAATTTTATCACTTTTGATATTTCTCTCTCCTTTTGTAATTTGACTAAGGAACTGTCAATTTTATTTTTTTCAAAGAATCAAGTCATGGCTCCAATGGTACTTTGTGTTTTTTTATGTAATTTCTATTTCATTAATTTCTGCACTGATTTAATTATTCCTTGCCATCTCCTGATTTGAAATTTGGCTTTCTTTAATTCTACTGAAGCCTTACTATGCTACGTCAAGTTACTTGTTTGTAAGCTCATTGATTTCTTTGGAGTGTGCAAGTGTGCACAATATGTATGCAGTATGTGTGGTCTGTTATGGTATGTGTGTGGGTTCAAAGTATGCATATCTGTGTGCATATGTACATGGCCTATGTACTCAAGTGAAGCCCAGAGAAAAACACTGGGTTTCTTTTTGTATTACTTATCCATGTGTTTCCCTGAGATGGAGTCTTTCTCAGAAGCCAAGACTACTATCTTCGGAATGTGGCCAACAAACACCAGGGACTCTCCTGTTTCTGCTCTGCACAGGACTGGGGTTATAGGTGTCCATGGCCATGCCTGTTTCTTATGGGGACCAAACAAGGGATGAAGCAGGCCCTCGGCTCTGTGCAACAAGTCTTGTCATTCACTGTGCCATCTCTTCATCCCTTATTGTTATTATTTATTTTAGTAAAAGAGTTTATATCTATAAACTTCCCTCAGAGGGGACTGTTTCAATTTTGCCCCATATGTTTTTGTATGTTATGTTCTCATTTTCATCTTATTCTAGGGTTATTTTCTTCTCTGTTTATTTTTTCCAATGGATTTTTCACTCTATAATGTGTTCTTTAATTTTTATGAATTTGGGTATTTTCTATAGTTTATTACATGATTGATATCGATCATTATTCTGTTGTGATTAAGTGAAGTTGTTTCACATTTTCTACATTTCCTAAGATTTTGTTTGGTAATACAGTACACAATTTAAAGAAAATACTAAGGACTCCTGAGAATAATGTATATCCAGCAGTGTTTGGATGAAATATTCTATTGATGTGGTAGATCCATTTAATCTGTGCTATCATTTATGTCAGATATTTTACTATTTATTTTTATTGAGATGGCCTACTTATCCATTAATTATACTAGGGTATTAAAGTCATCCACTATTAATGCATTAGGATTAATCTGTGTTTGATTAAATCTTTTCTCTCATTTTCTTAGTCTAAGATTTGCTGCTTGGTTGGGTTATTTTCTAAACCACTGGGGTTTGTTTGTTTGTTTGTTTTTTTCCATTTCTTTACTTTTGTTATTCTTTTGTACTCATTTTATCTATTATTTTATTTCCTGATTTTAAATGTTTATTTTTTTTTTCTAAGTTTAGGTTGAGTTTGTTCTTATTTACTTGGTTATTATGGTACAGAGACCTTTTATATTTGTGTTCAGTCTACGTGTATTTATTTGACAGAGAAAGTAGGAAAGACACAGAGAGAGAGAGAAAGAGAGAGAGAGAGAAAGAGAGAGAGAGAGAGAGAATGCCAGAGCCTCAAGCCACTGCAAACAAACTCCAGATGCATGCGCCCCTTTGTGAATCTGGCTAACATGGGTCCTGGGGAATTGAACCTGGGTGCTTCGGATTTGCAGGCAAATGCCTTAACTGCTAAGCCATCCCTCTAGCCGTCAGGCTACATTTTGAGTAACAGCATCCATTGATACAACTTTCCCTGCTAAAATGCTTATATGTATCTTTTGGTACTTATATTAAGCAATTCTATTTCCATTTGATATTGATTTAACTATATTTTAATTAGACTTAAATTGTGTTTTGTACTTACTTACTTTCAGTCTCATTGTATTGTGATCAAAGAAAAATTCATAAAAATATATGATGTAATTAAAGTTTCAGGGGCATAACTTTTTGGACTAAATAAAAAGAATATAAATTCATAAGTATAACTGTGGATTAAAAATAAGATATTTCAAATTTAATAAATTATTGGCTAGGTTGGCTGATATATATCAGGGCTTATATTTGATGTAATTTTGTGGTATGTAAAATCTAAAAAAAATAATATGCTACACAATACATATTTATCTACCAATATTATGGAGGATTATCCTTTTAGTATGTTTTTGAATTCTGTGCCCTAGTATTTTATAGAGAGCTTTTCCACATACGGTCTTCAAATTCATTGTTGCAGGGCATGGGCCCTTCTTTTGTATTTTGATTTATATTGTTTATATAATGAATTTGTTAGCATTACTTTGCTTCCTTTTGTATATATAGTGTGAAGAACATTGGTCTTAGTTCTTATTTAAGCACAGTAGAATGCAGCATTGAGTAAATCCATTATCAGCTTTTAATATCAGGTAACTTTAAAACTACTTCAACACTATTGTTGCTTTTGTATGTGTTTATGTTTCATTGTTTTGTATTCTTGGAGATAAATTTTATTATACCAAAGTGTCTACATGTTTGTGTTTATTCCTATTTTTCAATTTATTGGTACTTTTCTGTATTTCAGTAGTGTGTGCTGCAGAATCCCATCTTTCCTATTCTAATTTTATGAAATTTGGTAGTGTCTTTCTTTATCTTTGGCTAGTTTGTCTAAGAGTTTTTCATCATATCTTTTCAGATAGTCAACTCTGTTGTTCACTCATTTTCATTTTAATCTCAATTTCATTCAGCTCAGGTCTGATCTGTATTATTTGTTTTAATCTACATATTTCTTCTTTGCATTTCATTTTTTCTTATTTCCAAATGCCTTGAGATGAATCATTAACTTATTTATTGATAATCTTTCTGACTTTCATTCTATCACACTGATTCTGGTAAGTTTGCCCACCATTCTCATTTCCCCCTGATTTTATAAGTGAATGAATGCTTAGTTATAAGTATACAATTTAATCAATATTGTTTTTATATCCTCTACAGCCTTGTTTTGCTATTAACTTCTCATTTTTGTTTCATGATCAAATAAAATACAAGAAGTTCTTGCAATTATTTCCTTTTTTTATTTTTTTGAGAGAGAGAAAGAGACAGAGAGAATTGTCATGCCAGGGCCTCAGCCACTGTAGTCGAACTCCAGATGCTTGGGCCACCTAGTCAGCATGTGCAACCTTGTGTTTGCCTCACCTTTTGTGTATACAGCTTACTTGGGATCTGGAGAGTCAAACATGGGTCCTTATGCTTCATAGGTGAACACCTTAACCACTAAGCCATCTCTACAGTTGGCAATTGTTTTAATATTTGCTAAGATTTGCTTTATAGTCTAAAATATGAACTATTTTGCACTCATTTCTATGAGCTGGGGAGACGAATATGCAATTAAATGGAGAAATTAGGAGAAGAAGCTCTTTTGTTCATCACAATCAACATATGAGTCTATATTGTACTCAATAAATGCAAAGAGAAAAATGTTAAATACTCTAACCTCAAATATATGTATGGAAGATAATATGCTTGAAGATTCATTTTACCAGCTCATGTTATTTTCTGCTTTTATTATTTACTTTAATATGGCCTAGCTGAGCAAAGATACATTGCAAAGCTCAAAAACGTTTGAATTCTATCCACATCTGTATTGTATTTATGGGCATATGTGCTCTATGATTTGAGACCAAATAAGCATTTTGTTTCATAGATCAAACATATTATCAGGAAACACAGATTTGTTTAATGTCATGCCATTGTATTCTTTGGTGTGTTTTATAGAATATCTAAATGCTTAATTTAATGTTGTGATTTATTTTCATATGTTCTTTATTTTAGAAGCTTATTTTGACAACTGGTATTTTATTATTATTAAATAATCTCAACATATTTGAGTTCATTTCTGATTTCAAATTCATATGTCAAGACATGAGCAAGCCACTGGCAAACTCTTACCACCATGGATCATGTATATTCTTTTCCTCATAAGTTTCTTCTGTCCAGTAATCTGTCATAGCCTATGTAAGATATCATCTTTCTCTTCCTCCTTCTTCTTTTTGCTGGTATTGATACTACTTTACTTAATGACCTTTACTTTGTTAGACACAACATATATTCATCAATTACATCACTCATATAGCAAATATGGAAGTGTAATATTCAATTTTGATTGTGAACGTGATTGAATGAAGAAACAAGTAATGGACTTGTGAAATGCTTCTGTGGACATAGCCCAGAGACAAATAAATCTTGAACCCTTTGACCTAATAAAGAAATTAATTCTTTGATGGATTCATAATATGATCATCTTATTATAGGTTAGAAAATGGCAGGAAGTAGAGCCTAGTAAGAAAGTCAGCAAGGAACAGTTTTGGGGCCAGTATCTTATCATGGCCTCTTATTTTATGGTTTTCTTCTTTTTAATTTCCTTTCCCACAGGAAGTGAAAAGTTTTCCCACTACATGCTGCCTTTGTGGTGTTCCATCTACATGAACAGTGTCCAAGAACCATGGATTGAGACTTCTGAAGCCAATGTCTAAGTATATCCTTCCTCCCTTTGGTCATTCCTGTCAGACATTTTATCACAATGGCGAATAAAGCAACAAAAAGATAAGCATGCTCATGGTATGGTTTTCATCTTCATTTGTAAAATTAATGTATTCTAATATATGTGGATCAAATTTCTACCTAATCAATAATTGTGTCTGAATATGAGTCCCAGAGATAGGTTGAAACATATGGGCTCAGTGGACCAGTGGCAGAAACATACAAAATTCTGGAAATGAAATCTTACTTGTCAAGATGGTGATATTGTACATCATGTGACGGTAATGGAAAGCTGATTAATATAAATTCCCAAGTAAATATTTCTCTTCTATGTCCCATGGGACTCCTCATGCATACTATTTGACTCTGATTCCTAGTCATTTGCTGAGCCTTTGTCCTAATATTTAAATCCTAAATGTATATATGAAATATACCATGGAATTATGCACAATTATTTTTGTTGAATAAAAAAAAAATGGAAAATCCTTTAAGATGCACCCTCACCTGAATGTGTATTCTTCCTCTGGTGTTCAATCTTGAAGTTTTGGAGGCCTTATAGGCTTTATCCAGGTAAATGTTATCAATCCAACCAGCTTTACCTCACTTGGATGTATAAGAGGAAGTCAATATAAAGTATGTTGAGGAAAAAGCAGATACTTATTCAATCATTATGGAATAATCACACATCCGTTGTAAATTATCAGGATGTCCATCAGCTTTACATCACTGTACAAAATTCCTGAGGTAAACAACTTATAAGGAGAAACATCTTATGTTGTCTCATAATTACAAAGGTTTGCCTTAATTGTTTAGGGATCTGAGGTGAATAAATACACACTGGTTAAAGTATATGGTTGAGTAAATTGTTCATCTTAAGGTAGCTGACATACATAGAGAGAGAGACAAAGGAGATCAAAAGAAAGAGATCTGATATCCCCAGTATGAGAATGCCATCAATTATCTAACTTTCTCCAACTACACCAAGCATCTTAAGTCTCTATCACTCCAAATTGTATCATAGTTATGGATTAATCTTTTACCAAAAGACCTTTGGTGATACTTAAAAGCCAAAGTATAAGAACAAGTAAGTGTCACAAAGTTAGACATCATGCTCTATAGAACAACAAATATTCAATTTTTCAATTGAAAACCAATGGAGTTGCTATGTCTAAAGTCTTTTCAACCCTCCATACAAATGAGGCATTAAGTGTGGAAAGAAATTCCAAGTGCTTGAAGATAATAGAGAATTGTCATGAATTCATGAAACATCTCTTAAAAAGAACACTGAAAATGTAAACCATGAAGAAAAGTGTCATGAATTTACATTATTAAATTATAAGCATTTATTCAATAAAAAGTCTGATGGAAAGAACATTAAAGAAAACTTGACAAATTAGCGCTCAACTGTTGCATAAAGGTGAAAAAGAAATCTAACCAATTTGTAGTGTTTAGACATTCTCCCTAGACATCTCCTTAGCTAGGCCTGCAAGTTTATTGGAATATATCATATCTTGTAAGTTTTCATAATCTTAGAATTTGTTTCCCAAATTCCTAGTAGAAGTGTACTTTTCTCTGTCATTTTGGGGCAATTTCCTCATTGTGCCATCTGCCTCCAAAGACTGGTTGCTTGCAACCACCTAAACATGCATCCATCATGGTCAGTAGCCAATTAAACATGGTGGAGTGCTGTGCTTGGCCAGATAATTATTGCACAATTGATTATTGCTTCCATAGCAAATACATATTTGCTTATTTAGTAAAAATTTGCTGTTTTCATAATCCAAGTGCTACGTGGTCTGTAGAAAAATCCTACACTCTAGGCTGTAGCTAAGGCCAATTACTTGGCTATCTTATCTTGGAAAATACCTTGGAATTATAATAGCACAACCAACTCTCATTCTTTAGATTTTCCTGAAAGTGACTTTTCATTACCCAGCTATCTAACTTAAAATTCTTTAAATCATGAAGGTTGCTGGGTGTGGTGGCACATGCCTTTAATCCCAGCACTCTGGAGGCAGAGGTAGGAGGATTGCCATGAGTTCAAGGCCACCCTGAGACTACATCATAAATTCCAGGTGAGCATGGGCTAAAGTGAGACCCTACCTAGAAAAAAAAAAAAAAAAGAGGAAGAAGAAGACTGGTAATTAATGCATGTGTTAACAGGCATTTGCCCAAAAAATGCACATTACCAAAGCTGTAAGCTATATAACCAAAGATATTTACCTAGAAGAAAAATTAGCTATGACATAACAAAAATAGCCAAATGAGTAGATAAAATATGTTAATAGGAATACAATGGTTTTATTGTGATATGTCCTCATATGCCCATGTGCTGGCATGCTAGTATCCAATCTGGAGTTAGGCCTTGAGATGGTATGATTCAGGTGTTCTGCCAAAACTTATGTGTTCTGAATGCTAGTTCCTCAGCTGGTGGCAATATTTAAGCCTCCTGAGGGCAGTGTACCATTGGGGTCGGGTTTTTGGGTATTATAGCCAGCTTCCTCCTGTCAGTGTTTGGCACACTTTCCTGCTGTTGTTGACCACTTGATGTTAGCCAGGTGGCGATGCCCACCCTCTGCCATCATTTTCCCCTGTGATCATGAAGCTTCTCTTCAAGTTTATAAGCCAAAATAAACTTTCCTCCCACAAGCTTCATTTGGTCTGGTGTTTGTGCCACAACTTGCAACTAACTGCTAGAAACCTGACTACTTGACTTTTACCTTTTGGAACTGCTGCAGGAGGAATGTGGATGAATGTGAAGTGTTGACCTAAGAGACCCCTTGCAGTGCTGTAAGTACAGATTGATAGACTAATCTGGTCAGAATTGAAAGACCTGAATGCAGTAAGAACTATGGGCTCTGAGGGTTGGCTTATGAAGTCGAGAAAGAGCTTTGCCTGGACTGGGATATAAGCAGTTTATGTGAGAGGCTTGCTGTTATGAACAAGTTCTGAGAGCTCCTACAGGGTTGTATTGCATATAAATGAACTAGTGGAAACAGGAACATGGCACAGAAAAAAATAAATGCTGCCTTTGAGCCAAAAACTGCTGCCTGTTCTTCTGTACTTGTTGCATTGAGATTGGGCCAGCTGATCTGCATTGGAACAACAGGAAGAATGTGGACTCTTTCCAAGTAATGGGCCTGAATGATGAAGGAGCTTGCTGTTCTTCAAAGTTGGCTTTATTCCCAACTGTTTTAACAATTTGGTAGCCCACCTGGTACTATAGAGTATAACAAATGCAATAAAGATAGGATCATTGGGTTTGAAACATGGTTTTGTTTTTTGGAAGTGGCCATTGACAGTATGAAGCAGGCTTGTTGGACTATTTGTATCAAGGCCCAGTGGAGCCATGAGAATAAACCATGGTTTGCAGTGGAGACACAATGGAGATGCCAGAACTATGGGATGGCTGCCAAGGAGAGCTGCCAGCACCAGATGAAGTTTTCCATGATTGTGAGTGGCCTAGCTAGAGGAGTAGAACTGAAACTCCAGAGACTTGTCACTGGTTAGAATTGTTGGACTTGGAGATTTGTCACTGGTTAGATTTGTCTGATGTGTGTGCTGTTTTTTTTAAATATTGTATTGACTGATTATTATATTTTTTTGTTAGACCAAATGCCCATCTTTTGCACTGTGAATGCTTATTGTGTGCCATTATGGGTTTTTCAGTATTATGGATTCTTTAAAAGACTTTGGAGTATGGGGATATTTTGAACATTGTTTGGATTGATAAAGAGCATGATGACTTTAAAGTTGAACTGAATGCATTGCATTTTACATAATGGATGGTTATCAGTTTATGGGACCAGGAGTGGAATGTGGTTGTTTGATTCAGGTGTCCCACATCAACTTTCGTGTTCTGAGTGCTAGGTCCTCAGCAATTTTGGAATTGAAGCCTCCTGGAAGCAGTGCATTGTTGTGGGCAGACTTATGGGTGTTATAGCCAGCTTTCCCTTGCCAGTGTTTTGCACAGTCTCCTGCTGCTGTTGTCCATCTGATGTTAGCCAGGAGGTGATGTTCACCCTCTTCCCGTGCCTTCATTTTCCCCTGAGACCATGAAACTTCCCTTTAAATCAAAATAAACCCTTTCCTTGCATAAGCTGCTTTTGGTCTGGTGGTTGTGCAGCAACTTGAAACTAACTGCAACAGATGGGGACTGGGTGGGGTAATTGGCTCACTAGGGTGTGCCTTGAGGTATCTTAGCCTGGCCCAATTTCATATCCTATCTTTGCTTCCTGACTGCAGACTTAATACTTCACATTTATGTCAACATGCCTTCCCCATTGTGATGGGCTGTATTTACTTGAACTGTAAACCAAAATAATCCCTTCCTCCCTTTTCTTATTTGTCATCAGACATTTGGTCAGAGCAATGAAAAATTTACCCAATAAAACCATCACAAAAATAAATAAAATATCCCAACACAAAGAAAGAATATTTTAGTTATTTAATAGCACTTATTATAATAAATTACCTAGACTGTAAAAAATGAAATGACAGAAAATGCATGATATAAGTTAGGATTCTTAGAGTATTTGATGTATGAGGATAGATTTCTATAATTATCATTCTATCAGACAAAAAGTAGCAAAATTTTTAATAAACTATTATTAAGAAGTGAGATTTCCCACTAAGGTGAGTGTATCCTAGGACTAAAAAAAAATTATCATTATGTTTCCCCATAATAAGTCATATACATGAACAAAAATATGTATAAAGTTGCTTATGGCAGCATTTTAATAATGCACCCTAATTGAAAAAAAAATGAGAATAACTCATAAAAGTTTAAAATTTTTAAGTAAATGATATATTTATATATTATGGTATAATAGGTAAAGCAATTCCTTTGTCTTAGATATATAATGTTTAGCAAAAGAAATGGGTCATGAATATATATATATATATATATACATAGAATTGTTAGGTCATGTAAATTTGGTATATTTATATGTACAAACATATGTAACAACACTGTGTAAAAACTGAATGAAGTGGGTATAATATCCAGGACAATGTATATGCTGTAGGAAAACATCGAGAGGAACTCAAAATGGTAAGGATAGTTGAGTTTCAGAAAATTTCATTCATTTGCTTAGGGAGTGGGTACACAGTGTTAAAATTACTGCTCATTGTGTGAATATTGTTCAGTAAAGATATTTTAAGTGTGTACTTTGTGAAAAATAATTCTTTTTTAATCATACATCAGAACAACTCAATTTCTTTATGTTGTGCAATGCTCCGCCTAGAAGGGAGGAGAAAAGAGATAAAGTTCTACACAAAGAGTTGAAAAGAGAAGTTCTGATTGAAGCAAAGCCAAGGTTGTCCTTTAATCAAGTTATTTTTACCACGCCCCTCCAGAAACACAAAATATGATAGTAACTATCACAAAATTAAAGTTACAGAACTTAAAGAGAAGGAAGATTATTGAACATCTAGACAAAAAAAAAAAATGGCTCAAATTTGAAAAAAAATAAATATGGCTAACTTCAAAATTGTTAAGGAAAAAGTTCAAAGAGGATTACATATTATGTATAATAAGCCCATGTTGCTTACATAATAGGCAAGGCAATCCAAATATTATTTTCTAGACTCCTACTTTAAGTATCGTAGAATAAAAGCATCAGGCAAATATACAAATGGTTGAAGGCATAGGTGGATGGAGAGAAACTTATTAAATTTATCCATTTGATTTATGATTAAAAAAGAAAAGAAATCACTAGAAGGATATCTAGGATTACTGAATCAGATGAGTGAAATTGAACAACTAGGAGACTTTGAGTTTACAAAATATATTATTATATTCCCACAAAATATGTTTGTAGAAAGATGTTAGGGTATCATTGGTAATATGCTAATTTTCTCTGTTTATGTGAGTGCTAGACACCAGGGGGGTGGTACACACCTTCACCACCTACTACCAGCACAGGAGGAACAGCTAGGATGGTTGCCACTAGTTTAAGCCCAGCCTGGACTACAAAGTATTTTGCAGGCAACCTAGGATAGAATGATAGCCTGCCACAAAACTAATCAAAAGCAAGCTACAAATAAAACAAAACAATAAAGCACAGAGTTCTCATATCAGTGCTAGAGATATTTAACTTCATAAACATTCTCACTTTTGTAAATTTCATGTAATTTTAGTGTTACAGGGTACTTAACTTTTCCTACTTAAAAAAAAAAAAAAAAGCTCCTTAATTCTGGTTTCCTGTAATGCAGATTGAATATAAAATGACCTTATTGGTTCATGAATTAGAACTGTGGGTTCTCCGGTGGTGGCATTATTTGGCAGGATTGTGGAACCCTGAGTTGGAGGAAGTAAGTCACTGAAGTTGGTCTGTGCAGTTTTATAGACTGCCTTCATCTACTGCTGCCCTTCTGCTCCCTGCCTGTGAATGTAACCAGGGGCTTCCCACCCCTGCCACATTGCTTCCCTAACATGAAACTTCCCTTGAATTCTGTGATGAATATAAAGCCTTACATTCTTTAAGTTCTGCTTATAGTCAGGTATATGTTCATACCAAGAAGAAAGGTACTGATACAGCAAGGCGGTACCATGGAGTGGGCCATTATTGCAATAAACACAATCATGTGGTTAATGGGGATTAGAATTTTTTACTGTGGTAATGTAGAAAAGATCATGACTTTGCACTAAAGAAACTTTACAGTTATATAATCAGAGTAAAAGGGTCATTCTGGTGGGAGTTTCAGAAGCCAAAATATCAAGGGAAGAATTTGAGGCCAAACTCAGTAGGTTTCCAAGGGAAAGGACTCTGCTGGGGATTGAGGTAAGAATATTATGTGAAATTCTGGAAAAAACATATTTCTGCATTCAGTCTGTGCTCTAAGAACTTGAGTAAGGCTGGATTTTAAAGGAATGGACTAATGTATTCCATTGAGTCAATGGAATGGCTTCTAATAACTACTATTACTCCTATCTACAGTGAAAGGGAGCAAAATGTAGACAGGAAAATATAAAAATGTGAATTATATAAGGAAATAAATGTGAGAAGTTTAAAGTTCTGAAAACTGTAGCCAGTAAGGTTGTAGTTGTTAAAGAGATTAGCACCACAGAAGAGAATACAATAGTTCAGCACTGGTACAATAAAATATTCTCTGGGGGAAAAATCCAACTCATTAAAGCTTCTGCTTATAAAATGGAAATTCCTTTGAAAGGAAGAATCCTGAAAAACAAATGACTGAAAGTGGTTGTCTGCTCCAAAAACAGACTGCCTAGAAGAGTGTGGAAGGCATAAAAACAAGGTCTGGATAGTTTAAAATTGTAGGAGTCAGGCTCCATAGCCAGCTGGCAACAGAACTGGGCAACATCATTCATATGGTAATGGTTTTATTAGCAAGAAAATGCATGATTGAGTAGTCATAGAATATTTTACCACAGTTCCAGAAATTCATTATTTCACAGAGAATATATTGTAGGGTCAGAATATCTTCAAAGCAACCATGAGAAGCCACTGTATGAGGTTGGGAAGGTAAACCTCACATTGCAGTGGAGACCCTAGGCTATTGGAGATGTCAAATCCATAGGGGAATTACCAAGAAAATCAGTAGACGCAGAGTGGAGGCAGCCCATAAGATAGACTGCCTGTGGTACAGGCAGCAGAGGTGGAGTTATTGGGCTACCTATAACTCTTGCAGTCCCAAGGGTCTCATTAGACATCCCACGTATTTCACATAGAGCAACAGGATTTTATATTTACCCCACTGGGCTTTGGTCTTGCTTTGGAACAAGCTTCCACGCTTTTCTTTCTATTCTCCCATTCTACCCTTTTTGAATGGGATGTTTATTCTGAGTTTTTATGTGAGGCATGCCATTTATTTTATTAATTGTATAAGAGATACAAAGTAAAAGATTTTATGGAGTCTTAGAGTAGATTTTGAACTTTTGAACATCGTTGGGCCTACTAAAAGAAAAGCATGTGGATGTTTGAGGTTGAATAGAATTCATTTTGTATACATAGATGGCCATGGAGCCTATGGGGTTTAGAAGTTGAAATGTGGTTTGAATGTACAATATCCTCCAGTAGGTTCATGTGTTTGAGCTGATGGCTCTGTAGGAATGTTGTGGAACATTTAGGAGGAGGAGACTTGTTGGACGAAGTAGGTCACTGGGAGTGGGTATTGTGTTTTTATTTTCAGCTCAAATTTTTGTTCACTATTTGCTTCTTGCTAGCAGATGTAATGAGCCAGCTTCCCAGTACTGACACCTTGAAACTTTCCAACCAGAAGTTATTGGGCTACCCATAACTCTTAGAGCCCAGAGGGTTTCATTAGATATTCCACATATTTCACATAGAGCAAAAGAATTTCATATTTACCTCACTGGGCTATGGTCTTGCTTTGAAACAAGCTTCCAAGCGTTTCTTTCTATTCTTTCAATTGTAAGACAAAATAAACCCCTCCCTTTCATTGGTTGCTTTTTAAAATATTTTATTTTTATTTCTTTATTGGGGGGAGAGTGAGAGAGAGAATGGGTGGGCCAGGGTTTCCAGCTCCTTCAAAGAAACTCCAGACATAATCATAATCTTATTCATCTGGTTTACATGGGTCCAGGAGAAGTAAACCTGGGTCTTTTGTCTTTGCAGGCAAGCACCTTAGCTACTAAGCCAGCTCTCCTGCCCCCATTGCTTTTTAACATGTATTTGTCCATAACAACAGTAAAAAGTAATTGATACATGTTAATAGCATTTTTTTTTATTTATGCATTCATTCATTTACATTTGAGTCAGGGTTTTCTGTAGCCTGGGATGGTTTCAAATTTGCTATCTAGTCCACAATAACCTGCTGTCCCATGTCCAGTGTTAGGATTGCAGGATTATACCACTATGCCTGGTTTTATGTGTCCAGTGATGAAATTACAGGCTTATACCACTGTGCCTTATTTTATGTTTCTGAGGATCAAATACCTTCACAGATGCTAGGAAAGCAGCCTTTGAAATGACCTACATTTCCAACGTAGAATTTCATTTTAGATATACATGTAATTTTTATTCAGATTCCAGTTATACACCATTTTTTGAATTAAATTAAAAATTATAGAAGAGGTTTAGACCTAGGTGCCAACAACTGTAGCACTCCTACAGAGAAGCAATTGTGGCCTTAGATATTTTGAATATATTTGTTCTATATTTAAATTAATTTTCTAGCAACATTATCTTTTGTAATAAAACAAGGTTTATCTGAATATTCTTAATCTGTCTATTTTCTCTTTGGATTCATTTGGCAATTTTTAAAAGAACACAATAGCATTAAAATCACTTTTTAAATAGAAGTTTGTTTCTTATGGCAGTTTCTATCATCTTTTTTTATTTTTTTAAAATTTTTATTAACATTTTCCATGATTATAAAAAAAAAATATCCCATGGTAATTCCCTCCCTCCCCCCTGACACTTTCCCCTTTGAAATTCCATTCTACATCATATTACCTCCCCATCTCAATCATTGTACTTACATATATATACAATATCAACCTATTAAATACCCTCCTCCCTTCCTTTCTCTTCCCTTTATGTCTCCTTTTTACCTTACTGGCCTCTGCTACCATCTATCATCTTTATATTTATTGATCTTCTATCCATCTATTATTTACCTATGTACTTACCTATGTTTTTATCTTTATTGAGCACTTAGGATATAGTCTCTATAATGTAAATAAATTTGAGAAACGAATGTCTTCAAGCATTTAGTTTTTCATGTTATTCTGGGCCTAGTCATGTAGGCCTCTCTTCTTAGCTATGTGGGGCACTGAAACAGGAGGATCACAAATTCAAAGCATTTATACAAGAAGTAAAAACCACTTCAGGTCATACTTTAGTGACACAGGACTTGTTTAATAAGTTGAAAGCCTAGGGTTCAGTCCCCGGTGTTCACTCCTTGAAATAATGTTTCGTTTGGATGTTTAACTTTCTTCCATGTGCCTTTCTTCTATTATTTGATATTTATATCACAGATGCTTCATTTTTATAAAATAATTACTTTATTAATTTAGGTTTTAGCTTTGAACTTGTGTTAAATTAGTTAACTTTTATGTTTCTTGTTAGATAATTAATAGTATGCAAGTTTATCATCACATTTATTCCCTCAATGATTAAGCATTTGCTTTCTGAAGATTGTAGATATCTCTTCCATACAAGTATTTTGACAGTAAAATATCTTTCTATCTATAATATTTATTAGCATTTTAGCATTTTTGTATAAAGAACAAGGTGATAGCAGTTTGCAGATTACATTTCACAAAGTGTCTTGGTGAAAATATATGTATCTATGATATGGTAGTTAAATTTATGTATTAGACCTAAAATAAGTAAATGGGTACCCATAATTAATTTTTCATATGTTATAGCCTGCAGAGCTGAAATAAATATGTGTCACTGACATGAATGTGAAATAGTTATGTGTCAGCATCTGGAGCATGACGATTAATATCCTCAATTAAATATCTATGTGTTATGTAAGAATTGAAATATTCCTTACAGCTCAAAATTCTTCTAACTCTTATAAAAAAACTTTATTTTTGTTTAATTTTTATTTGGGGGGCAAATTGTGATTATTTTTGAATGTGTCATAATGCTGGGATTCACTTGGAGATATTCTTTCTTTTAATTTTTATTTATCTATTTGCAAGCAGAGACAGAGGGAAAGACACAAAAAGAGATTTGGCATGCCAAGGACTCTACCCACTGTAAATGAACTTC
Source organism: Jaculus jaculus (assembly GCF_020740685.1). Classification (NCBI taxonomy): domain Eukaryota; kingdom Metazoa; phylum Chordata; class Mammalia; order Rodentia; family Dipodidae; genus Jaculus; species Jaculus jaculus. The sequence continues at coordinate 56,291,017 of NC_059114.1, read as the reverse complement.
AGATGTGTGTGCCACTTTGCACATCTGGCTATCCGTGGGCACTGGGGAATTGAACCGGATTGTTAGGGTTTGCAAGCAAGTTCTTTAAGTGCATGGCCATGTTTCCAGCCCCAGGGGATAATTTTAAGAATAAAATTTTAGGAGTTAATGTGTTTGGGAATAGGCCTGGTAAAGCATGAGCATAATCCCAGCTAGTAGAGAAGGTGAGGCAGAAAGATGACAAGTCCCAGGTCTGTCTGGGCTGCCCAACAACAACCATCTTCACAATGAGAGCTAAGAAAATAAAAAGATATCCAGGACTCAGTGGTAAGGTGGTTGCATGAAAACCTGGCATCAGTAATCCATACTTCAGAAAGATGGTATCTGATTTGGTAATAATGTAGAAAAGGGGAAAATAAGTTTGGTAATTATACGTTGCTTAATATTTTATTATGGAAGTTCTGTGAGACTATTAACTGTGAAACATAAATCTGTTACTAAATATACTAAAATGAGAAAACTAGGTATGACAAAACAATGATAAAAATAATAATATAATAATTCAATAACACATCTATTATAAACTATGATTTCTGACTTAGCATTCATATTATAAATATCCATATAGTCATGTCATTGTAAAAAGAAAACCAATAAAGTTTTTAATATTTATTTTTATTCATGTATTTTTTGAGAGAGCTAGACAGTGAGAGAATGGGCACAGTAGGGTCTCTAGTCACTGCCAACCAACTCCAGATGTGTGCACCACCATGTGCATTCACTAAGCCATCTATATATCCAACAAAGTTTTGATAACTTATAGGAAAATCAGCTTTTGTGAATTCTAGTTGCCACTCACCAGTGGTTTTCCCTCTGGAGTTTCCCATTTTGATTGCAAGACAAGCATTGTCTGAACAGACATCCTGGCAACTACATGTTGCAATGACTCTAAGACCAAGAAACACGTTTTAGGAAAAATTTCCATAAATAATAAAATATTTCACATTTGTTTCTGAGCTAGGAGCATATTGACCAACTGAATCAATATGAGTTTTAATTTTAAAGGTGTTTGGCTTCACTTCCTAAATAATAATATCAAGGTTCAAAAAGAAGTTGTCTTTTCTTCCATGACAATGAATTACAGATCTAGACCCCAGATATGAACATTTCCAATTTATTAACTGTGCATTTATTTGGTTTATTTTCTGACAGCTTTTCCATTTTCATGAATTCTTAAGCCAAGCACATCTGAGCACTATGGAAAAATGAAATAGTCTGAATGCATCACTAGTTTGTATATTGTTCTTATGAAAATTACACAATAATTGGTATACTGAGAATTTTGCATGCATAATTAGCCCAAAGTATTCCATACAGAAAATTTGATCTCATAATTTTCTCAATGATGTTGAAAAACTATCTAATCTCAAGGGTAGTTAAATGCCACATGGCTTCCCTGACTTAAGGGTCACAGGTTACAATGGATAAAACGATTTAATTTATGTCAGTGAGTGAGCCATATGCTGCTTTGTATTTAATGATGTGCATCTTTTCTTTTGTTACAGAAGATGTGGTATTATGGTTGGAATGTGAATATGCCTCCACAGTATTCCAGGCTCACTAGGTCCTCAGATAATAGAGCTAGTTTGGAAGTATGTGGAACCTCTGCCAATAATGCTTGGCAGATAAACCTTGAGCCCTTTCAGGAGACCTGAGCATTCCTAATTCACCCAGCTGTAACAGGCCACATCCCAGTCTCCTGCCACTGAGATGTAGTTCCATGCCACACTCTGCTATGAAACTGTGAGCTAAAATATTTTAAATCATTCCCCTGGATTGCTTCTTCTAAAGTACTTGCTCAGAACATTAAGAAAAGCAATGCACACACTTGATTTTCCTAAGTAGCCCAGGCTGACCAAAATTCTTCAATCTCCTGCTTTAGTTCCCCAAGTACTGAGATCACAGGAAAGCACTACTAAGTTCAGGTACTTTTTTATTAAAAAGAACAAAACATATCAATCAGTATTCAACTAGACATATTTTTATTTACTAATGCCAGCTTAGTGAATATGCAGACATATAATCAGTATACCCAATGAGAAGGGTCCCTTTGGAGGTGGGGCAGGGATGAGGGTAAGGTTGGTACCAACATGTACTGTTTACATACTTAGTATGTCCATAACTAAGTAAACATAATAAAAATCATAGGAAATTTTCAGAGTATAATATTTGGAAACAAGTTGAAAAACATCTGAAAAAAAGAAAGGACAAATATGCTTCAAGAAGTTGGAAAAGAAAATTGAAATCAGATTGAAGTAACCTAAGTCATAAAATTGAAGAGAATAATTTTTAAAATAATAAAGTTCCCCAGAAGAAGTTGAAGTTTTTCTTTTTGTTTTAAAAATGATAATTATAAAACAGACGACAGAAATGTAAATGTTAAATCTAATATTGCAAAATGTATATGCTAACATATTTTATTTGTTGAAATTAATGTAGTCTTATATAAAATAGATAAATCTGATGATAAAATAAACAGAAACTTTCATGGAGTTGGTCACTAAACATGGTAATCAGCAAGAAAACCTCTTCAAAGCCAATTATAATATTTACCTTTATGAACAATGCATTTTCAATTTTGAACATTATCTAGCATGTAAAAATGTTTTCATAGTCTTACGGATAATATTAGTGCTAAACAATGATATATTGATTTATCAAACTTCAGGGAGACAAGTTAAGAAATATATGAGGTATTTATATGTAAACTTATATGTATATTTCTTATTAGTTATAGATATACTAATTATGAAAATATCACATGTTGGTGTAATCACTTCCCTCATCCCTGCTGCTTTTCTGAAGGGGCCCTTTTCTTTAGGGCCACAGGTTATCCCCATGTGGGTTATGTGTTGTGAGAGAAGGAGTCAGTTATCGGGGAGAGGCAATGTGTCTGGGCATGATGTCCCAACTGTGGCTCTTTCAATCTTTCTGCCCCCTCTTCCACAGAATTCCCCAAGCCATGTTGGGGATGTTTTCAGTCTATTTCAGTGATGGGCTCTTAGGAGTCTCTGGATCTTTGCTTTGACAGGTTATGCGTGTCCTCAGGGTTTTTCTCCTTCATCCTAGTGCTGATTATCATGTTCACCATGGAAGAAGCACTCTTACTCATTTCCCCAATTCCTCTGTAGTTTCAGCTGGGGCTTGGCTGAAGTGCAATGAGTAACATCTCCTTCTGTCTTGCTACCATCTGGAAAAGAGAAGCATAATCTCCAATGGAGAGTCAAGTCAACAAAGATTCAATGGGATAAGCATTATTATTTCAAACACCTAACTATACAGAGAAGTATAGATTCTGGAGGTTTGGCTCTTGACTTCTTAGAGAGGAAACAGGACTGTGAAGCACTGGGTTAAAAGCTACATTATACCAATTTCCTGAGAGCTTGAGCAAAGTTAACTTTGTAATGCAATAGTGTTTTAAGTAGAAAAAATGTGAAAACATTTGTATTTCTCCAGCACAGAGCAGAACAGGGACTGTATCCTGGTTCTACGCGGTTGTTTGAGAGATTACCACCATTGAGGATGAACCAAGTGCTCTGTATTGGGGTCAAAGGTGGAGAGATAATACTTTTGAAATGAGGAGTCATAAAGGCAGAATGCTAAAGACACTTCCTGGTCCTCAAAGTGTGATATATTCCCTCCTGGATTAACAAATTTGGTAGCCCACCTGCGATTGTTTTGGACAGTGTGACAAATGAAGAAATAGATATTATTATTGGATTATTGGATTTTCAAAGTGTTTTCTTGGAGGTGGCCATAAGCCTTGTTGAACAGGATCATAGTCTGTGCACAGAGGGTATGAGCAACCACGACATGGAGCAATGAAGATGAATCATGGGCTGTGGTAGAGACTTCAGCACTATTGAGATGCAAATGCTATGACAAAACCTACAGGGAGAACCAAAAGTTCTGTCGTGGGTGGCTCTGTCTGACATTTGAATAAAGCAGCAAAGACTGAAGGGGTGGTTGTTGAAACCTTTTGTAACAATTCTAAAATGCTGGACATGGAGCTACAGGGTTTGATCTTTGACCTGCATGTTTCCAATCTTGTATTGTCCAATCTTTTATTCCTATGTCGAATTTCTTCTTTGTGAAATGGGGATGTGTACTCTATGCTTTAATGTGTTGGAAGTATTTAAGGTATGTTTAGATATTTTTGGATTGAACATTTAGTGTTATGTTGAAAATAGCTATGTAAGTGAGATTATAATGAAAGTGGGTACTTTTGGGTATGGAGAAACTTCTTAGTGCAGCTGTGTGATAAGTGGGGAATTGGCTTGACTCTTGGTTTCCTTATTTGGCAGGACAAACTTCATTGCAGCTTCCTGGATATTTAAACACAAAGTGGCATTCGCACCATTAAAAGATATATCTACCAAAACACAGTTGCAGCTTTCTTGGTTCCCTCATGTCTAACTCAATGCCTAACAGGAAACCTAGCAAATGCAGTACTCTCTCTATATATATATATCTATATCTTATATATATTTTCTTGATAACCTGGTATCAAAAGTACACTTTTACCTGGACACCCTCCGCAATAAATTGAAATTGACTTTAAATGAAGTTAATATGTAATTTTCCCATTTAATTATGTACATTTTAAAAACTTTACAGACGTCTAAATTTCTCTTTTGCTTATACTTTTTTTTTTTAATTTGGTTTTTTGAGGTAGTGCCTCACTCTGGTCCAGACTGACCTGAAATTAACTGTGTAGTCTCACGGTGGCCTAAAACTCATGGCAAACCTCTTACCTCTGCTACCTGAAGGCTGGGATTAAACACTTGCACCACCACACCCAGCTTCTTTTGCTTATACTTTAATATTTGATATTGTTATATTCTTTTGTGAATGTTGTTTTAATGGTTTGTAAGTGGTGTATATTCTTTTTGAAATGTATTATATATTATTTCAAATTGCTACTGCATTGTATTTGTCTATTTCTGTATTTATTAGGTAAATTACATTTGTGGATTTGCCCACAACCCTATTTTTCCTATTCTGGAAAGAATTTCCTAGTCTATGGGTCATTGCCCATAATATTTGGTAAATTTGATAAAGGTTAACATTCACAAACTATCATGTGATTTGGTTAATGTTTATTTATTCAGATTCCTGTACTAATTATATGTTAATGCTATGAAAAGAATATAATGCTTTTAAGGAATTAAATTATTGGTTGATTTTTACTCTGAATTTTCTTCAGCTATAGTTTAGCAAAAAGTGTTATGAAAAATATCCCATGTATATTATTTCTACTAACATCACATTTTTCCAAGTATTCATGGGTTTTTTAAAATTTTGTTTATTTTTATTTATTTATTTGAGAGTGACAGACAGAGAGAGAGAGAGAGAGAGAGAGGGAAAGTAGAGTGGGTGAGCTAGGGCTTCTAGCCACTGCAAACGAACTCCAGACACCTGCACCCCCTTGCGCATCTGGCTAACGTGGGTCCTGGGGAATCGAGCCTTGAACCGCGGTCCTTAGGCTTCACAGGCAAGTGCTTAACCACTAAGCCATCTCTCCAGCCCGCGTATTCTTGGATTTTTAAATGCTAACTTTATAAAACAATATTCTTAAGGGCCATGCAGATGGCTCAGTGGATAAAGTGCTTGCTGCATTAGTATAAGTACCTTAGTTCAGAACCCCAGAACCCACATACAGCTAGATGCTTTATGGTATGAGCCTCTGTAACCACAGTATACCAACAATTAAGAGGGAGGGACAGCTAGTTAGCCTGAGATCACGGTGGCAAATCCTGCCTAAAAAAAAGTGGAAGGCAAGGATTGACCCCTGAGTTTATACAGCTGGGCCTCCACATATACACTGTGGCATGTATGTACTCCGACACATGAACATACACATAAATCAAAAAATGTTACTTAATATATATTTTCATTTCTATTACCATATGATTTGGAGCATTCTGCTTTGTTTTTTCCCATCTCATATTAAGTTCCAGTTGTGTGTTTCAGTCACCTTGATAAGACCACATACTTTCTAGCTATAAAAAAAAAAAAATTCAAACAATAAATACTGAGTAGAATGTAAAGAGTGAATTAAAAAAATAATATTTAATTGAAAAACATTAATCTCCTTGCTTTTAGTTACTTGATACACAGAATTGCTCAATTACTTAGTGTGACTAGAGGGCAAAATTTAGAGTGAGTGATGAATAGAAGCATAGATTTCAATTTACTTCTGCTTCCCTTTGGTCACGTCCCATAAGTTACTTTATCATAATCTACTCTCGTAAAATAAGAGAAGTAATAAATATGGACTCCAACGTGTTTTATTGCTCCATATTTTTCAAGGTCAAATATCCCTAATTTTATAATGAAAAATAAATGTCAAAGCATGTTCTGGAAATAGCTATGTCATTGGTTCAGACACAATAATTGAACCGAAATGCAGCATAGATCCTTTGAAAAAAATAATTCACACAGGATGGAGCTGGGATGATGTTCAGAAGTATTCATTCTAAAAGAAATAGAAAAGGACGAACAGAGAGCTGGCAAAGGAGAAAAACATTGTCTATGTTTGTCTTAACTCACATCATTAACTGTCATGGAGCACAATGTTCACTATATGTATATTTTTTTAATATATATGTATATACATACATTATATATATTATAAAATATTTTTTAGAAAAGGAAGGAACCCAACTATTATAGATATTTAATATTAATTGTTTAAAATTACAATGGAAAACACATAATATTTTTAAATGCATTTAATGATTATTTAATCATTTGCTACATTTCACAATTTAAAATAAATTATAAATTTTATTGTTGAGAAGAAAAATAAAGAGCTGAGACGTGGGAATGGATTACTGCTCTTTTCTTCTAAGTTATAGAAATAATGGAAATAATATTTTTCTGCATTTACCCTGCTCTATCTCCTCAGAATTTAAAACAAGCATAAATATATTAAATGTCTCCTTTCTTACCTATTCAATTGGAGCTGAAAGATGTGGAAAAAATAAAAGAGCTGTGTTTTAATTTCGATTGCTTCACTGATAAAACCTAGTCATTGCCATACTGTTTCCTTAATAAAATATAAAAATCTATTTTCTTTAAAAATTGTATTTGTGGGCTGGAGAGATGGCTTTGCAGTTAAGCACTTGCCTGTGAAGCCTAGGGACCCCAGTTCAAGGCTCGATTACCCACGACCCATGTTAGCCGGATGCACAAGGGGGCGTACATGTCTGGAGTTCATTTGCAGTGGCTGGAGGCCCGGGTGCGCCCATTCACTCTCTCCTTCTCTCTCTGCCTTCCTCTCTCTGTCTGTAGTTCTCAAACAAATAAATAAAATAAACAAAACAAAATTTAAAAAATTGCATATGTATCCTTTCATTATTTTTTCATCTTGCTTGTGAGATGATGCTGGTGTTTCTTTGTATGTGTTAAAAGGATGGATATATATAAGCTGAAGTGTTGACCGAGGGGCCACTGACATTCATCTTAACTGCACCTCCAGCACATTATTAATAGGGACATTTAACAGAGACCTGAGCTCTTATTAATCAAAGTAGAACTCTTAGTCCAAAAGCTCTTTGGAAAAAGTTATCAATAAAGAATTTTATTGCAACATGAAATTGTGCCAGCCATTAATATAAAACAAATACAGATAGCACTTACAGATTGAAATTGCAAGTGGATGGATGTCATTATGAGAAAATGGATTGAAAAATGCTGAATCTCAATAATCCAATTCTTCACAGACTGTAATTTACAACACTGACATATACTTATAAGAGTGATCTTCAGTAAATTATGGATAGGTAAAAAGCCTTGCAAATGGAACATTATTGAATTGTCATTTTAAATTGTGCTACCTTACCGACTGAGTCAGGGATTTCCAATGTGGGGCAGAGATTTTCTTGTTTTTCTTTATCAGACATAAGATTTCTTTTCTCTCTTTTTTTTTTAAGTTAGTTATGTACACAGTGTATACAGTCATGTTGGTACCATTAGCCTCCTCCCTGCCACCGCCCCCAGGAAGGAGCCCTCTTTGTTGGGGAATATGGATCAGGTATTGTGGGGGTAGCCATCAGTTATGGGTAAAAGGCAATGTCTCTGTGAATAATGTTCCAACATGTGGCTCTAACATTCTTTCTGCCCCCTCTTCCACAAATTTTCCTGAGCTAGGTTGGGTTCATTTTAGGTCTGTTTTAATGATGAGGTCTTGGGAGCCTCTGCGTCTCTGGATATCTGGTTCAGAAAGAATTGAGTGTTCTCTGTGTCTATCTCCTTCATTCTTGTGCTGGTACCAGGTTCACCAAGAAAACAGCACTCTTGCTCATTTCCCCAGTTACTCTTAGCTTCAGCTGGAGCCCTTTTAAGGTGTGATGGGCTGGTTGTCTCCTTAGAATCTGCATCAATTTGAAAAAGAGAAGGAATTTCTCCAATGGAGAGTAAAGTTAGTGTCAGATAAGGGGGATAACCTTTGGCTATTATAGAGAGTATTTAATAGGTGTAGGCCCTCTTGTAGCCCACAATTGGTGGGAGCCTGAGAATGGAGAACACACTTATTTTGGGATGTGGTTCTGACTTGATTCCCAGCTCCAGCTATGGGTTCCATTCCACTGTGAAGATCAGCTAGTCAAATCATGAGCAGTTGGTTTACCACCATGGCTATGTGCCATTATTGCACTTGTGTGAGCATCACATCAGATTGTTTGCTGCTGAGTAGATCAGACCATGAGTTGCTTGTACAGATGTTGGTCATTTTCTCCCAGTTGTTCATGTAGCACTTCTGGCACTAGACAAGCTAACTGTCTGGGTATTGGCTTTCTTCCACATTCAGCTAGGTCACTCCATGTTCTGTACCATCAGCATATTGCATCTTCAGCAGTAGGGTCTTACCACTAACCTTTGGTGGGCCATCAAGTACTCTGACAGAAATCTGTCTTCCTTTGGGAAACCTTGTAGGTCTCTCTGATCAGTAGCTCATTGTGGGCATGAGCCACATGCTGTTACTGGGAGTTACTGGTCAGTGCCAGAGAAGAGAACAATGAAAAAGATAAGTAATATAAAAGAGATACAGAGAAGAAAGATAAAAGAGAGAAAGAGAGAAACAGGAGAAGATTAAAGTCAGTCTTCATCATACTCTCTACAGGGCCTTGTGATTCAGGTGTTCCCTCTAAGAGCCTGTTGAAGGTTCAACCCTTTAGTCTGTCTTTTAGGATGTAGAATTTTATGGTACCATAGCCATTTGGGTCCAGTTTTCTGTTCCCCAACCCCACCAATACACTCCCCTCCTGCCTCACCAACCCTATTGTCCAGTCTTGGAGATTCTTATTAGGTATGTCAGCATCTCTGGTAGATTCAGGTTAGGAGACAGATAAGTGACACTATGTGACAGTTATCTTTCTGTGATTGGGTGAGTTCACTGAGAATGATCTGTTCCAGGTTAAACCATTTTTTTTTCAAATTTCATTGTGTTATTTTTCCTTACTGCTGTGTAGAATCCCATCATGTAGATATACCACATCTTGGTTTTCCATTTGTCTAATGATGGCCATCTGTACTGATTCCAGATCTTAGCTATTATGAATTGATCAGCTATAAACATGGTTGAGCAAATCTCTTTGAGTTGAGTCATGGAGCTTTTAGGATAAATGCCCAGTAAGTGAATAACTGGGTCTATTGGTAACTCCATAGTCAAACTTTTTAGGAGTTTCCATATTGCTTTCCAAAGTGGTTGTACCATCTTACATTCCCACCAACAGGATGAGGGTTCCTATTTCTTCACATCTTAGCCAACATTTATTTTCATTTGATTTTTTAATGTTTGGTATCCTTACTGGGGTAACGTGGAATCTCATAGTTCTTTTAATTTTCATTTTCCTGATGATTAGGGATGATGAACATTTTCTTAAGTGTGTGTTTGCAATTTGTATTTCTTCCTCTGAGAACTCCCTGTCCACTTCTTTGCCCCATTTTGTGAGTGGGTTGTTTGACTTTTTATTGTTTAGGGTTTTTAGTCCTTTGTACATTCTAGAAATTAGGCACCTGCAAGTTGGATAGTCAGCAAAAATTTTCTCCCATTCTGTGCAAAATCAATTGGCTCTGCTTATTGTATGTTTGTCTGTGAGGAAACTTTTCAGCTTCATGAGATTCCAATGATTGAGTGATTGCTTAAGGTCCTGTGCTACTGGAGCTTTGTTCAGGAAGTCTTTTCCCATTCTTGTATCATGGAATCTTCTTTTTATCTATTTTTATTCCTAGTAGTAACTGGAATTCCTATCTTATATTGCAGTCTTTGATCCATTTGGACTTGATTGTTGTGTATGGCAAGATGTGTGGATCAAGTTTCAAATTTCAGCATATGGTTATCCAGTTTATACAGCACCTTTTGTTGAATATGCTGTCTTTTTTCCAGCCTTTATTGTTAGGGCCTTTGACAAATATCAAGTAGCTGCAATTACTTGACCTAAAGTCTGAGTCCTTGATTCTGTTCAGTTGGTCTATACTCCTGCTTTTATGCAAGTACCATGATGTTTTTTTTTATTACTATGATTTTGTAATATAGCTATAGGTCAGGTATGGTGATGCCTCCAGAGGTGTTTCTTTTGCTGAAGATATGCTTGACTATCCAAGGCCTTCTATCTTTCCATTTTTTTTTTCCATTGCTGTGAAGAATAATGTTGGAATTTTTATTGGTATTGCACTAAAACTGTATATTGCCTTTGGTAAGATTGCCATTTTCACAATGTTAATTCTGCCTATCCAGGAGCATGGGAGCCATTTCCATTTTCTCACAATGAAAACATAAAAACTCTCAAAAGATATAAGATTTCTTAATATGACATGTTTGTTGTTAAGTTTTTCTGTCTTCATCTATTTGCTTATCCTGTAAAATAAACCTGTGCTGAGTTAATAGGTAAAACATGGAAGTTTATTTGGCATGGTGTGGGCAAGGATATTCAGCACTATGGCAGGATCACCTGTTTAGCATTTGATGAGTACCTCTGGCTGTACCAGAGAATGGTGGAGGGCATTATAGAGTAACATATCTTATATTCATAAACAAAGAGTCTCCTTACTAACCAACCAATCTATTAGAGGGCCCTGACTCATGACCCAATATCCTCTGAAATACCCTTTGAATGAAGTGTGGTAGACAAATTTAAACAAAAGAAATGTTTACTTTGTTCTTTTAAAGTAATTTTGCTATACTCACTACATTATTTAATTCTAATCTACCTATTTTTTCACAAATGGTGTGTGTTTGCCATTTGTATCTCTTCTTCTGTGAATTGCCTGTTTAACTCTGTGCCCCATTTTGTGAGTGGGGTATTTGTCTTCTTATTGTGTAGACTTTTGAGTTCTTTGTAAATTCTAGAGATAAGGCCTCTATCAGTTGGATAACCTGCAAATATTTTCTCCCATTCTGTGGGTATTCTATTGGCTTTGCTTATTATATGCTTGTCTGTAAAGAAACTCTTCAGCTTCATATGATCCCAATGGTTGAGTGACTGTTTAAGAACTTGAGCCACTGGGTTTTTTTTCAGGAAGTCTTTTTCCATTCCTATATCATGGAAAGTACTTCCTAAATTTTCTTCCAGTAGTTTTCGAGTTTCTGGTCTTATGTTGAGGTCTTTGATCCATTTGGATTTGAGTGTTGTGCATGGTGAAATGTGTGGATCAAGTTTTAGTTTCCTGCATGTGGTTATCCAGTTTGTCCAGCACCATTTGTTGAAGATGCTATCTTTTTTCCAGTCTATATTGTTTGGGCCTTTGTCGAATATCAAGTAGCTATAGTTGCTTGACCCAAAATCCGGGTCCTCAAGTCTATTCCATTGGTCTATACTCCTGTTTTTATGCCAGTACCATGCTGTTTTTATTACTATGGCTTTGTAATATAGCTTTATATTGGGTATGGTGATGCCACCAGAGGTATTTCTTTTGCTGAGGATATGTTTGGATATGCGAGGCCTTCTACCTTTCCTTTCTCTCTGTGTCTGTCGCTCTCAAATAAATAAATAAATAAATAAATTAAAAAATATTAAAGAAAAAGAATATAATGATTTAGGACTTCAGGTGTCATTAAGACAATTTTCTTTAATAATCTTCATATATTAATGCCTAATTCATCTTTTATTTCTTCTTCAAAATGTCCTTATCAAACTTGAGAGTTGTCTCAGTGGTTTGAGGCATTTGCTTGCAAAGCCTAATGGCCAGGTTCAATCTCCTACTACCAATAAAAAGCCAGAGTTGTTTCACAGGTATGAGTTAAGCCAGTAGTGGTGGTGCACACCTTCAGTCCCAACACTCAGGAAGCAGAGGTAGGAGGATAGCCATAAATTCGAGACCACTCTGAGACTACATAATGAATTCCAGGTCAGTCTGAGCTAGAGTGAAACCTTACCTCAAAAAGAAAGATAAATAAATAAATTAATAAATAAATTAATTAATTAAATGCCATGTGAGATCAATCCAATCAAATACTATTTTACAGATAAAACAGTTGGTTCAGCACTAATCTACATATTATAAACATCATATTAATTTATACAATTTCAATGCCTTTCTTCAATTTCCACTCCTTTTCTAAGTTGTTATTTTTTTAAAAAATCTGAGTTAGCTAGTAAGTTTATGTATTTTATTCTACCATTTATTTTTCCCTAGCTTTCAGGCTCTTTGCATAGGTCATCTCTTTTCTGAAAAACTTTTTATTATTGTTCTTGAGTACTTCTTTGCTGTTCAAACAAGCAACACAAATTTAAGTTTTAAATCCCAAAAGACACTGCACAGTAGGCTTAAATTGTATTGGAAGATGAGTTTTTATGGTATTTTTTAAATAAATGAGGGACACAAAGAGGGTCATCTATGCACAAGTTTTATACCACACCATTTGAACACACTTTCCAACTGTGATTGTGCTGTGCCCAGATGCAGATATGCACATAGCTTGATATGTAACTCCAATTGTGTCCAACTTGTTCTGTAACTCCAATTACCACCACTTAGAAACTTTGCTTATCCTTTTTTTTTTTTTTTTTTTTTTTTTTCTGATGTACGGTTTCACCCTAGCTCATGCTGCCCTGGAATTAACTATGTAGTCTCAGGGTGGCCTCAAGCTCACGGAGATTCTCCTACCTCCGCCTCCTGAGTGCTGGGATTAAAGGCGTGCACCACCATGCCTGGCTAAATTTTGTGTATCTTATGTTAGAAAAATCTGTTTATTAAGTTTACCAAAAATGCATATTTATATACCATAGCACAATATATTACATCAATCAAGTTACTGGCTGATTTTGAGAAAAAGTAAAGCCTGAGTCATTTTTGAGTTAAGAGAGCACAGAATATGAATACTTAGTATGACACTAAATGCTTTTGAAAACAGATATAAACCAGAGAATATACTCAGAATGTTGCTTAGCTGTGTCATAACAATCAAAATTTGAAAATCATAATGTTAAAATTAAAATGATTTTGTACAAAGGCTGCATTTTTCTTAATTAGGGTATTTTAATTTTTTTTTTTAAATTTATTTATTTGAGAGCGACAGACACAGAGAGAAAGACAGATAGAGGGAGAGAGAGAGAATGGGCGCACCAGGGCTTCCAGCCTCTGCAAACGAACTCCAGATGCGTGCGCCCCCTTGTGCATCTGGCCAACGTGGGACCTGGGGAAGCGAGCCTCGAACCGGGGTCCTTAGGCTTCACAGGCAAGCGCTTAATCGCTAAGCCATCTCTCCAGCCCTTAATTAGGGTATTTTAATATATTGAGTGTGTGTCTCTGTGTGTACATATACATTTTGTCTTTATGTGCACTTCAAAGATTTTTCAATATAACTTACCTACCAAATTTTACTTCTAATGCATGATTAGTCCTTTCATGGATTTTGCATTTTCTTTTTCAATATTTATAATTGGTAAAATACTAATCATTTATTTTTATTGCAAATTTCACCAACACTATATTTTCTGAATGTTTGGAAGTACATATATTCATATTCCAGAAACAAAAATCTTAGCAGTGAAATAATCTAACTACAAATTGATCTTGTAATTATAAATGATGCATGTAGAACTCAATACATTTTTAATGTTCAAATTAAGACACACTAATTACACAGTAACTGCTAAATAAATGACATATAATTTAGAGTTATGTCAAAGACTGTTGCTCAGATTTTGATGTCTCTAATCATGGGGAAAACTTGTTCACTGCTGGCGAGATGTTAACTTTGATGATCACACTGATGATTATTCAAGCAAAATTTACTAATGGAAATGTTGAGTTCACATGATTTCAGGTACATTTTTATTTCAATGGACTACTTTGAAAATTGTTTTGAAACTTTTTGCTTGGTTGTTGTGAATTGATATGGTATACATGAGAGGTAGATGAAGTCTGTGAAGATTGAAAAGGTTCTAAGCAGTTTTAAAGTCAATCAAATTTAAGGTCATATTTCTCTTTAGTATAAATTAATTCAAAATGACTTTCTTTTCCCTTCATGTATGTTTCTGTTACCTTTCCTTTCTGTATATTATCCTTAAGCCAGGTTTCTTGTGGCATCAAAAATTAAATAAAGATTAAAAGGTGAAAATAGAGAGGAGTTAGATGTTGATGAAGATCTGTTTGAAATAACCAGAAAAGGCTTGAAAAGGAAGGATAATAAAAGATCAAAATAGTATGCATGGGAATATGAAAATTTGCTTTATGAAAATTTAAAGTAACTATAAAAGAAGAATAGGTAACTAAAAATTAAGCTAATGTTTAGTATAAAGTAAGTAGGAAAGATAGTGGAGTATGTTAAATCAATTGAACAATAGGAATGCTACAAATTTGCTAGTACTGCTGAATCTGTTTTTAAACTGACTGGGACAAGGCAGAGACAAGTATACCCAAAGCCAAATAAGAATGATTAAGACAAGTACTTATTCATTACTACAAACACATCATTATTACTATATCTTCCTCATGTATAACCAGCATCTCAATGGAATGTCTAAGAAAGCACATATGGGCTTTCAAGATTTTTTTTTTGTCATTTTGTTATGTACCCCCAAAATACAGATTCTTTCCTTTGGTGGAATAAGAAGAACTCAAAATACAGGTTCTATTCTTGCCTTTAAATTGAGTTTGAAAACTTAGTGTGTGTTTCATAGTTAAAGCAAACCAGTTTAAGAATTAAATGTAATCAGTAATAATAGATCTATGTCTTGATTTGATAATCTTATAATGAAACATTGACACAGTCAAATTATATTAATATATGTCAAAATCTTCCCATAAGTGATCCAACTATCATTTAAAACACAGAATTTATTGGCATATGATTGATTGACAAAAAATGTACACCCATTGAATATGCAAAAATCCATGAACTTTAAGATAATTATGTGTGAAGTTTAATCTCAGTTGTCAACTTGATTGGCTCTAGAATCAACTAGGAGACAAGTCTGTGAAGAACTTCTGAATTAGATTGAGGGGAGAAGGCTTCCCTTCAACTGTGTTGGGAGCACCATTCATTTGTCAGGGGTTTCAGACTGAAGAAAATGGTAAAACCAAAAGCAAACTAAAAAAAGAAAAATGACCAGGTAAACAGGAACTTTGATCAATCCCTGCTTGTGATTGTGAATGAATGTGAACTTTACATCTCTCATTATCAAGAAAACTTTCTTACTTAACTAATTAATGTCACTCTAAGTTAATTAATTAATGTATTCCCTATTCATCTTATTGTATATGATTTTATATACTGTCAGTTTTTTTATGAGAGTTCAATAATCAAAAAGAAAATAGGACAAAAATTGTCAATTTTTTTCTAACATGGCAGATAACTCAATTTCATCTTTTCCTTGAGTCTCAAAAACTGTGGTCAGTTTCACAGCAATACCATTGTCCTAAAATTTATGATACTCCTATTTTTCTCAAGATGGACTTACCTAACAGTCTACAAAAGTCTATATGACAATTGTGCTGGAAATGTCTCCCAGTCTGCGAAGAAAATCACTGGCCTGCCCTCTAAGTTGAATTAGCATATATCTAGTATTTCACTTATAGCAATTAACAAATTACTCTTGGAATTGCATTATTTTCAAATACATGTTGCATATTGGATGATAAGTTCCTTTAAGACATGGTATACTACATGTCCTGAAGCTGCTAGACCATCAAACCCAGGGAGAGAGGAGAAACATAAAGGAATATTGAAAAGCATCTATGGACCACTTTCTTTGCATTTAGTATTCTCAAATAGAATTATACCAGAGCTATCTTTTTTTTGAAAGATGCATATATTGCATGTTAATTGATTCCAGAAATAAAATGACAGTCTTCTACCATCCATTTAAAATTAAATATCAATTAATAGAGGATGAGAAGCATTGTAGTTTAATAAGGATAAAAGCATTTTGATATGACACTTTCATAGCTACTGATGTTATCTTCAATAAGAGCATTTCAGGACTTTGTTGAGTACAAGCGCTAATGTGAGATACAATGTCTTCTGAAAATTACATGCACTTGTCCAGTGTGAACAACAACAGCTATACAATGCAATACCAATACTTGATTAGGTCACTAAAACTTATGCTTAAATCATGGTGCCAAATTCCTAACATCTTATTCTCCCATCACTAGAGAAAAAGGTGTAAACTGAAATAAGAATAAGAAATTGGAGAAAAGTAATTGTAATTTGTTCCACAGGCCTCAAAAAACTTCTGTATGCAAACCTTGGAAAAATACTTACAATAATAACTATTTTAAGCCATCTTTTAAACCAAGGACTGATTTATGAAATCTCTAAGGGTATTTCAAATAATACTAGATATATGTTGCTTTAAAAGTTAATAACAAAAAACATGTGGAGGCAATTTCTACATAACATTTTTATTTATAGTAAATATTTCACTCTTTATTATAACCCCAAACCTCCTATTCTTATGTCTGAATTAATCAAACCTCATCACATTCAAGTTCTTTATATGATTATCAGCATTATATAACAACACTTGTATTAACATGTTTGCACAGATGTTATTTTTTTGTTCATTTTCATTTATTTATTTGAGAGCAACAGACACAGAGAGAAAGAGGCAGATATATATATAGAGAGAGTATGGGCATGCCAGGACCTCCAGCCACTGCCAAGGAATTCCAGACCCGTGCACCCCCTTGTGCAACAGATGCTATTTTTTTTCTATTTCACCTTAGTGTTCAAATAACATTTGATATATAAAAGCTAAATATTCTCTTTGACCCACAGCTAGATGCATCTAAAATTCTCAGCCAAATGTTACTTGTGAGTTCAATTTATAAATCAGTAGATATTTTCCATAAAGTGTCATATAATAAACTTTATATGTAATAGGCCCTATCTAGGAATGCAAATATATATAAATGTAGCTTAATGGTAAATTTTTCTGACATGGGTGGGATCCTGGATTTATTTTCTCTGCCATACTACAACAGCAACTATCATATGTACAAAACTCACAGTATTATTTTGTTTTTAAAATGTTAACATTTGGGACTCAGTCTACAAAATGATTGACCCACAGTGTAAGGACTTTAGTTATAATCCTAGAACCCAAGTAAATACAAGGTTGACATGGCTGCCACCTTTAATGGCAGCCCCAGGGATGTATCGTCCTGGGACCTCAGGAGCAAGCTGTATAACTAGACTAGCTGAATTGTCAAGCTCTGGGGTCAATTGAAAGGTACTGTCTTTATAAATAAGGTGGAGAACAATTGGAGAAAATGCCAGACTTAAATCTGGCTTACATGGTTCTGGGAATTGAACCTAGATCTTTTGGCCTTGTGGGAAAGTGCCTTAATCGCTAAGCCATTTCCCCAGCTCCAGACTTTAATCTTGATCCCACATGTGTACACACATGTACACACACATATACACAGATGGGCAATCCATACACATATACACATGCTTACATAAACATGCACACTACACACAGATACATGAAAAACAGAATATGACTCAAATAACAGATAGGACCTGGGTCATATATTAAGCTTATATACATTATATAAGATTCTAGGAATAGGAGTGTTGGTTATAATAAAGAAGGAAATATTTACTACAAAGAAATATTGGTTTGAAAGTTAGTGTTTGTTTGATGGATCTTTCATGATAAATTTCAGAGTTTTCATTTAGTTGTATAAGAATTTTGACTAAATAACCTAATTTCCTCAGTTTACTAACAGCAATGGTTTCTCAATGCTTGCTTCAGATCAGGTGGCAAATTGGGTGGTGCTGTGATTAACATCAGATCATCTAAACAGATCTGTATTAAAATATGTGGCACATTATGAGAAATTCTATTTTTGTTTGAATATCTGAGAGAATTTATTATCATTTAGACTATCACAATGGTTAATGTTGTAGTTACTGTCTCATTACTAGGATAAAGATCTGACCAAAAGTAGCTTATGAGAGGAAAGTTATTTACTTCAGCTTAAAGTCCTGAGGAGAAGTTCCATGATGGCATGGAAAAGCATTACATAAGCAGAGTCTGGACATCACTCATTTGCCCACACCAGGTGGGCCACAGCAGCAGAAGAGTGAGCCAACTCACACTGTCAATCTAGGGGCTAATTATCCTCAGGTTCCACTCCCAACAATATACCTCCTCCAACAAAGCAACACCTCCCAAACCAATTGCTAAATTAATTCAGTGAATTTTCTTTAAATGGATTTGGGGTTAATGAATCTGGGATAATATGCTTGTAGCACAAATATGAGTCTGGATCATAGCACCCAAGAAGGATTCTGAGAGTGACAGAAACTAGTGTATCTATCATTCCAGCACTGAGGAAGTAGAAAGAGGACTATGCCTCATGCTGGCTGGCTAACTTACCTAGCTGAACAGAAGCTCCAATATCAATGACACATACTGCCTCAAAATCAAGTAAAGATTCATTAAGAAGGCATCCAACATCAATCTCTGGCTTCCAAACACACACACACACACACACACACACACACACACACACACACACACACACACCATGCATATGAACTCACATAGACACAGGCATACACTTAATGCTTAGGTGCACACATTGAAGAAAAAATAATTCTTAAAACTGAATTCCTGAATAATATCATGCTACATGCTTTCCAGGCTCTAGCACTCAGCAGCCCACAGGGGTCTGGGGCCAATCACGCACAAAAGGCCATGTGGGAGTTAACACTGGGCACTCAAGCTAAGTAAAACTTCCTCCCTCCCTTCATGTATGTGAGGTCTCCACCTGCAATGATCAGAGAGCCACTAGACTCGCAGGGCGTTAACTTCCCACAATGGAACTCCTTCTCCATCATCTAATCCTATAGTGATAGCACTGTGGCCTACCCTATGTTGGCACCTATTACACACCAAAGGCCAGGGAATGGTTTGGTAAAACTCAACCAAGTCCAGGAGAACTTCTCCCTCACATAAGTAACTGTCCTGGTAATCATAGAGAGTAGTGAGCCAGCATGCTGAAATGGAATCCATATCCTGTAGCCTAGAACTCCCAGCACGCTTGACCTGCCCCACAGGTCACTAGCCCTGAGACACACAAGGTCCAGGTGCTGAGTTTACTACCTAATGCCAGAAAGTAATCAACGTTGAGAAAACAGGGCCCTACACTGACATTGAATAGGCCAGGCCTCCCAGGACCAACTGTAGACAAGCCTTGTAGCTACATACAAAAGGAGGGCCCTGCTCAGTCTCAAATGTACATACAAACAGGTTGATATATCAGCTTTCCACTCATACTTTGACCAAAGCTATCCAGGCCACATATCAAGTACCAGAAGAGCTATAATTACTATGTTGTTGGCAAAACAAGGGGAATTTCTTGAGATGGTCAAACGCCAATGTAATACAAACAATGCAAGACATCAAACCAAGAATAACTAGTCCCATAAAGGAAATCTCCAACAAAATCAAAGAGGAAACTCCAGACATAGATTCTCATGATAAAACATTGATAAAAATATTAAACAAAATCAATGAGGCTATGAACAAGCAGCTGAGTGAATTCAAAAAGAAACTCCAGAAAGAATGTAAAGCAGAATTTTTAGCATGTCTGAATGAAGAAAACCAACTAAATGAGCTCAAACCATGGATTAAGAAAATGTGAGCAAATTAGCCAGAAGCATTTAATAGATACCTGAATTAATCAGGAGAGGAACAACAAAATATTGTTGGCAGATGCCTCAATATGATTGAAGAGAATCAAAATAGTTTAGCAGAGAGATAAATGAAATAGAGGAATGAATAAAAACATGGACTCAATGGTCAGTGTAATAAGCCCAAAGATGACATGATCAAAGGCAGGAAATAAATCTAAGAGACAACAAGAAAATCAAGCCAGGCAATAAGAATGCAATTCTATAAAGAGATGGAGATAATGAAGAAAGTCATAATGAATAATAAAAATGAAATATATCATATAAAAGGCATATATATTATAAAATATATAACTATATATAATATTTAAAATATACATAATATATAAATATTATATTTCTTATAAAAGAAAGCCTCACCAACATCATAGAACATGCAGATGACAGAATATCATAACGCAAGTAAAAGAGAGAAACTAGAGTGGGAGTCAAAACATAATGACTAGTTCAAAAAAGATGCATGAGTATGAGAAAAATGTGGGACACATTAAAACAAATGTCTGGATTATAGGCATATAAGAAGTGGAAGAAATACAATCCATATGTATATATAATATATTCATCAAAATTATTGAAGATAACTTTTCTAATATCACAAAAGTGAAACCCATCAAGGGATAGGAGGCTTGCGGAACACCAAACTAAAAGCATCAGAGAAGAAATTCTCCATGGCACATGATACTTAAAATTCTAAACAATAAAGACAAGGAAAGAATACTAAAAGCTGCATGATAAAAATAGCTTGTTATATAATAAAGTAAGCTAATCAGAATTACCTCTGATTTCTCAATGGAAACTTTAAAACCCCGAAGGGGTTGGGTTAGAGAATTTTAATATTTGAAAGATCATGGCTGCAAAACCAAACTACTATACTCAGCAAAATTATCCTGCATAATAGATGGTGAAAATAAATCTCTCCATGATAAATATCCATTGCTATGAATATATGAGCATGCAAACTATTCTACAGAAAACACTGCAAGTAATACTCCACACATAATAGAACAAACATACTCAAGAGGCCACAAGAGGAAAAAATAACAACCAAATATAGAACAGATACAAAATTATACAATGTTCAAGGAATCACCAAACTCCATAAAACTTCCAACATAACAGCAATTAACTCAAACCTCACTGTCATGATTCAAAATTAATGAACTCAAGACTCTAGTCAAAAAGCACAGACTAACAGATTGGGTCAGAAAAGTGGATCTCTTCATTTTCTGCCCAGAAGAAACCCACCTTACTATCAAAGATGGGCACCTCCTCAGGGTGAAAGTTGGAAAATGATTTTCAAAGCCAATGGAAAGTAAGAAAGTAGCAGATGTAGTTATACTAATATTCGATAAAATTGACTTTAAACCAAAAGTAATTTTAAAAAGGACAAAATAAAGCATGGCCCATATACCTCAACAAGGAGGGGCCAATGGGGAGGGGGTAGGTCATGGATGAGCCTAATAATGGTACCAAACTGCCTGTATTTGCTGAATAGAAAACTAATTTTTAAAAAAAGGAAAAAAAAAAACCTAAAGCTTAAAAAATAAATAAATAAATAAAGGACAAAATGATTTGTTACTTATTAAGAGAATAATCCAACAAGAAGACATTACAAACGCAAACTTACGGGAACAAAAAATATAGGTTCACCAAAGTTTACAAAGCAAAATTTAGACAATAAAGCAGAAGTAAATCCTAATACAATAGTAATAGAAGACTTTAATACTTTGCTGTCATCAATAGACACACAATCCAAGCAGAAATTAAGAGATAAATAAAATAACTTAATAATACCATAGATCAATGGGACTTAACTGGTATCTACAGAAGAATCCACTCTAAGTCCACAGAATACTCATTCTTTTCAGCAGTACTTGCAATCATCTCTAAAGTATATCATTCTTGCACAAAGCATATCTCTACAAATTTTGGAAGATTGTCAAACTCCTTGCATTACATATGACCACAGTGCAATAAAATTAGAAATTAACAAGAGAAAAAACAAGGAATATACCAACAACTGGAAACTAAAAAAACTCATTATTAAACAATGAGCGGGTTGTAACAGAAATCAAAAGGGAAATCCATAAATTTCTAGAAATTGATGATAATGAAAATACAAAATACCAAGACTTATGGGGCACATACACTCAAAAAGTCTTAAGAGGGAAGTATTGCATTAAATGCATACATTACTAAATCAGAGGGAGCTTGTCAGTTATGTGACCATCCACATGAAGACATTAGAAAAGCAAGAATAATCCAAATCCAGAAGCACCAGGTAGAAGGAAATAATCAAAATCTGAACAGAAACAAATGAATTGAAAATTAAGAAAACAATTAAAAAGTTGAAATGAATGGCTTGCTCTTTGACAGAAAAAATATATATATATATTGATAAATCCCTTGCCAAATTGATCAAAAAAAAAAAAAAGAAGAAGAAGAAGAAAGGAAAGAACACACTCAGATCAACAAGATTAGAAATGAAAATGGAGGCTTTATAACAGATACCAATCAAATGCAGAATATCATCAGGACACCTTTCAAAAACTTATATTCTGCAAAACAAGAAAATTTGGAAGAAATGGATCATTTGCTTAACTCTTTACCATTTTCAAATTTAAACATAGAGGATATCAGTTTCCTGAATAAAGCTATATTATCAAGTGAGATTGAAAATGTAATTAAAAACCACCCTCCAAAATTCCAGGTCCAGATAGTTGGAAGGTTGAATTTTCCAAACCTTCATTGAAAAATCTGAAACCACTATTTCTCAGGATATTCCATGACAGTGCAAAGGAGGGACTACTCCCTGATTCCTTTTATGAAGCCAGAATCACAGCAACACATAAACCAGGCAGAGATCCAACAAGAAAAGAAAATTATAGACTGATATCCCTGATCAACTTAGATGGAAAAATTCTCAATAAGATACTTACAAAGTGAATAAAAGAGCCTAACAAAAGAATCATCCACCTCAATCATGTATGTTTCATCCCAGGGATACAGAGATTGTTTGACATCCATAAATTAATAAACTTAATATATTACATAAACAGACTTAAAGATAGTAATCACATGATCATTTCAATTGCTGCAGAAAAAGCCTTTGGAAAAAATGCAAGATGCCTTTACAATTAAAACACTAAGGAGGCTAGGTATGGGTGATCCCTATCTCAACATTATAAGGGCCATATATTTCTAATGCCCATATCATTCTAAATAGGGAAATACTTGAAGTTTTCTCACTAAGGTTGGAAATGATGAAAAAATTAAATATAGAACTGTCTAGTAACTCAGTAGTTCCAATTAAAGCTATACTGTATACTCCTCATTGGAATGAGAGCATGTCCACACAAAACCTGGCACATGAATGTTCATTGAAGCATTTATATATGGCAAACGAATTAGAAAAAAACAAACATAAATGAGACAAGGGTGCCTACTCTCACCACTGCCTTTCAACACAAGATTTGAGGTCTCAATTCAAACAATAGGACAAGAGAAAAAAAATAAAACTGATACAATTTGGAAAGGAAGAAGTCTATCTAGCCCTATTTGTAGAAGACATGATTCTTTGCTTAAGTGATCTGAAAGACTCTACCAAAAAAAATCTGCTAAGAAGTGATAAACTCTTTCTGAAAAGTGGAAGGACATAAAATGAACTCACAAAAATCAGTAGCCTTTGTATATACCAATTTCAAATAAGTATAGAAAGAAATCAGCAAAGCAGTCCCATTACACTAGTCACACACACACACACACACACACACACACACACACACACACAATAGAGAATAGTGGAGAAGGGTTTGGAGGAAAGGGAAAGGGAAGGGAGGCAGAGATGTGAACAAAACTTAAGCCTTCATGAATTACTACCATGGGGACCTTTGTTTCTGGATGCAAAATTAAATATATACCCCTCAATACTAGTGTGGGGGGTTACTGTCTGAGCAGAAGGGCCTCAGAGAAAGTGGGAGAAAACCGAATCATAAAACCATTGGTTCTGGCTTGTAACTGCCAGTATCAGAAATGTATTACATTCCACAGTGAGATATTGGTCAGAGACCTATGAGGTCCCCAAAATAAGGCAGGCTTCTTTCAAAGCACTTAATTACCTTCTTGAGATAACATGGTAAGGCTTTATTGATGAAGACTACACAAGCTGATGAGACTGAACATTGAAAGATGATGCTGGAATTTTGATGTAACCCAGCTTCCCAATGGCTACCCCTCATAATGCTAGAAAGTGCTATACAAGCTGCTGGGAGAATATTGCCACCAACATTGTGAACAAGCAGGGTATCCTTCTAGAGATGAAATCAACTAGCCAGAATGGATTTCCACACTTGCTTAGTCAGGTAACCAATATCTCTGTAACTGGATAAGAGACCTGCTTAATGGGAAGGTACTCATACCTGGCACTGGGAACCAAGTCAGAATCCTATAAAAATGAGAGTCATGGACCTGAGTGAGATGCTCCCAACACTTTGGTCAAAATAAAGGAAATGCCTATCAAAATCTCAATTAATGAACTATGCATATCCCCTTTAACCCATGCTGCTCTCACTCTCCATTGAAGAACTGTGCTCTCATTTATACAAGACAATGTAAACTACGGTGAACCAAAATCCATCAAGATGACAAGAAAATTGACTAACTCCCTATCATGAGATGAGCCACCTTTGCACATCAGCCAGGGTCCAGGTGAAACCAAAAAGGAAATGGGGAGCTAAACAGGAGGGCTGTTCCAAGTGCTAGCCTGAAAACTTGCACAAGGAGATGGTGATAGATACCAAGGGCAATCAAAGTACATCAAAAGAAAAATCCATAGGTTGCTGAGAGCTTTACACTAAAGGAAATTTATAACATACTTACAAAGGCTCAGGAAATATTGTGTAAGATGGGACAAAAAGATTATAATAGACACAGGGTACAAAGGTTTATCCAGAAACACCCTCACACAAGCATCCAATGTCTGACTGCTACTATCAGGATTCATATCCCATAACCCCATGGTGAATAACCCAGCTGAGGAGACCCTCAGTGGAATGAGGGCAGGGAAGAGGGGAATGGGGAAAATACCTGATTTGTCTGTACTACATAGTTTCAAAATGATAAAAATAAATGAATAAATATATAAGAGTAAAACAAATCTTTCATGTGCTAGAATGGCTATAGTTAATGTAACTTACTAACAAGTGTTGGACATGACATGGGAAATTGTAACTTATATCCAGGGATGAAAATATAAAATGATCAAATTACTGACTTGTAACTCCTCAAAACTTAAATATAGAACTGCCTAGTAACTCAGTAGTTCCGATTACAGCTATACTGTATATTACTCATTGGAATGAGAGCATGTCCACACAAAACCTGGCACATGAATGTTCACTGAAGCATTTATATATGGCAAACGAATTAGAAAAACTAAACATAAATATCCATGAACTGAAAAAGTGACTAAGATTAGGCATGTCTATGTAATGGGCATTATCCACTAATAAAAATGTATGTTTTCGTGCTTTTTACATCATAGGTGCATACTGAGAAATCAGTTACAAAGGACTGCAGGCTATATGGCTGCATTTCTATGAAATAGCCAGTGCAAGGAAGGGTGGGATGTGACTATCTTGAAACGGAAGTTGGGTGTTCAGTGGGAAGTCACTGTTAATAGGTATAATGTTTCTTTATGGGGTGAGGAAAATATTCTAATGATGGTTTTACACCTGTGTTAATGTAAAAAAATCTTTTTAATAAAATAAGTGAATGTCACCTTCAGAACAAAAGTATTTTGCCAGAAGAGAATGCAATTTTTGGTTATTGACATGGCCATCCTTCAAAGTAAAAGCAGGGTTTTACAAGAAGACCAAAAACAATGCAGGCAACCCAATTAGAAATGCAAGATTTTGACAAGTGGAACTTATCTTGTATTTTTACAATTTAATTTATGAATAAAAACGTGATTTCTTGTAATTGACTTAGTACAACTTTGTAGAACTGTTGTATTATTTTAAAAATATTAGTTATTTGTTTATTTAATTAATTATTTCAGATAGAGAAAGGGAGAGAGAGAGGGAGAGAGAGAGAGAGAGAGAGAGAGAGAGAGAGAGAGAGAGAGAATGGGCATGGCAGGGCCTCTAGCAGCTGCAAATGAACCCAAGACATGTGCCACCTTGTGCATCTGGCTTTACATTAGTACTGGGGAATCATAGTGGGTCCTTTGGCTTTTCAGGCAAGTGTCTTAACCACTCACTAAGTTATCTCTCCAGCCCACAACTACTCTATTCTTGCTTCATGTGATTCATTTGAAATCTGAACAACTTGTCGTTACATGTGATAAGGTAGTCCAAGACTTAGCACTGGTTCAAGTTAGAATTTTCAGCTTTACAAGGATAGAAAAGTAATATTGGTTCAGTTGCAACTATTTACTATATTTTGAATTTTAAACTTTTCATGTCAGGGCAACATGATATTGTTTTGTGATGAGAGGTTAAAATGGAGCTGCAACTTCAAGTCAGCCTCCTAATCACAAGGGTGAACACATGACCACACAGTGAATGTACTGTTTTACAGTTCAGAAGGTGATGTATATTATATGTGTTTTCATCTTTGAATATCTTCAACTTACAATGACTTTATCAGTACAGAATTTCAAGTCATAGAAATAAGTTTTGAATCCATCACAGAGCAGGGAGACAAGTCAAAAATAATGTATTGTATATTTCAAAATATTTGTGAGAGTGAATTCCAAATTATACATAATTGTAAGTAATCGGGGAGTAATATATGCTAAGTATCTTTGTTTGTTATTATATAACGTGCGCATATATAAAAGCATCGGAGTATCCCCCATAATGCGTAAGTTTTGATTTGTCAACTTTGAAATGCTAATAAAATATTTTATTGTCCTAGGAAAAGAAACTATAAAAACATCATAAACACATAATGTAAAACTTCGTCTTTACTCCTTCATTAACTTGAACAAGTAATCCTGCTCTCAAACTAGAAATACTACAGAATCTGGGGAAATATTACACAGGCATTCTGACCTAGTTTATTCATCTGAGGGCCTGAAGCAGTCATCACTGTATTTGCTATAGATTTCTGCTAAGTTTGCAATTTGAAAGTTGAATTCATTATTTGTTCTTGATATCAATTTTGCATATATTTAAAAATACTTTTAAATATATTTATAAATGAATAAAATAGGCCTCAAGATGCCTAGCAGATAAACACTTAAGTTACATGTCATTTAATTTGAATTATTTGTGGCACATACAATTAATGATGGAAAGAATACAAACTGAGTGTTTCTATATTTCTACTGAGAACTGAAAAGTAATAGTAAGCTCAAGGCACATATATCACCAATATAAGCACTAGTGCCAACTAAATGGATGTAACAATCACTTATGAGGAGCTACAACTTACTAGGGATGTTTTATATACCTAAAGTAGTTGAGACAACAAAGAACTTCCTTGATATCATGAAAAAAAATTAATGAAGGATGTTTAATAACAAATTATATTCTACCCTGCACTGGATAGTGCTAAATGGAGTAGAGAAAAATAGCATTATAAAGGTGTGTAAGATTTGAATTTTGAAATAGACTGTCAGTAAGGATGTGTGATATGGAAAAAAAAATTGAAAATTAGGAACTGATAATTGTCTCTAGCACCAGGGAAAATAACATTGTAGGTAAGGGAACCACAAGAACAAATTTCTTGTGGAAGTGAACAGCAAGAAATCCCCTAAGAAGGACATGGAGAAAGACTAATTTGAAAACATAAAATGATCGAAAGGAAGCCAGCATGAAATTCATTGTAAAAATAGCAGGGGAGGGGGTTATACTAATTGATCAAAGATCAATGTTTAACCTTATTTAGCTACATTTGTGACTTTAGATAGCTATTCATCTAAAATATATTTGTATGACTTATTTCAGCAAAAGATGTATTTTATATTAAAAAGTAGAATTTTCCCCTGCAGGCCATGTCAATATATTGAGTATATAACACTAATATGCTCATACAAAGACTATTGTTTAAAAATGTCATGCATTTTTTGTTGCAAGGTTATAGTAAACAATGAGAATATTTTGTAGAGAATTATGAAGAATTGAAGGAGTGGATGCAACTTATGTTTTGTAGGCCAATAAAATGAAAGTTGAGAAATGTTTCATGGCAAAGTTTATCATGTATTCCATGTATACCACAAAGAACGTGGTTAGAGGAAAATGCCTTTTCATTTCCTTCCCTTCTGTGCTTAGAGTATTAGATGATGTATAACTATCTAATAAAAATTAAGTGAAGAGATATTATAGTTTCTAGCAAGCATTTAATTACTTGTTATAACCTATTATTTAAAGAATATTATATTCAGCTAGAGCTGGCCTGAAGCTCCTGCTGCCGTTGCCCACCTGTTGTTTCGGAGGTGATGTCCATTCATTGCTTATGCCATGCTTTCCTTGGCCACTCTGAAGCATCCGCTGGAGACTGTATGCCTAATAAAAATGATCTTCCCATCATCTGCTTTGGGTTGGGTGCTTTGTCCCAGCAACATGAAAGTTACTACAATGTACATAAGGAGTGGAAAAAAAAATGTATTAAGATCAATGGGTATTTGACAAATATTGTGTGTTCCACTTCTAGAGGTTTTTCAGTGACCATCACTACTTTAAAAGCTATGAAGTAATACTGAAGGTTCAGTAAAAAAATATTGGCAACATATGTTCATTACTTCATACTGGCTTTTACTTAGTAGCTGATATTTTTCTAAAGAACTTACATTGGACAGATTAGATGATTCAACTTTTCCCCACTTACACTGAACCTATTTTATGCTGGTCTTGTATAGGAAACCACAGGTACTGTGATTTCATGAGTGTAATATTAGGCTTTGTCATATTTAGTCAAGAGAGTTCCGCAGCGTTCCTCCAGTACCTCCATATATAACATTCTTTCCACCCACACATTTTAAATGTTCCATGAGCCTTTGAGCCTTGGGAGAAGATGATGTAGACGTTCTTTATAGTGCCAAACACTCAGATATCACTTATTTTCAGTACTTTCATCAGTTAGGAATATCTGTGCTAACTACAGTTGACTACAAACACTAAGGATTTTCTGTCCAAGACTGAGAACAATACTAATCTGTGAGTAAAAATATTTAGAAGGGAGTTTGTCATCAGATCTGTTTGGCTAAGCAACAATGGGAGGTTCCCCCTAAGGCCTATGGCCACCTCAGCCTTTGGCTTTTGACCAGGGTTATAGCATCAGGCATTTATTCCTTCTTGTAGAGTGAGTCTCGAATCCAATCAGAAAACATTTGTTACCCCCACTGCAGTCATACCATTATAGTACCAGTAACTGCCTCTTGTCTGGCAGGTCAATATTGTGGCTAGCAGAGTCTGCACATGGGAGACACTGGTATTGATTTTTGTCCCCCAGCAGCTTGTATAGCACCTTCCAGAACTATGAAAGCTAGTGACTTGAGAGGAGGTTTCTAGTTCAATCCCTGTGTGTGATTTCTCTACAGCCTATAAACAGAGAGTGTGAGGCTGTAGCAATAGATTCTTACTCTTCAATTCAGGTCGGCAACCATGAGTATCAGATAAAATCTGAGACACAAAATCTGACAAAAATTATTAAGTCACAAGACAATTTACCGTCAGATGATTTTAAAAGATATTCTTTGGTTTTAACTATGTTTGGTTTCAAAACTTGAGGATGATAATAAAGTTTGTAGTTTCATTAGCTTGAAGAAAATGGATTATACTTAAAAAAGAAAAAGAAAACTAAGGCAAACCTGTATTCTGCCCTCTGGAAATGCCTTGAAAGCTCTTACATAGAATCATGAAAAGATACTGAGCCATCCAAATGCATCTAGTAACACAGTGAACTCTATTTCTTCCTCCTTTGGATCATTTGATTCTAATTAAACATAATATAAACTTAAAATATGGCAAAGATAAATAGTGGCTTTTATATTTCAGACAAAAGTAAAAGACTGTCAAAATACATTTCACTAAATTATCTCAGGTGTGTTTACTTAATTAAGTGAACTTTACTAATGATTTTATCTAACATGCCAGTAGTAAATTCCTTCTTTTACTAAAATACTGAACTTTATAAAAACCAATCCCTTTAAGTGGTCTTTGTCCTTTCCTGCACCATACAGGTATCACCACATGATCTTCACTCTGCTTGATGGTACATGCGTAATAGTGCACCAAGGGAAAAACAACAATAACAACAACAACAACAAATAAATCACTAAAACAGAATCTAAGAGAAAATTTTGCACATCTGTTCCTGTGGGTGTTCTTTCATTCTTTCTCATTTATAATTAATGAAAAATAATGGTGCTGACACAAGTTAATTACTATGAAAAATTACAGTTTATGCTATTCATTATAATAATGGCGAATTATTCAAGATTTTGAAACACTGTTCCCAAGCAATTAGATGTGTTCATAAGGAGTTCACCTGTGAATTTTTTTCATCTGCATTTGCACTCTGTGAAATTAGAGAGCACCCAATATTTTTCCTTAGCATCAGTGATAATGCAGCAGAGATATTAATCATGGAGTCCTGTACCTGAGAATGCATTTTAAGCAAATTGGGATTATGTAGTTGAAACAGAGGTCAAAACAATACACAAAGGCATTCATTACAACAAAACTTTTTTCAGCAGGTTCAAAGAGATGGTTATAATTCTTGTGCTTAGTAAGAATTTGATATAACTAATTAGAATTATTATCTTATCCTAATTTACCATAGGTATTAAATTATTGATTTTTAAATTAGAATTAATATCTTGCTAATTAGCACATGCAAATTGGGGAATTGTTTTTCCACAAATTTATTTAATTATAAAGCTTTAAATGGTAAAACTAATGTAATATCTCTTAGGTTATTAAGGATAATTTATGATTTAAAATACTAATTAAGCTTCATATGCCTGTGTAAATGGGCTAAGTGAAAAACAGCTCTGTGAAATATTCAGAATATTGTCTATTTTATAGTAACCTAACAAGAGAGACATTCATGTTGTTCTATTTAACTAAATGAGGAAGTTTAAAATATATAATCATGTTTCACTTTTATTTAAGATAATATACAGGAAATATTTAAGTCAATGGCAAATGCTGTAATTTATAATACTTTGAATTATTAAATTACTCTTTTTGTTTATTTTTATCTATTTGAGAGCAACAGACAGAGAGAGAAAGAGGGAGAGGGAGAGAGAGAGAGAGAGAGAGAGAGAATGGGCACACCAAGGCTTCCAGCTACTGCAAACGAACTTCAGATGCATGCGCCCCCTTATGCATGTGGCTAATGTTGGTCCTAGGGAATCGTGCCTCGAACTGGGGTCCTTAGGCTTCACAGGAAAGTGCTTAATGACTAAGCCATCTCTCCAGCCCTTAAATTAATTTTAATTTCAGACACATATAACCTTAAGAATAAGCATTTGACTAATGGGTGTTAAGATATTTTGAAATGACAAGGAAAAAGTAAAGAAAAACGTGTCAATTATTATAAATAAGCAATCAAAAGTTTATGTTAAAGTAATTTTTGATAAAATGCTCAAAATATCTTAAATATTACACTTTCATTACTCTGTATATATAAATGCATACAAAAGAATTGCAAATATAGTAGGTATCATATTGAGCTGATATATTAAACCTTCACATAATTATGATTTCCATGTTTTCAGAAAAAAATGCTCTTTTTAAAATATACAATTCAAGTCAAGTCATTCTAAGAATGGAACCTCTTTAAAGCAAACAAGTGTACAAGAAAAATAATGTTTTGGTTTTAGTGATTTGAGTATCAGTTTAATTTTTGATGTGAGGAAATTTTTAACTCATATGATTCCATTTACTTTTTACCTGTTTGGGTTGTAACAGATGGGTGAATATATGTTATAAAATGAAGGAATGATAATTCATTTCTCTCTTTCATTGAGCCAGTTTCAGTTTGATTCCTGGTCTCCATGAGGTAAGACGTTGAACACTGATGACTACATGTTAATGACCTGAAATTTCAAAGGTATTAGAACGGTGGATTTCAGAGTACAAAAAAAAAAAAAAAATGTTCAAAGGCAGTAAGACCATATATTTAGAAGTTATGTGTGGCATCCACTTTCACAAGTCAGTAAGATTAGTTTTGTAATATTTTCAAATGGTTGAATACAACGAAAAATCTACATCTGAAATATCCACAGAATAATGCCCTACAGGTACTATTTTACTTATTTCTTTAGGAATAGTATTGCCCGCATTATGGGTTCCCTATTCTAATATGACTATGGAGAATTAATTCTAACTGAAGACACAGTTGATAATTACACATTTAGTAAACTGACCACAGTCAAACAGCAGGCTAGCAGGAGAGCCTGGAATCCAGCCAAATTTAACTTATTAGAAGTTTCTCTTACCACACACGTTCTCTCTAATTCCCATTTTGAATAATTTATATTTTTTAAAGAATTAATAAAAATATCATTGCTGAGGAAAATGGATATACTCTATTAAATCATGTCTTAAAGTTTGGTTTGCCAGAAAATAAATCCTATACTGCTCATATTTTTGAATTTTTGTCTTGTATTTCAAGACTCAAATTTTGGAGACTACACAAGTAAAAACCTGGCAGTTCTTTTAAATGAAACCACAACTCCATTTTCCTTTTTCTGCATTTATTTCATCTAATTTTGTCTTTATTTCATTTTCATACCTTTTATATTATTCATATTGCATATTGTAGTTTTAGTGAAATTATCAAGGATTTGTTTGTTCGTTTGTTTTGAGGCAGGATTTCTCTCTAGCCCAGGCTCACCTTGAACTCACACTGTAGTCCCAGGGTGGCCTTGAACTCATAGTGATCCCTCTATCTCTACCTCATAAGGGCTAGGGATTATAGGTGTGTACCTACTGCACCCTGCTCACTGTAGAATTTTAAAATAGAAATTAAATTGTGGAACTAAAGATAATTTTTATTTCTTCTGTATAAGGTATAACTATATATAATATATATCCATTTTATGAATTTATTTCTCTATAGTGTATCTTAATTCACTATCTTTTCCTTGTATCTTTCAGAATACATAGATACAATAACCTGAAAAGCAATCACATATTAACAACTTCCTTGGGCACAGAAGTCTTTTACATTGTACCTGTGTGATAGAATCCAGACAAAGAGAAAGTTTAATATTTTTTTTCAAATTAGGCCTACAAACATGACATATAATATCTTGGAATATTAAGAGCTGGAATCAACCCAGATGTCCATCACTAGAAGAACAGATAACTAAGATGTGATATATCTACACAATGGAATTCTACATAGCAGTAAGGAAAAAAAAAAAAAGACACAATGAAATTGAAGAAAAATGATTGAACCTGGAACAGATCATTCTCAGTGAACTTACCCAATCACAGAAAGATCATCATCCATAGCCTCACTCCTCTACAGCACCTAATCTGAATCTACCCAAGATGCTGGCATACTCAGCAAACATCTTGAGGACCGGACAATAGAATGGGTGGGGAGGGAGGAGAAAGCAAAGGAGGGGTGGGGACACAAATCTGGACCAAATGGCAATGGTACCATAAAATTCTACATCCTAATAAGGAGAGCAAATGGTTGAACCTTCACCAGGCCCTTGGAGGGAACACCTGAGTCACAAGGCACTGGAGAGGGTACGATGAAGACTGACTTTAATCTTCTACAACTTCCCTCCCTCTTTTTCTCTCCCTCCCTCCCCCTTCTTTGTAATTCTTTTATATTACTTATCTTTTTATTCCTTCTCTTCATGGGCACTGATTTGTAAATATACAAGAAAATTTTAAAAAATATATTTTCTCCAGGTGAAATTAATTGTCATTGCTGGTAACCATTCCAGAGATTTGACATTTTTAATTAAAATCACTGAGGATATTGTCCAGTGATCTTAGAAATAGAAAGTTATGATTTGTAAAAATTTGTAAAAGAGTTTCAGGTAGCCATGCTAATATATTCAATCTTATGATGGCTCAGATCATTGCCTGTAAGAGATGGGTCTGGCAGTTATTTCATTTGGGGGATGGAGGGAAGGTGTTAGCAGATGATATGCAGAGGAACTCTTGCACTTAGGAACATGAGTGTGCCTGGCTGTATATCCTCAAGAAAAGGTGCTTTTATCTCTCCCCCCACCACATACGCACAAGGAAATAAAGCAGGATATGCATGGGCACAGTTCTAGCATGTAGTGATCAAGTGGACCACAAGGGTGGTTTTCTCAGAGTCTCTGCCTTTGTTCAAATAGCGCTTGAGGAACACTGTATAGAATTCTGCTTGCTGATTAGTCTATAGAGCTTTGCTTATTCACATCTTTGTGGAACAATAAGCTTCTCCTCACTCATGAGCTTTCACACACTATCACAGTGAAAGCTTTACTGACAGGAAATATATAAATACATAGAAACCAGGAAAATGGATTTTTTTTTTTTGCTTTGATTTTTTGTAGTGTTGTTAGTCATGTATTTCTCCACAGACAAATTAAAGATTCAAGTAAATGTTCATGCCCTAGGTAGACACATATTTTACTCTTCGCAAGTGCACATATGAGAATCTAATACATGCATTTGTAGAACCCTTGATGAAGTAGATGACTGTAGAGAATGGGGCTAATGCTATTGAATGCTTTCTGAAATCCCAGTTATTGATCCAATATCATCTCTTCTAATATATTTTATTGTAGATACCTTCTTTTCACTGGGATAAAACATTCAACCAAAAGCAGATGGTGGGAGGAAAGGTTTATATTTTGGCTTACAATCTCAAGATGATGGCAGGGAAAAAATAGAGAGCATCTGGGAGTTATGGTGCATGCCTTTAATCCCAGCACTCAGGAGGCTGAGGCAGGAATATAGCCATGAGTTTGAGGCCAGGCTGAGACTATATAGTTAATTCCAGGTCAGCATAGCCTAGAGTGAGACCCTGTTTCAATAAACTAATAAGAATAAGAATAAGAACAAGAATAATGATGATGATGATAGAGCAGAGGCTGGCCATCACCACCTTTGCAACAGCAGGAAGAAAACAACAACAGGAGAGTGAGTCAGCTCTGACAATCCTATACCACCACAAAGCCCACCCCCAGCAGCATAGTTTCTCCATCAAGGATCCCAAATTTCTACCATCTGGGGACCAAGCATTCAAAACACATGAGTTTATGGGAGATATCTGCTCCATGCTATCATACTCTTACTATGATTACAGTGACAGAATTTTTCCAATAGAAGGAAGTTAAAGTTATTGAAATGAAATGAACAAATAATTGTTTACTCTATAGCTTTGATATGAACCTTCATTTGCCTCAGTTAAAGCACTAAGGGATCTCCACAGTATTTCAAAGTACAGCCATCGATTATGTACCAATCTAAAAATTTTGTCATGATTTGGGACAACTTGTCATGTCTAAAAACTGTTGGCTACAAGGTCACAATGGCATCATCCCAAATGCATTTCTCATCCATAAGGAAAGATCCAACACATAGCTGAAGTGAGGTAAATTTGCTTTGGAAAAAAACTGCCATTTGACTTCTGAGCTACAAAACTGCTCCCAAAGCTCAATGAAGTTAAAATATCCTTCAAACAGAACATAGTCTTAAAGACAAGAGAGAAAAATAAAGTCTTTCCTTCTCTTGATACCTTTATTTTTATTATCTGTTTGTACATATGTATGAATGAATTTGTATATACATGCATGCATGTAGGTATACATATTAGCTGTATATGTATATGCACATATGTGTGTACCTAAAGTGTGTCTGTGTGTGTAGGTGGGCACACTTGCCACAGTGCATGTGTGAAGGAGGTCTGAAGATGACTGTTGTGTGTTAGTCTATCTTCCACCTTGCTTGAAATAGGGTCTGTCAATAAAAATTTTTGCTATTGCATGTGTGTGAGTCTTGCTGGCTCATGAGTGTCCCAATTCTCCTGCTCCCACTCCCTTTTCAACATGCACTTGGGGGTCAAAGATATGTGTGTCCTTTGCCTTTTGCTTTTTTTTTTTTTTAAAGGCCAAGGATATATTTATGCTGTTTTATTGTATTCTGCAGCCAGTGTATACAAAATAGCTATAACATTGTGAAGTAGAAATTCATGAAAACTCAGAGGTAGATGTTAAAGACTGACAAGTAGAAAACGGCATCTATGGCACGTTGTTACAGGGAAGCTTTTATACAGGCCTTTTGCTTTTTATGGGCATTGGGGAATTGAATACAGGATATCAGCTTGCAAGCAAGTGCTTTTGACATATGAGCCTTCTTGCTGTCCCATGTTGTATTGTGTGTGTGTGTGTGTGTGTGTGTGTGTGTGTGTGTGTGTGCATATGCACACATGTGTGCATGCAACTGCATATTCATGCCAGAGTCAGCATGTCAGGTCAGAGGATAAACTAAAGGTATTGGCTGCCTATTTTTATGTACTTTGAAACAAGTTCTTCTTTTTGTTTTGTTGTTATTTTTTTTTAATTTTATTTATTTATTTATTTGAGAGCAACAGACACAGAGAGAAAGACAGATAGAGGGAGAGAGAGGGAATGAGCGTGCCAGGGCTTCCAGCCTCTGCAAACGAACTCCAGATGCGTGCACCCTTTGTGCATCTGGCTAACGTGGGACCTGGGGAACCGAGCCTCGAACCGGGGTTCTTAGGCTTCACAGGCAAGTGCTTAACCGCTAAGCCATCTCTCCAGCCCATTGTTGTTAATTTTGTATTTCTTTTGCCTCTGAAAGTCTAGGATTGAGATTCTCATGTCCCCATTCATTATTTTCCTAGGCAGAGAGAGATTACAGTTGTATGTGTCAGTTTCAGTCCAGTCTAATATGAGTTGAGAGTATTTCAAAGAAAGTGCCCTTAGTCAGTAAACTGTATCCTCATCCCTTATTTATTGATTCTCAGAGATATTTCTCCTATTACATTATAGTTGGAAATATATCTTTGTTTATACTGGGATTCTAGCTCAGAAGATACAATACGGAATTGGAAGAAAAACACGGGTAAAGAACACATGTGAGTGGGCAGAGAGGTAGAGCAACACAGACATTGTTACATGCTTTAGGGCTCACATCAGGGTTGAAGCAGTATGCATGAAGGAACTATTAGGTCATAGGAGAGAAAGCTGGACAGCCTGTGAAGGGATATGTGGGTTTGCTTGGATGGTCATCTGTTGAGAACGTAACAGGATATTACAAACATGAAGAGTGAAACAAGTTGACTCTTAGAGGACACCAAGAGCCAAAGGAAACTTGCAGGAACTGAAAGATGAGAAAATGACCTCAAAATTTCAAGGTGGCTACTCCAAAAAGCAGTACTGGAGATTTGAGAAGTACATGTAAGCTAGTGATGAGTCAACAACTCACTTCCAGACAAGTCATAGATATCAGACTTTATTGTGGAAAGTGCTAGAGTGACACTGACTTCATATCTCTAGAGGTAATGGAAAATAGAAATCAAAACTGGTCTTAAGTCACAGTATTTCTATTTGCCATGAGACATTGCAAAAGGATACTTTTGATGAATTTTAGCCCCTGACATGAACACCACTATGAGATCATTTGCCTATGCCACATACCTGTTGATAATACTTGAAATTAATTTGAATGTTATTGATACAAATAAACTCAATCTAAAATTTTCTATATTTGATAATTTACCCTGTCAAATAAAGTATACATTTCACTCAATTTTACATTTGAGTCTTATTTCCAAAATTCAAATCTTGTTAAAATTCCTGTCTTAAAAATTATACGAGAATATAGTTTGTCAAAATATAATTCAATATGTAACTTTGTATTTTTTATAACTGGAAAAAAAGAGAAAAAAGAAGGGAAAAAGGAAAAAGAGTTGATAGGAAAAATGGGAAAAAAAGGAAGGAAGACAGGTTTTGAAAAGTAGTAATATTAGATTCACAATAGAAAGTACTAGGAAATACTGTCTTAATAAGACTCAAAGCAAGTTGGCTCCTGGTTACTTCAACTTTTAACTTAAAACTATTTAAATGTAAGTTGTATATTACTTGGTGGCATCAATTACATTAAGGAGAAATATATTGATTTTCTGTTGAACCTAATTTTAGTTTCACAGATTCATTTTGTTGAAAACATCTTGTACCTCCTATGACACCTTTGTAATGGAGCCTGGTCAGCACTAATAAAGGGGGAGTGGAGAAGTTGTCTATCCACACCATTGGTGTGAGTACACTAGGATCTGAGCAGGGTCCCCCCTACATATGCAGGCTCAGTCAGGTCAGGGTGTGATTCTAGCCTGCTTGTGGTCCTAGTAGGGCTCTATTACTCCAGTGCTATTTACTGCCTGTGTACTTTGGAGTGTGATCTACATTGAGTACAAGAGGTCAGTTTAAATATGGGCAAACATAAGAGGCAAGACATAAAGCCAAGAGATCCCCACTAAGAATGCCTACTCTCAGCATGGAAGCCTCCAATGAAAACACAGATCTCCAGACCCAGAATCCTAAAATGAAAGCATAAAAAGCATATTATAAAAATTAATGAGAACATGACTAAATGGATGGATGAACTGAAAATGGACCAACAAAATTCATCAAACTCATAAATAGCATTGAAGAGGGCCAACAATCACACAAAGTTCTCTAGACTTGCCTCAATGAAACTGAAAGAATCAAAAAGATCTTAATAGATAGTTAAAATATTTGAAGCACAGTCAACAAATAAAGGAGTCCAGCAGTCAGTGGAATAAGCTTAATGAGGACATGATCAAATATAGGAATAAAATCTGAGAAACAACAAGGAAGTCAAACCAGAATCTGAAAACTAAACTCAATAAGGGATGGAAATGCAATAGCTTTTTCAAAGACTCACCAATAAAATAGATATTGTCGAGGAGAGAAATTTCTCCTTGAAGATAAGACAAAGGAAATTGACTGG
This sequence comes from Jaculus jaculus, assembly GCF_020740685.1. Taxonomy (NCBI): domain Eukaryota; kingdom Metazoa; phylum Chordata; class Mammalia; order Rodentia; family Dipodidae; genus Jaculus; species Jaculus jaculus. The sequence goes on along the minus strand of NC_059114.1, from coordinate 56,251,855 downwards.
CAGTCCAAAAATCATAAAAAGTTTTTTAAAAAATAGTATAAACAGAATATTAGGGAATGTGGTACACCTTAAAAAATTCAGATCATGGGACTATAAGATGGGAAAGAAATACAGGTCAAAGTCATAGAGAACATCTTCAACAAAACTATTAAATGAAATGTTCCTGTGCTCACAAAAAGGAGGCCCAAGCAGACAAAACAAACACACAGAACACCAAACAGACAGCACAAAGAAGAAACTCTCTATAACACACTATAGTCAAAACTCTAAACAAATGGAGAATACTAAAAGCACCAAAGGAAAAACAGCTCATTACATACAAAGGTAGGCCCATGAGAATTACCTCTGATTAGAGGGAAAACAGATAATACCAACACATGAGGTGTCCATTATAAGTATGTTAATAATAATAATAATAATGATAGTAATAATAATAATAATAATAACAATAATAATGAAGGATTACCTCTGATTTATAAATGGAAACTCTACATAGTTGAAGGGCTTGGAATGGAGACTCCAAAGCTTAAAGAATTATGGCTGCTAGTCCTAAATACTAAGCCCAGCAAAATAATCCCTCATAATATATGGAAAAAGGAAATATTTTCATAAAAAAAAGCCAGCTTTATGAGTCTATGAGTACAAAGCCAGTCCTACAGAGAATATTTCAGGGAATACTCCACACTAAAGAAATGATCACCCAACCTCAAGAGGTTACAAGTTGGAAAAAGAAATATCAATAACCAAAGTTAGACCAGACATAAAAATCCCAAGAAAGCACCAAACTCCACAAAGCCTTCAACATGACAAGAGTTAAGGAGAAACTTACAGTTATAATTCTAAGGAGAAATTGACTCAACTTGCCAAACAAAAGACTCAGGTTAGCGAGTTGGATCACAAAAATGGATCCATCCATTTGTTGTCTATAAGAAACTCACCTTGGGCTGGAGAGATGGTTTAGCAGTTAAGCACTTGCCTGTGAAGCCTAAGGACCCCAGTTCGAGGCTCGGTTCCCCAGGTCCCACATTAGCCAGATGCACAAGGGGGCACACGTGTCTGGAGTTCATTTGCAGAGGCTGGAGGCCCTGGCACGCCCATTCTCTCTCTCTGGGTCTGTCGCTCTCAAATAAATAAATAAATAAAAATTAAAAAAAAAAAAGAAAGAAACTCACCTTACCATTAAGGATAACCACCACCTCAGGATGAAGGAAGGAAAATTATTTTTCAAGCAGATGGAAAAAAAGAGAAACAAGCAGATATGGCTGTACTAATATCTGACAAAACAGACTTCAAACCAAATGGGGATAAAGAAGACCAAGTCTTACTCATTAAGGGAACAATTTAAAAAGGGGTTGTTATAATCATAAACTTATATTCACTGAACACATTTATGCCAAATTTCACAGGACAAAACCTACTAGACAATAAGCCAGAAATAAATCCCAATGCAATCATAGTTGGGGACTTAAATACTCCATCACAAACAGGCAGATCAACTAAACAGAAAATTAATAGAAATAATGGATCTGAACAATACCATAGATCAAGTGGACTTAACAGACATCTACAGATCATTCTATCCTACTCCTACAGTATACAAATTCTTCTCAGCAGCTCATGGAACTTTCTGTAAAATAGACCATATAATAGGGCATAAAACATGTCTACACAAAGTGAAGAAAACAGACATAATAGCTTGTCGACCTAACTCAACAACAAAAGAAACCATAGAAAAACACCAACTCCTGAAAAATGAACACCTCACTATTAAACAATGTATCAGTCACTGAAGAAATCTACAAATTTATAGAACCGAACGTTAATGAAAGCACAGCATACCAGAATCTCTGAGATACAATGAAGGTAGTCCTAAGAGGAAAATTTATATCAATAGATACCTACATTACCAAGACAGATAAATCTGAATTTAATAAGTTAACCATACATCTAAAGTGTTAATAAAGACAAAAACAAGCCAAATCTAAGAGTTTGACATGAAAATCAATAAGATCAGAGCAAATATTGATGATTTGAAAATTAATAAAAAACTTTAAATATTTGAAGAAACAAAGAGCTGTTTGTTAAAAAACACATACTAAAAATGATCAAAAGAATAAAGGACACACTGAAATTAACAAGATCAGAAATAAAAACTGGTTACATCACAACTGATAACAATGAAATTGCTAGAATAATTGGATCATATTAAAAAAAATTGTAGTCTACAAAATTAGAATGTCTGGAAGAATTGGATGAATACCTAGACAGATACCAACTATGTAACTTAAACCCAGAACAGATACATTGCGTAAAGAAACCAATTTTATCCATCAAGTTAGGAAAAATAATTAACCCCTTCAAAAACCTCCAGTCACAGATAAATTCCCTTTGTAATTCTACTAAATCACCATTGAAGAATTAAAACCACCTTTTCTGAAGTTATTTCACATGATTGAAAAAGAAGGAATACGCCTAAAATATTTCTATGAGTCCAGCATTATTGTAGTAACAAAACCAGATAGACACACAACAAGAAAGTTATAGACCAATATCCTTGATGATTTTTTAATATATTTATTTATTTATTTATTTATTTATTTATTTGACAGAAAAAGAGGGAGAGAAGAAGACAATGTACACAAGGAACTCCAGCCACTGCAAATGAATTCCAGACACATGTGCCCCTTGTGCATCTGGCTAACATGGGTCCTGGGGGATCAAACCTGGGTCCTTTGGCTTTGCAAGCTTGTATTAACCATGAAGCCATCCCTCCAGCCCATCTGATGAATTTTGATGCAAAAATTCATAACAAAATCCTCACAAATCAAATCAAAGAATAACTCAAAAGCATCACCTACCTCAATCAATTAGGTTTTATCTTAGGGATATAAGGAAATTGATAAATTGAAATAAATTGATAAATGTAATACACTACATAAATAAACTTAAGCACAAGAACCATGTGATCATTTCAAAAGATGTAGAGAAGGCCTTTGACAAAATACAGCATCCCTTCATCACTCAAATACTGGAGAGCAGAAGGATAGAATGACCATATCTCAACACAATGAGGGCTATGTGTAAACGCATCTAAAGCCTAGATCATACTAAGTGGGAGAAAAAGTTGACACATTCTCATCAAGTACTTGAATAAGACACAGGTGCCTATACTCACCATGACTTTTCAACATAGTCATACTACTAGAAGTCTTAGCTCAAACAATAAGACAAGAAAAATAAAAATAAAAATAATAAAATAAATAAAATAATAAAATACATATATATTAGCAAGGAATAAGTCAAATTAGCACTATTCGCAGATAATATGATTCTATATGTAACTGACCCAAAAGATTCAACCAGAAATTTTCCTAAAGGTGATAAATCCTTTCAGAAAAAATGGTAATATACAAAATCAACACACAAAAATAAGTAGACTTCCTACATGCCACAGAGAAATATTCAAAGAAAGATCATCATGGTTATCCCATTTGTAATAGCAATAGAATGTTATATGGACTACCACTACCTAAGTAAGTGAAAGCCCTACACAATGAAAACATAAAAACACCAATGAAAGAAACAGATGAGGACATGAGACAATGCAAAGACCTCATGGATAGGTAGAATTAATTATGTGAAATGGTCATTATACTGAAAGCTCTACACAGATTCAACACTACTCCAATAAAATAATTCCCCAACACACAGTGTTAGAACAAATAATCTCAAAAATCATAAGGAACTCCAGTAAGCCTCAGATATCTAAAATTATCCTAAGCAATAGATATACTTCTATATGTATCACCACACCTGACACATGCATTTTGTACTCAAAACCATAGTGATAACAACATTATAGTACAGGCACAAAATAGACATACAGGTCAGTGGAACACAATAGAAGATCCTGGTTTAAGTTCAGTTAAGTACAACTACCTGACCTTTGACAAAGGGGCCAAAATATCAAACTGGAGAAAGGATAGTATTTTTAATAAGTGATGCTGGAGAAATGGGATAACCACATGTACATGAATGAATTTAGACCCAGTTCTCTCACCCTGCACTAAAATCAATTCCAAATAGGTTAAATACCTTAATATAATAACTGAAACTCAAAAATTATTAGAAGAAAAATCTAGGGAAAACACTCCAACATATAGGCATGGGAAAACTTTCTGAATAAGATTTCTGTAGCCCAGGAAATCAGAAAAACATTCAACCAGTGGGATATCAGGAAACTTAAAAAAAGTTATTATACAGACAAACCAACCATCAACAGAGCCAATAGACCACCTGCAGAATGGGAGAAAATCTTCTGATTAGAACTATTATCTAGAATCTACAAATAAATCAATCTTTTAAGCAATGAAAAAACCTAACAATCCAAATAAGACTGGGGCAAAAATCTGAATTGAGAATCTCAAAGAAAGAGATACAATTGGCTAATATTCTCTTACCTATATGTATCCTCAATATCTAGTTATCAAGGAAATATAAATTAAAATGATTTTGGGATTCTATCTCACTCCAGTCAAGATATCAGTCATCAGGAAATCAAATAATGACAAATGTTGGAGAGGCTCTAGTGAAAGAGGAACCCTTATGCCTTGCTGGTGGGACTGCAAAGTGGTACTGACATTTTGGAAATCAATATGGTGACTTCTGAAAAAAAATAAAATAAAAAGGAAACTTAATCTACTATTTGATTCAGTTATAGAACTCCTAGGCATATACCCTAAATACTCCACTCCTCCTCCTCATCCTCATCCTCATCCTTCTTCTTTTATTTAGGTTTGTTGTTGTTTTTGAGTTAGGGTTTTACTGTAGCCAAGGTTGACCTGAAACTCACTCTATAGTCCCGGGCTGGCCTCGAACTTGCAGAGACACTCCGACCTCTGCCTCCTGGGTGCTTGAATTAGAGGCATGTGCTACCATGACCATCACAACTCTACTCTTTACTACAGAGATCCATGTTCAACCATGTTTGTTGCTGTTCTATTCACAAATAGCTAATTCACTGAATCAGCCCAAATGCCCATCAACTTACAAATGATTAAGGAAGATATGGTACATATACACAGTGAAATTTTAGTCATCAGTAAGGACAAACAAAATAATGAAATCTACAAAGAAAGGATGGAATTGGAAAATATCATTTTGAGCAAGGTTACACAGGCTAAGAAACACACCATTTTCTCTCATACGACAGCTAGTGGGCCTAGGAGAAAGCAGACACACAGGTATTGTTCCTACTGCTAACTTGACAACAAGTTCCAATGAAGCAGCAACACACGCAGTGGCTAATCAGAATATATCAAAACAGAAGTACAGAGGGCACAGAGAACTCAGAACTAAAACAGACTGCTCACAGACCCACCGAGGCTCAGGGATCATCTTGTACAAGAGGGCAAGAAGATGGTAAGAGCCACAGTGGGGGTAGAACTTTCCTAAAACACAGCCACACCAAACAGAGATTGATGAGCCTTTAATTATCCCATCCTTCACACCAATAACCTCCCTGAGGAATATCCTAAGAGAAAATCCAAGGGGATATGAGACAATAACTTTCATAAAAGTAACTAAATGAATGCTTTCTTAAAATATGTGCTTATAGAAATGCACATGGCTATCGAAGTCTGCTTTCTGTTCTACACAAAGTTATCTTGATTAAATTAGTTCACTCTTAGGCAAGTTCTAACAGTATTTTTTAACAATAATAGTTTAATTGCATCCACAAACTACATTTCTATGTAGAGATGTAATTAAGCAAGTCAAGGAATTCAAATATAAGTTATATAATGAATTCCAAGTTCTATGCTGGTTTCCAAAGTATTGATGTATAGAGTGTAACTCACTGATAAAATATATAAAAGTCCAAAAAAAAACTATATGCATTCAGAAGGAGATTGTGACTATGTGTTTCCTTTCACTAAAGTTTTACTCCAATTAAATTAATTCTACTTTAGGATAAACTGTTACTGCAATACCTCATAGTCCTTATATTATATATTATTGTCAACTCAAATATCTCATTGCAATAGTAATTAACATCTTACTTATGTTTAATAAAGTATAAGAGGATAAATACAGAATGTACAATTATTTGTACACTGGTAAAAGTGTCAAATGTAAATATAACTTGGAATGTATCTGGAGATTATGCAAAGTCAATATTAGAATATATGACCATAAATTAATAGGATAAAAGAAGCACTGAAATATTTCACCATTAATTGCATTATGAAAGCTAGATTACAACCATAATTATATTCCAGAACTACATCCTGGCTCTAGCAACACTGGGATATTTTCTGTTTGGAAAATCATAAGCACATGAGCTCAGTGATCTAGAGTGTATAATCAATTGTGGCTACAAAATACATGGTTTAATTTCTTTTGAATTTTAATGTTTTCCTAAGGCCTGTTCCTCCTGCCTTCTCAAACTGATTTTATCTCTGTAATATAATGCAATGGAATTAAATATGTAAATCTTGGCAGCTTATAGGTTTCCCCTCTGGGCTAAATTAAAATAGTGTTGAGTTTAAAACTTGTAAGCTCAATTAGGTTTAGGCCAAATCTACAAGAATTGGTTTCTTGTGCATTATATTTTATTTCAAATGCCTCATTTCAAAATTTTAAGACTTTATACATTCCAATACTTATATTAATTGAAACTAAAGTAGTTTTAAACACTATGTAAGGAAAACAGAACATAACTGCTCATTTAAAAAAAGGTAAGAAAATGAGTGAGATGTACTGTATGTAGATGTTGAAGGGGTGTTGGCTGGGTATTTTCTTCTTTCAAAGTGGCTTTAATATGGAAGACATCTTTAATTAAGGCCCAATAATATTAATATTATTGGGAAATTAAGAATCTTTAGAGCTCAGCACTGGTAGGAGGATCTCACCTACACCTGCCAGGGCTAAGGGGACATTCCAGAGAAGATAGAATAAAGAATGTTTGTGCTGCCCTCACTGCTGGCCAGAGAGACTTCGTTCTGAAAATTCCTGTGGAAAACAGGAGGAGCTATGAGTACATGTTTCTGTGGAATTAAGGGATTTTTTTCACAACATGCCAAGGTATGTAATTCACTTGGGAAAAGGATGATGGTGAAGGAACTTAAGATCCAAATTGAAAAAAAAAAAAGATACATATATATGTATATGCATGAACAAGTTATAAAAACATCACCTTATCACACTCCACATACAGAAGTTAATTCAAATTCAGATCACACTGACACATGCTAAAGTAAAGTTAAAAAATTAAAATTTCTAGAACAAAACAAGGAGAAATCTAAGGCAACTTGGATTAAGAAGAAAAAATTTTATTACAAAGAAGCATGCAATAAAACTATAAAGGATAAATTTGATTTTCAATCACAGTTTTGTACTTTATAGCAAACCTTACAAAATTAGAAAGTCAGGTCAATAAGTGGGAGAAAATATGTAGAGCCTATGAATTGGAAAATTATGTTAAGATTTGCATCTACAATTTGTAAGAGGAATTTTCTTTTTAAAATGGATAATATATCGAGCAGGCATTTAAAAAATTGAAAAAACTGGACTGGAGAGATGGCTTAGCAGTTTAGGTGCTTGCCTGCAAAGCCTAAGGACCCATGTTCACCTCTCCAGATTTCATGTAAGCCAGATGCACAAAGGTGAGGCAAGCACAAGGTCCCATATTCCCACTAGGTGGCACAAGCATCTGCAGTTTGGTTGCAGTGGCTGAGGCCCTGGAGCATTAATTCTCTGTCTCTGTCTTTCTCTCAAATTAAAAAAAAAAAAAAAAAAAAAGAAAGAAAGAAAGAAAAGAAAGTAAAGAAAAATAAAATTGAAAAACTAAGCACATGTACAGATTTCTTACATCATGAGTCATTAGCAATGTACAAAAGAGCATAATATATCAAGCTGCAAATACTGAAGCAACTCTACAAGATTGACATTGGTAACTAGTATAAAGGAGATTTTAAGGCAACTGAAAATCCCATTGGTTGATATGATGAAGAGTGGTAACCTATTTAGAAAGAACTTTTGTATTTTCTCATTCATACTAATTTGTATTTATTCTAAACTTCTAATCCTACCACTTTGTATTTTTCCTGCCCAAGAAAAACAAGAAGTCTTCTGAACAACAACAGCCAAAAAGACCTGTAGCTAGATATTTATAGTAACTTTATTATAAAGTCCAAAAATAAATAGCACCATGAAAAGATTATTTTTAAAAAGTGTGATGCTCATTACATGGAATACTACTTTACAACAAAAAATACCAAACTGGGTTGGAGAGATGGCTTAGCAGTTAACATGCTTGCAAAGCCAAAGGATCCAAGTTCAGTTCCTCAGTATATAAGCCAGATGCACAAGGTGGCACCTGAGTCTGGAGTTCATTTGCAGCCATGTAGACACTGGAGCACCCTGTTATTTTTCTCCCCCCCCCCTCAAATAAATAAATAGATAAATGTAATAAAAAAAGAATTAAAGAATACACATTAAGCATATAATGTGTATGGATCCCAGGAATATTATGATAAGTGAAAGAAACTTGCTATTAATACAACACACTGTTTTTATGAACTTGTAAAGAGGGCTCAAGTAGAGCCATGACTGTTTTATAGATGCCAGTGTAAAGGACTGAAATCAGCAGGGCACACAGAGACTTTTGACATGCTAGAATGTTTGTAGTAAGATTATGGTGGTAGTTACATTCTCTTATACATTTTTCAGCCTGCCTTAAGTTGTTAAATCTTATTATAAGTAAAGTGTAAATAATCTTGTTGTAAGGAAAGTGTAAAGAAGCTCAAATAAAGTCAATATCTTTGCACCAGATGACTAATTAAAAATCAAACTAAGAAATAGATAACAGAAATTGCTCTGGGTTTTTTTCTATGACACTGTTTTGAGGTATAGACATCTTAACATTATTATAGTTTTAATTCTTACATTTTATATAAAATGATGTTCATATAATTGCCTTTTGCCTCATTGTAAGAACTTGAATAAAACTCCTAAAGTTAAAATTTGAGGAAAAATCAGGAAAATGGCATAAATTGTAATTAAAGTAGTTTATAGAATTAATTGTGTATAACTCAAAGTGAATTAAAAATTGTTCAAATATTTGATATTTTAAAGAAATTTTAATTAGAAATACTGAAAATGGAACTGTATTAAGAAATACTGCCTATACTGTTATATGTTTAAAAAATACAAAATCAAAACACAGATCTGACCACCATCTTTTACCTGGACGTTTTCCAACTTCGTTATAAAAATCTCAATCTTAGATAAAGAAATGCTGACTTTTCTATGACCTTTTATAAGCTTTGTGTAAATCAGTATCTCATAGTGAATATCAAGAATATATTTGTATATATGAAACTCTGACTCAATTCTATAGTTTCTGAGGAAATTGTAATATTTTTTTTTAAAGTGGACTTTCCTAAAATTAAATATGGCATGTGAAGCAGTCATGAGAAACTTAACACTGCCTAAAACAATTACTTCTATCATTGATTTAGGAAAAGGCTTAGAACAAGAAAATTAGGTCTCCTCAATTTCACAGCTTCAGTTAACCTACAGTACTACACTGGTGAGCTCCCTCTCACTTGGACTGAAAACCTTTTCATTCTTCCCTGATAACTATTGGCACCACTTTCTGGTGGAAGGATTTTTTGATATCCCAATAATTAACATTTAAAGTTACTATCTAGTAACCTTTTAGTGTGAGAACTCTGCAAGTAAGCAGATTGGGCAACTCAAGGACAAAAGAGTGATAATTCAGTAAAAAGAGAACTTGAGGGTATTTTTTTTAACAGAATTTGAAGGCATAAAGCAACTAATTGTGAAACAGAATACATTTTAAATGGATCTGTTCAATTTTACTGGAAAAACATTGCTCCTACATAAATTGACAATGATTGAAATCAGCCCTTGCTAGTTAAACTAATGTAAGATTAAATAAAATCTTACTATTAAGTGAAGTAAATGAAAGCAATACCTGGAAGGTTCAATCAGTTGACAAAGGAAATGAAATGAGCCAAGGGAAGATTACAAAGCATCAGGATGTGCTGGCATGTGAAAAGTAAAAGACTGCTTTGGTTTTTTTTTTTTGTTTGTTTTTTGGGTTTTTTTTTTTTGAGTTAGGGTCTCACTCTAGCTCAGGCTGATCTGGAATTCACTATGTAGTTTCAGGGTGGCCTCAAACTCATGGCGATCCTCCTACCTTTGCCTCCCGAGTGCTGGGACTAAAGATGTACGCCACCATGCCTGGCTAGAAGACTGCTTTGGGAGCAGTTGGTGCCTCTGAAGAAGGACGGAAAACTCCTCAAAGCTGAAAAGATAAGCCTACAGACACTGACTTAGTTAAAGTGCCATCTATAGGAAGTGATGGGAAAAATGCACCAGGATCCTGCCATCTGTATAGGTCTAGAAGCTCACTTTGTCCCTTAGTCACTATTTTTTCTTCCTTTCCGAAGTTCTCAGACTTTTTTTTTTTTTAAGTTAAATACATTTACTGATGAACTGTTTTTAACTCATCTTAATTATCCATAGAAGTTGAGAAAATATTATAAATATCATTTGAAGCATAGTTGAAATTTTAAGATGAAAGTGTAATAGGATTAAAGAAACGTCCATATTCACTCCATTGACAGTTACTGTTGTATGTGATGTGTTTTCTTTATGACTCTTTTCTATACATTTGTTTATACAGGTGTAAATTTTATGCTGGACTGTCTTTGATGACATATCATATGTATTTTCCCATGAACAACTCCAATAACATGATATACTTGGTCAAAATGAAAATGACAATTCTGTCCATTTCTTTTTTCCATTGCAATCTAAGAGCAAAAGCTTTTTATCCAAATGTAAGGATGAAGAAACATGAATGCTGTGCTTTAATGTACAAATGTATTTTGCCTGTGCACAGATAAACTGCTTTGACATGAATGTACATTTCAAAGAATAATTATGTTATGCTTTCGACAAAAATGAAATTCCATCCACAAGCACTTTCAGGAGAGCAGAGTAAGAGTAAAAGCCGCTCTTTCACCATGAATTCATCCTCATCTTCGTAGAGAAATAATTGTGAAATTATAGTAAATTTAAACAACTACTTACTTGTTTATGTTAAAAATCTAGTCTACTGCAGTATAAAAATAAAATCTGAGAAATAAAAAGTGAAGCTTAATTTGTAACTGCTCTCTAAAGCCACTGGTTTACCATTGAGGGTGGCCCAGTAGACCCAGGTAGAAACTTATTGATCCTAAGTTATTAAACACAAATTACAAGTGCTCTTTTTGAAAAAGAAAACAACATGTAGATTGATGATTGTGATGTCCTCTTGATGGATCGTTCCCTTGATGAGTAAGAAGTGGCCTTCTTTGTCTTTTTTGATTACTTTTGGTTTGTAGTCTATTTTATCTAATATTAGTATAACAGCACCTACTTGTTTGTTATTTCTGTTTGTATGGAATATCCTTCTCCATCCTTTCACCTAAGGAGATGTCCCTAGTGGTGAGGTAGGTTTCTTGAAGACAACAGATTGAAGGGTCCATTTTTTCTGATCCACCCTGGTAACTTGTGTCTTTTAATGGGTGAATTAAAGCCATTAATGTTTAAGGTAATAACTATGAGGTTTCATTTAATCTCTGCCATATTGTGGTACTTTATGGGATTTGGTGTTTTCTTGGGCTTTATACTTTTTTGAGCCTTCTTTAGATTTGATTACTGTGGTCTGCTTCCTGTGGGATACTGATATTGGTTGTTTGGCTCTTCTATGTGGAGAATTCCTTGAAGTATTGTGTGTAGGTTTGGCTTTGTGTTCATACAGTTGTAGAGCTGACTTTTAATATGGAAAAATTTCTTATACCATCTGTATGAGGGATACTTTCACTGGGTACAGTAGTTTGGATTGGAAGCCATAAGTTTTAGGCTTTGCACTATTCCATTCCAGGCTTTTCTGGCTTTCAGGGTTTCCATTGAGAAGTCTGAGGTAATTCTAATGGGGTTTTCTTTATATGCAATGGGCTGATTTTAGGACTTTCTTTTTGTTTACACTGTTTAAAGTCTTAAGGATAATATATGTATCCCACAGTTCCCTTATGTTCTGTTCACAGAAATTTTTGAACCTAAACAGAGATACAGAGGCTCCTAAGAATCCATCACTGAAGTAGACTTAGAAAACAACAAACATGGCTCAAGGATTTTTGCAGAAGATGAGGAGAAAGATTGTTAGAGCCACAAGTTGGGACATTATGCCCAGAGGCATTGTCTCTCCCCGGTAACCGCTGCCACAGTGCATGATTCACATTCCTCATGGGATAACCTGCATCTTCAACAAGGAGGGCACTTTCAGAAAAGGGGTAGGGATGAAGGAAAGGAAGGTCCCAACATGTGTTGTTTCCATACTAAGTATATCCATAACTAATAAAAATTAATTTAAAAAATCTAAAATAAATTTGGGACCTAGAGAGTAGAGTTTGTCCCAAAACAGTGGTTTGCTTTCCCTTACTCAATGAGTTTATTATTATTATTATTATTATTATTATTATTATTCATTTCTCAAGAAGGAACCCATAGGCTCAAGGAATTCATATGAAAGACATTGTTTCAGGAATAAGGATAAGTATCTGGGTGGATATAGGAACACAGTCATGTATAGTAGGAGAGAGAAGGAGGGAGGAGCCACCATTTTCCACCTATTGTGGCAGAGATTATGTTCAGCCCCTTCTCATACTAACATTTTCCCTACCATCATAGAGTTTCCTTACAAAGCCAAAATAAATCCTTTCAGCCTATGAGGTACTTTTGGTTGGATGTTTTCTGCCAACAACTCAAAGCTAACCATGGCAGTAAAATAGGTACCAGGAATAAGGTCATTTCTGCTAGAAACCTGACTTGTGTGGCTTTTGGACTTTTAGAATAGATCTGTAGAAGGAAGAAAGAAAGATTTGAAGCATTGGCCTAAGAAATGCCTTGTGGGACAGCTTGATGGACTATTCTGGTTAGAGATGAGAGACCTGAATGTAGAAAACTATGAACTTTGAGATTTGGTTTGCCAAGGTCAGAAATAACTTTATTGGAACTGGGCTAGAAGCAGTTTGTGTGGGAGACTTGCTGTATTCTGCCTGCCCATATTCTGAGATATTGTTTAGTGTTGCACTGCATAGAAATGGACTGCACAGAAATAAACAAAAGTTTAAGGCTGAAGACAACAGCTCAGTTGAGCTGCAATTTGTTTGTGAGATTGCAACCATTGCAATTGGGCCAATCTATCTACACTGGGACAGCAGGAAGAATGTGGACTAGTTTGAAAGTAAGGGATTTGAATGTTGATGGAGTTTTCCTGCTCTTCAAAGCTTGGTGTTATTTCCCCCTGGATTAACAAGTTGGTGGCTGCCTGGTATTTTTTTTTTTTTCCTGGTATTTTTCAGTATAACAAATATAGGAAAGAAAGGGTCATTGAATTTTCAATGTGGTTTCGCTTTTTGGAAATGGCCATGGGAAATGTGAAGCAGTGTTGCTAGACGTCCCTGTGCGGTGAAATAATAGAGACATGAAGAAGAATCGTGGGTTGTCGTGAGACCCAGTGAAATGTAAGTAGTGTGAGATGGGCACCAAGGATAACTGCAGGCTTGGGCTCATTCTTCCCCAGGATGTGAGGAACCCAGATGGAGGGGAAGAATCTGAGCTACAGAGACTCTGTACTTCTAAAAATTATTAGACTTGGAAACTTGTCACTGATTAAAGTTGTGAGAGTAGCAGATAAATAATTTGTTTGCTTTATTTGTTTTAAACCTTGCATTGGTTCAGTTTTTCTTTGCTGTTCTCAATGCCTTCTTTTGCAGTGTGAATGCTTGGATATTTTTTTGTTGTTGTTGTTTGCTTGTTTGTTTTTTCTGGACCATTATGCTTTTTTTGTTTGTTTGTTTGTTTTTCTTCTTCTTCTTCTTTAGGTGTTAGAGCTCAGTCAAGAGACTTGAACTATGGGGCTATTTGAACAGTATTGAGACTGACAAAAGCTGTGGGAACTTTTAAAGTAAAATCTGAATGTATTACATTTTACACCCTGTATGGTTACCAGCTTATGGAGTGCAGAGATGGAGTGTGTTCCGAATATATGGTTCCCTGCTGATGACAATTGTGAATTGGAGCCTCCTCGAGGCAGAGTACCATTGGGAGTGAGTTATGAGTATTATTATCAACTTTCCCTTGCCAATGTTTGGATAACACTCCTGCCACTGATTGCCACCAATTGTGGCAGAGGTGATGTCCTTCTTTCTGCCACCATGGAGCTTACCTTTGGCTCTACAAGCCAAAATAAACCCTTTCCTCCCATAATGTACATTTAGTTGAATATTTTCTGCCAGAAACTTGAAGCTAACTGCAACAGCAATGTAGTTCATTTAACATGGATTGTATACATGTCTCAAGAGAGACTTTAAAATTGATTCATTTTGATAAGTGCTTAAGTATCTATATGGTCCAAGGTAATGCCACAGTAAGAATCAATTATTTGTGAGTTGGATATGATCATGGCTAGAATGTAAAGGTTTAGTACATGACCCTACTCAGTACCTGCTGAGTGTTTGATACAGCCTTGTATCATTGCATTATTTAAAGTTCTCTGAAGTTATGGTGCACTAAAACATAATGTACATGTTCAAATGCTTTCTATTTGTAAACAAGTATTTGTCCTCAACCAAATACATAAATTACTTAATTTACCTTTAGCTTATATTTCTTTGGATTTATCTGCATGAATTTATATTTAAAGTGAACTGTTTTCACTAATATGCCAAAATGGAAAGTCATCATAAAATATACTTTTGAAGGAATGTAACATTTTGTTTTATTTATCTTTTAGTCAACTAAAACAGACCAATTCAGTAAATTTTCTTTAGCAATAAAATTGTTGTGTAGCTATTTTCTAATGTCTTTTCAGATGAAAATATATGCTTCTTAGTGAAAATGAAAAAATAATTACAATGGCCACTTTCTTTAATGCAGTGTCTTTGACAATGACCCCACAAACTTCATTCATTTCTTTGGATATTACTTCATAATTTTAATAATAAGGACTACCACTGCAGTATGGTAGAAGTTTATGTTTAGTTGGTAACAATCCACTGGGATTGTGAGTATGAGGAGAAAGTTTTTTTGTTTGCTTGTTTTATTTTGTTTTGTCTTGTACTTTTTCATATCAAAGTTCTTTACCATGTATCTGTTTCAGCCCTTTAGATAAACTGATCTTTCTGCCAATCTATTAAACCTAGAATATTGCAATACATTTTCCCTAAAAGTGACAAAAGGTGAATAAGGGAGAAAAATGAGAAAGTACACCATGAATGGAGTATAAAAAATGCAGTCTTTGTTAAGTGTTGGGATAAATGGAGCTCAGCTGTTAGAACATTCAAAGAGAAGTTTTCAAATAACCTTAGGCACAGTGTGATGACAGCTCTTGATTCCTAAATTAAGTAACAGTTAAGCAAGTGTTAAGTCTTAATGTGAATGCTAAGCCAGGATATGCACTGCTCTTTACCATGAGGAAATGTTTCTTTAGACAAATAATAGCCATCTGAACACTGGGAAGTAACACCAGTTCCATGGAGTATTCAGAACCTCTTTGGTTGATGTTGTTAATAAAAACATGCCTCTGATAATCCGAGAGGACAAGAAAACTCATAAAAGTTAAAACGGATGTTTATTTTATTTAATGTACAGGCTTCTTTTTTTGCACAAGAGTGTGGGAGAACAGAAATAAGAATCAACTAGAGGCTTCAGTAGCCTTTGCCAATTTTAAAATCCTTGATGCATAAGAAAACACCCGGCAGCACATTTTTCTTAGTGAGAAATATTATCTTCCAATCTGGCCAAAACCAAAACAAAACAGAAAAAAGATTGAAAAATTAAGACAAAGAGAAAATAATAGATTATTATTTAAAGATAACTAAAAGAATGTGTGTCTGTGTGTGTGTGTGTGTGTGTGTGTGTGTGTATCAAAATAAGATATATCATTCTTCTCTCTGGTATTTTTAGGGTCATTGAACAAGGGATAATAATAAATTGAATCATAATAATGAAATTTTCCTTTATTTTTTCAGTTGACCATGCCAGAAAGAAAACATTGGTTATCTTACCCCAACCATATTAGATTCTCAGTAATAAATACCTGTTCTCCAGAAATATTAGGAGTACCTTTAAAAGGTCTTCTCTGAGATGTATATAATGGTTAATAAGTTATTATAAGGAGATTTTTATAGATATAAGTACTATGTAATATTTACCTGAATGATCAGCTTTATAAAATCATCACCCACACATTGGGGTAGGAAGAAATTAATCCAAGTGTCCCCAAAAATGTTTGTTACAAAGCTGATTTTGGGGGAGGGACTGGAGGAGTAAATGTCTAAAATAGGGGACCTCTGAAAGCTATTTAACAGATCACAATTTTCTCTTGATTATAAAATACAATATCTGAATAAGCAAGAAAAGACTTATTTTTTGTAGGAAGACTGTCAATTTTATGAAGTTTGGGGATAATCTGAACTTCATAGACATGAATTGAGAAACGTACATTTTTGACTTAGATAACTTGGAATGTAAATTAAAATTTTCAATGGACACACATATATAAATATACAGAGAAAAATAAAAACATCAATAGAAGTTTAACTAATTTGTAGTTCAAGAAGCCATGCAACTTTTGCTCAAACCTCTCCTCTACAGCTTATTAAAAATTAATTCCCTCTAAGAAACCAATAATATATAAGAAAACAGAGAGCCAGGTGTGGTGGCACACGCCTTTTATCCCAGGACTCCAGAGGCAGAGGTTGGAGGATTGCCATGAGTTCAATGCCAGCCTGAGAAAACAAAGTGAATTCCAGATCAGCCTCGGCTAGAGTGAGACCCTACCTCGAAAAACAAACAAATAAACAAAAAGTGTATCATCTAGAGGAAGGCTGGGGAGATTAGTAATCACAAATAATGTTCTCTTTCAACTTCTCCATTATTCTCATTGTTCTTCGTCCACACAAAATCTGTGAGATGTATTTCAAATCAATTTCTTTAAAAATTATGTAGTGAAATATTGGGGAATATGTGAATATTTTTCACATTAATAAGTAAATTTGATTTTTTTTAAAGTTACACAATAATTTATTTAGAGCCCTTTCTCCAGAGCCCTGCAAGTCTCTAAGTCATTTTCTCCACTTGTAGATCTGTTTTACTAGTTCCAGGAAGATGGCTGGAGGTAGAGGTACAGCACGCTGCTTGATGAGATGCAGGAAGTGGCTGTAACTGTCTTCCTCATACTTCAGGAACACAGTGGACAGGTCAAGGTACTCCTACAGGGCCTTCACCCGTGCCACTTTCTGGGGTCCTTCTACCTGTACTTCTCCTGCAAGATCTGGCTCTGTTCAGGGGTAGCCCTTTGGAGAAACTGGGCCACCAACCAGCTGCACTTGTTGTCCTGGATGTCAGTGCCAACACTTCCTGTCACATTGGGATTACCAAAGAGGTCACTGTAATCATCCTGGACCTGGAAGAATTCACCCATCTCCAAC
Source organism: Jaculus jaculus (assembly GCF_020740685.1). NCBI lineage: Eukaryota > Metazoa > Chordata > Mammalia > Rodentia > Dipodidae > Jaculus > Jaculus jaculus. The sequence goes on along the minus strand of NC_059114.1, from coordinate 56,234,285 downwards.
AGGATCTTCTTAGCATAGGCATGCTCCTTCTCCTCATCAGGTAGGAGTAGAAAGTGGCCTTATACTTCACAATAGATTTGTTCCTCTTTTCGGTTTTCGGTGTATCTGTCAAGATCCATGTGGTCTGTTTCCCACATAAACTACTCAGAAAAAAAAAAAAAAAAACTCCTGTGATCTATCTTAAACTTCTATCTTAAATTTTCTTGCTCTGTATCTATTTAATGTTTCTAGCAAACACTGCACAATATACATTTTAGAAGATACACATCCAATAAGGACTCCTAGGTATTCTGCACTACATTGCTATCACAAAGTAACCACTGCTGGGTAAGTCTTTATGCTCATCAACTTAAAAGTTGTTAATGAATTTTTTTTTATATATAAGTAAGATTTCTTTCTCTTCACAATGTAAAGACACCCTTTGTTCAATAGTATATACTTTTACCATTCCATTTCCATCCTCTTAAATGCAAAATGCAAACAGTCAATGTCCCCATGCCTAGGGAATGATTCTATAGAGACAAACTTACATATTTGAAAAGTGGATGAGGAAATCTGCAACAAGCACATAGAAAAGTAACTATAATTCTTCCTTCTTAAATATTCTTGCATGACTCCCTTATTTTCATGGTCCACTGAAACCATTACACACTAAGGAATTAAACATATACCATAAAGTATGTAGATTTGCAAAAATGAAAATGGCCTTTGACAGTTCATGCAAAAGAAAGCTTTGGGACATTTAAATAAGAATACAAGGCACATATATTAATAACTAATTTTAGTATGTTCTTGAAAAGATGACAAAGATGGTAGGAGAAAAGCCTACACACTAAAAGACATGGTAATTAGAGCTATCATTGCTGAAATAAATTGTATTGAAATTCCTGAATTGCAAAATTAAATGCATATCCAATGATATAAGTCAGGTGAATTAATTATAAGCATATTATGCAATGAAAATGGAAAAGAAAGGAGGATATTTATCACATCACCCTTTCTGATCTTAAACTAATAGAATATAAGGAACCAGAAAATTGAAAAGGAATATATTTTATGACATATGATATTATTTCAGAATTTTTAAACTTATATATAAGATATAGATGACTTTTAAGTGAAAAATCCAAGCCAAGATGTCTGCTCTAACAATTTACACACTCAATGATGAGATATAAAAATCGGTAAATAACTGGAAGCAAAGAAGCAAAACATGATGAATTTTTAAATAACATAATTATAATATGAAGTCAATGAACAGTTACTTTCACATATGAAAGTATTTTTATATTTATTTCCAAAAATGATATGAAATCCATTACACTACATGTATAAAAATGTCAATAAAATTTAAAAATATATATATATTGAATAATCAAGAATTCTAAAAACATACTCTTGGACTACAATCCTTTATAATTGAATGATCTTATATCACATCTAATTGCAACTAATATCAATTACTGATTATTTACAGTAAGATAAAGGCAGAATCACTTCTTACTCTACAGTTCAGATGAGTGCAACCACCCATATAAGACTAGGCTTGAAGCATAGTAAGTTATGAAGTTCACATATTTTCAGATATGTTATGGTTAGACTCCTCATCAGGGTTAAATGATGGAAAATGTTTTCCAAGCAAATGGAAATAAGGAACAAGCAGATGTTGCTATTTCTGACAAAACAGAATTCAAATTAAAAGTAATTAAAAAGGAGAAAGAAAGCCACTTTTTATTCATCCAGAGAATGACCCCAAAGGAAGACTTCATAGTAATGAATTTCTATTCACTAAACGCAGGTGCATCATATCTGTGTAATAGTGGCACTTAGTCTAGGTGGGAAACTAATAGGTCTCTGATTGGCTAAGAGATCCACTCAGTGGAAATAAACCAATAACTGTTACTAATGAACCAAGTCAGAATCCTATGGATATGATGATTATGGACTCCAATGAGAAGCTCCCACTAGTCTTTGGCCAAAAGAGAGGATACACCCATCAAAATCTCTCTTAATAAAGTATGCTTTTCCCTTTTAACCTTTGCTAATCTCACTTTGTATTAGAAAATCAGGGGTTTTGAGGGGGGGGTTGGGTTTTGGTTTTCTTTCTTTTCTTTCCTTTTATTTTCTTTTTTCTTTTCTTCTTCTTCTTCTTCTTCTTCTTCTTCTTCTTCTTCTTCTTCTTCTTCTTTTTTTTTTTTTTTGCAGAAGGAAGTAAAAGACAAGGACCACCAAAACCTATCAAAAAGACAAGATAGCTGAGTCCCCATCATGAGATAAACCACCCCTCATACAACAGCCAGGGCCCAGGTGAAACCACAGAGGAATTGGTGAGGTGAGCAACAGTGTTGCTTTTATGGTGAGCCTGACAGCCAGCACCAGGGTGATGGAGACAGACACTGAAGATACTCAAAATTTACCAAAGCAGAAATCCAGAAATGCTGAGATCCCAACACTAAAGTACTCTTATAACACACCCACCAAGGCTCAAGGGATTTTTAAAAATATTTTTTGTCTACTTTTATTTATTTGAGAGTGACAGACACAGAGAGAAAAAGAGGCAGAGTGAGAATGGGTGTGCCAGGATTTCCAGCCACCGCAAATGAACTCCAGATGCATGTGCCCCCTTGTGCATATGGCTAATGTGGGTCCTGGGGAATTGAGCCTTGAACCGGAGTCCCTGGACTTCATAGGCAAGCACTTAACCACTAAGCCATCTCTCCAGCCCTCAAGGGATTGTTACAGAAGAGGGGGCAAAAAGATTGTAAGAGCCACAGGGTGGGAGGGAATATCTAGAGGCATGTGTTCAGCCCCCCACAATGACTGACTGCTGCTCTCACAACCCCCTGTTGAATACCAGAAACTCCACTGAGGAGGGTCCTTGGTGAAATTATGGAAGGGTGGAGGGAAATGGCACCAACTCATGTTGTGTCCATAAAAGTTTCTACTTAATAAAAAATTAAAAATTAAAGCAGAACAAAATTCAGAATATAATATTTGTCCCTTCATAGATTTTGTAGATTTTTTTAACATTAAAGCTTCTGAAATTACACATTGATATTTTATATTACATCAAATACTTAAAAGGTGATAAACCTAGGAGTATAATGATGGAGAATTCCAATTGCAGGTGGGCATTGTAAAGACAGTCAAATGAACAAAATGGTAGCACACTACTGGAAATTCTGCTTATAAGATTATGTGGACAAATATCTCTCCCTATTTAGAACATAGCTGTGGGAAATTTGCAGAAGAGGGGGTGGGAAGATTGTTAGAGCCACAAGTTTGATCATTATGCACAGAGACATTGCCTCTTACCCATAACTGATGGCTAACCCCACAATGCACCACCGGTATTCCCCAATGAGGAGGGTCCCTGTGGAGGGGGCAGGACAGGTAGGAGGCCATCAGTGGTACCAACATGACTGTATATACACTGTGTACATAACTAATAAAAATAATTAAGCTGGGCCTGGTGGTGCACGCCTTTAATCTCAGCACTCGGGAGGCAGAGGTAAGAGGATTGCCATGAGTTTCAGGCCATGCTGAGACTACATAGTTAATTCTAGGTCAGCCTGGGCCAGAGTAAAACCTTACCTTAAAAAACAAAACAAAAATAAATAAATAAAATTAATTAATTAATTAATTTTTTAAAAGAATGGCCATACACAAGACCTGCACAAAATTGGGCCCATCAACATTTGAACTTAGATCATAGAAGTACAAAGTCAAAGGCAGTCAGAAAAACAGAAGACAGGCAAATTGGAAAGTAGAAGGTACTCAGTAAAAGGGTAGTGGGGAAGAGGAACAAAAGAAGGTAATGAATAGGAGAAGACTATGATCAAGTTCTATTACACTAACTTTATCACAATTGTAAATAATTTTCAGATAAATAAGATAGCAAAGGAGAAGATGATTGTGGGGAGTATCCTCCTTAAACAATCCCATAGTTTGATTTCATTGAAAATAATTTGTTTGATTTTGTTACTTATAACTGCAAGAAGCAAGTGAAGCAGAATAGTCAGAGTTTCGAATGACAAAAATCCAGAATAAATACTTAATTATTCCATCATACAGGAAGGAAATAATCTGGGAAGGAATAAAAGGAAGAACAAGTGAAATAAAAATGGCGAAGATGTGAGTGAGAAGCGGGAAGGAAGGACGTGGCAAAGGAGGGACCAAGACAGGCATATGGACTTGGAGGTTTTCGAACCCACAGCCTTAGCATGGATGAGGAGTATGACTACAAGCCAGAGAAGCACTGTTCATTTCTCACAGAATGAAGTGATGTCATATCATCTGTGCTGTCAGTGTTCATCTGAGGTCCCTGAGCATTGAGCCCCACTCTAGTGCCACACATAAGGATTTTCAAAGAAGAAAACCGCAGAAAAATCGGCATATACTTCAAAAGATAATGAATAATAGAGGAAATATGATATTAATGTAACTGATTCAAAAGAATGGAGTGTTTACCCTTTTTTATAAAAGACAGGACTTCTATTAGAGTGTTGTTTTCATTTGTGGGGTCCCGCAAAGAAATAAGGCACAACAAACGTACTAAAATCTCAGTTGTGGAGATTTGATTTCACTTGTGGACCACTGTGTGTGAAAGAGGACAGAAAGATACATTCAAGTTTTATGGGCGTCTGTGATGAGACAGTGAAATGAGATAAAGAAGGACAAGTGACTATGAAAAGAATGACCAAAACCATGGTTGCACTTAATATGTAATGGATATGAATGCCACCTGCACTCACATTAATTCTTATCTCATAGAAAATTAAGGTAGAATGTAGCTTACTTTTAAAAAGGAATTAGAAGCTATGTGATGCATATTAGAAAGACTATATTAAGCCTTTGAAAATAAACAATTTCTATCTATGGTAATTTAAATAAAACTATGGCCATCAAGATTGTCAAAGTGGGGTTATATTAATTACAAGATCCCTAGCGTGGCCTCAATTGCTTGGAAGCAAATAAAACATACGTCTTCAAAAATTCTTCATTAATATCAAAAATAACACAACTGAACTTTTTGGAAATAAAAATTTTAACGATTAATAAAAAAAAAAAAAAACTCTGCCTGGCATTGTCACTTTTTTTTAAATGCCTTTAACTTAATACTTAAGGATAAATAAAGCATTAAGAAGTTCTAGCACTGAATTCTATAGTGTCTTTTTCTGTTTAAACACTGGAGTGTGTATCATTACTGATTTTTTTATCTTGTGGGGGGAAAACTATTAACACTATTAATTAACACTGTGGACTTGTGTGTGGCCAAATAAAGAGAAGACAAGATCAGTAACTACTAGAGCTATAGCAACATTACTTGGTTCTCAGTTAATTCAGCAAAACTAGGGGGAACTTATACCAATCTGAATTTACATGGGCAATGAGTTTCCTATTCTCTGTGATGTTGTGGCCAATTTCATCACACTGGCCTTTCTTCTGAAGAGGCAATGTCTTATCTGCCCACTGCTAGTACAATCTCAGAAGGCATCTTTCAAGTAAACTAAATGAAGCAAATACAAACTTCATATTTCCTTTGGTTTCTGAGTCTTAATTCATTTGTTTTCAGTTCAAGGAATCTGAGGATTTCTCTATTTTCATGAGTGGCCAGAGATAATTTATTTGTGTTCTTTTTTTATATGAACTATCCTTGAAGCATTGTTGACTTAAGAATTATGATAATTTATTTCTATTTTTATTTTACAAACCATATAAATATTATCTCTCCTATGTCCTTCTGCTATGCCTTGTACAGTTTAGAGTTATGGTTGAAAGTACTATTTATATCACTTGGAAAAATAAACATTGTTAAATCATGTGCAATTCTTACAGAAAAGAAATCACTACTTCCTGTAAAGAGTCTGTGATTTAGTTGGAAACAAGGAATACAAACAACACAAGGTAGCAAAATGTTGGATGAAAATTAATGGTTGGAGCAGAAAATGTACTTGAAGTCTGAGGAGATTATTTCTAAGAAATAGGGAATGCCATGAACATTTTACAAATGATATTGTTTAAAGTAGTCCTTGAAGTTGAACCAGAGTAAAAAGAAAAATATTTTAAATTACTTATGTACAAACTTAGTGTGTAAACAGCCATGTTGGTGCCATCATTAGCCTCTTCCCTGATCTCCTGCCTCCTAAGGGACTCTCCTCATTGATTAAGTCTTCATTAAGTTTAATCAATTTGTTTTGAGAGCTTCCATTTCATGTTTTTTTTAATTAAAGATTTTAATTTTTATTTTATTTATTTAATTATATTATTAGACATGGACACATTTTGTATATAAACACCACATGTTGGTACCATCTTTTCCCTCCTCTCTGCTCCTTTTCTGAAGAGTCCTTCCTCATAGAGGATGCAGGTCAGTCCCATGGGGATTGTAGGCAATGCATCTTGGTGGCAGCAATCAGTTATGGGGGACAGGCAACGTCTTTATGCAAAATTTCCTAACTTGTGACCCTAACAATATTTCCATCCCCTCTTCCACAAAATTCCCTGAGCCATGCAAGGAGCATTTTAAGTCTACCTCAGTGATGGGCATTTAGGAGCATCTAGATGTCTGGTTTGGTAGGTGTTCAGTGACCTAGGTATCTCTCTCCATCACCCTTGTGCAGATATCAACTTAAATAAGAAAGTAGCATTTGTGCTCATTTCTCCAATTCTGCTTTGGTTTCATTTGGGCCCAGGATGGAGTGTGCTCAGCCATTTATCTCCTCAAGTCCAGTTCCCATCTGAAAAAGAGAAGCACATTCTCCAACAGACAGTGAAGTCAGTGCCACTTAAATGGGATAATCATTATTAACTTAGAGAGAATTACAAGGGTTTAGATACTTTTATAATCTAAGGTTAGTGGGAGCGTGGCAATGGAAAGCAGAATCATTGTCTGGATATGATTCTGACTTGTTTCCCAGTTCCAAACATGGTTTCCTTTCCACTGAATGGATCTGTTAGGCAATCCAAGAGCAGATGGTTACCCTCAATGGCTGTGTGCCACTATTGCGCTTGTGTAAAAATCACATCAGGTTGTTTGCTTCTGAAATGCTTAGACTTTGAATTGCTTGGACAGATATTTGGCCACTTTCCCCTGGTAGCTCATGTAGCACCTTCCAGCACTAGATGAACTAAGTATCTGAGGACTAGCTCCCCTGTGGATTCCAACCAGGTGTCTCCATAGTCCATGCTGACAGTGTTTGGTGTCTTCAAAAGTAGGGTCAATTCACATCATACAAAACTACTTTACCCAGAAAAAATATCCCTCATAATAGGACAAAGAACTGACCAGGAAGTTCTTAGAAGAAGAAATACAAATGGAAAACAAACACTTAAGGAAATGTTCATTGTTCTTAATCATCAGAAAAATGCAAATTAAAGCAACTATGAGATTCCACCTTACCCCAGGAAGAACAGCAAACATTAAATAATGAAATGGAAGCAAATGCTGATGAGGTTGTGGAGAAACAGGAACCCTCATTCAGTGTTGGTGGGAATGTAAGATGGTACAACCACTATGAAAAGTAATATGGAGACTTCTAAAAAGGTTGACTATAGAGTTACCAACAGACCCAGATATTCCCTTACTTACATTTACCCTAAAAGCACCACACCTCAGTTCAGAGAGATTGCTCAACCATGTTTATAGCTGCTCAATTCATAATAGCTATGAGATGGAATCAACCCAGATGTCCATCATTAGATGAATGGAAAAACAAGACGTGGTATATCTATATGATGGAATTGTACACAGCAGTAAGGACACATTGAAATTTGAAGGAAAATATTTGAACCTGAAACAGATCATTCTCATTGAACTCATCCAATTGCAGAAAGATAATAGGTGCATGTTCTCACTCATCTGTGGCTCCTAACCTGAATTTCCCCCAAGATGCTGACATACCCAATGAACATCTTTAGGACTGGGCAATAGGGAGGGTGGCATGGGAGGTGAGAATAAGTGTGTGGGGCGCACAAAACTGTACCCAAATGGCAGTGGTACCATAAAATTCTACATCCTAAAAGACAGACTAAATGATGGAACCTTCATCAAGCCCTTAGAGGGAACACCTGAGTCACAAGGCACTGGAAGAGGGTATGAAGACTGACCTTAGTCTTCTCCTCTTTGTCTTCCTCTTTCTCTCTCTCTCTCTCTCCCTCCCTCTTCTCTCTATTTCTTTTATATTACCTCTCTTTCTTCTCTTCTTTTCCTTGGTGCTGGCCTGTAACTCCCAGTACCATTATGTTGTTGCTTAACATTCCCAATGAGCTGTTGATTTGAGAGACCTACGTGGTTTCCCAAAAGAAGAAAGATTTTTGTCAGGATTCTTGATGACCCACCAAAGGTTAGTGGTAAGACCCTATTGCTGAAGACACCATATGCTGGTGGTACAGAACATGAGTCCCCTGGCTAGACTCTGGAAGAGTGTCAGTCTCCAGACAATTAGCTTGTCTAGTGTCAGAAATTGCTGCATGAGTGATAAACATCTGTCCAAGCAACTCATGGTCTAAGCTACTTAACAGGAAACAACCTGATGTGATGCTCACATGAGTGAAATAGTGGCACACAGCCCTGGTGGGTAACCAACTGCTCTTAATTTGGCTAAGTGATCTTCTCTGTGGAACAGAATCCATAGCTGGAACTCGGAAATAAGTCAGAACATTATCCAAAAACTAGCCCACTCTCCATCATCAAGCTCCCACCAATCATGGCCTACAAGAGGGCCTACACCTATTAAATTTTCTATAACATAATAATGGTTATCCCATTTATCTGGTGCTGACTTCACTCTCTGTTGGAGAATTTGCTGAAGATCCTGAGGACAGAATTAGCCCATCATACTTCACCAGGCCCCATCTGAAAATAAGAGAATTTGGGGAAAATGTGCAAGGGTGCCTCATAGTTGGTGAAACGGGTACCAGCCCAAGGGTGAAGGAGATGGATACAGAGAACACTGGACTCCTACCAAGCCAGATATCCAGATTTAATGCAATACCAATAAAAATTCCAGCATCATTCTTCCCAGAGATTGAAAAAATGATCATAAAATTTATATGGTATGGCAGCAGGTCTCAGATATAAAAACACATCCTCAGCAAAAGAAACACTACTGGTGGTATCACCATACCCTATCTAAAGCTATATTACAAAGCCATACTAACAAAAACAGCATGGTACTGGAATATAAACAGAAACATAGATCAATGGAGCAAAACGGAAGACCCAGGCCTTAGTTAAATTAACTATAGCTACTTGATCTTTGATAAAATTTTCAATAATATATACTGGAGAAAAGACAGCATCTTCAACAAATGGTGTTGGACAAATTGGATGACCATATGTAGAAAACTGAAATTAGACCCACTTATTTCTCCATACAAAAAAACAAGTCCAAATGGATTAAAGACCTCAATATAAGACCTGAAACTCTTCATCCATTGGAATCAAAAGCAGGAGGCACGCTCTATGATATAAGACTGGGAAAAGACTTCTTGAAACAACCCCAGTAGCCCAGGAAATTAAACAAGCACTCAACCAATTGGATCTCATGAAACTAGAGAGCTTTTGCACAGACAACCATACCATAAGCAGAGCCAATAGATCGCCCTCTGATTGGGAGGAAATCTTTGCCAGCTATGCCACTGATAGAAGCTTAATATCTAGAATCTACAAAGAACTAAAAAAAAAAAAAAAAAAAAAAGTCAAACAACCTACTGCAAAAGCAGTACAGAGAACTGAATATGGACTTCTCAGAGGAAGAATTACAAATCTAACACACACTTAAGAATATGTTCAACATCTCTAACAATTAGAAAATTGCTAATGAAACCAAACATGAGATTCCACCTTACTCCAATATGGATATCAAACATTACAAATTCAAATGAAAACAAATGTTGGCAAGGATGTGGAGAAATAGGAACACTCATTCCCTGTTGGTTGGAATGTACACTGGTACAACCACTATGGAAGTCAATATAGATACTCCTGAAAAGTATGAGTATTGAGTTACCCATAGACCTTGCCATTCCATGCTGGGCATTTAGCCTAAAAACTCCACAGCTCAGCTCAGAGATATTTGCTTAACTGGGTTTCTAGCTACTCAATTCATAAAAGCTAAGAATCGGAATCAACCCAGGTGTCCATCATTGGGCAAATGGATATCCAATATATGGTTTAGCTACACGATGGAATTCTATTCAGTAGTAAGAAAAAAAAAAAGCACAAAATTTTTAGAATGATGATTGACCTTGGAACAGATCATACTAAGCAAAGTCACCCAACTGAGAGCAGCTTGTGGGAAAAAGAGGTTTACTTTGGCTTACAGACTCAAGAGGAAGTTCCACAATGTCAGGGGAAAATGATGGCATGAGGAGAGGGTGGACATCACCCCCTGGCCCACATAAGGTGAATAACAAAAACAGGAGAGTGTGCCAAACACTAGCAAGGTGTCACTGGCTATGATACCCATAAGCCCACCCCCAACAATACTCTGCCTCCAAGAGGCATGAATTCCCAAAACTCCATCAGCTGGGAACCTAGCATTCAGAACAACTAAGTTTATGGGGTATCTGAACTAAACCATCACATTCCACCCCTGGCCCTCATAAAGTGATATCTATATATGATGTAAAATACAATGCATTCAGTCAAACTTTAAACATCACCATAGTTTTTATGAATTATAATGATGTTGATACATCCCCATAGTCCAAGATCTTTTAAATGAGCCATAATACCAAAAAAAAAAAAATCCCCCTAAAACCCATAATGGTATAGAATAAACACTCATACTGCAAAAGATGGCATTGGGAATAGCAAAGAAGCATTCACCCAATACTATATTTAAACAGAGAAAACATCAAACTCTGTAATTCTAAGTCCAACAACTCTAGCCAGTGACAAATCTCTAAGTGCAATCATTCTAGCCCGCGGTAAGTCTCTGGAATTCCAATTATGCCCCTCCAGCTAGGCTACTGACAATCCTGGAAAACTTCATCCAGGGCCAGCATCTTTCCATATCAGCCACCTCATGGTCTGACATCTCCACTGGATCTCCACAGCAACCCATGGTTCATCTTCATGGCCCCTTAGAGTCTCCATGCAGGCATCCAGCAAAACTGCTTTACACTGTCCATAGCTGTTTCCAAAACACAAGACAGTGTTGTAAAATCAGTGACACTCTCCTGCATTTCTTATACTCCACAATGCCAAGTAGGGTGCCAATTTATTAACCAATGGGGAATAAATGCCTTTGAAGAACAGGACATTCCTTGAGCACTTAGACCCCTTCAAAAGAGTCTACATTCTTCTTGTTGCCCCAGTGTAGGTCAGCTGGCCCAATCTCAAAGATTGTAATTTCTCAATTGCAGCTGAATGGCAAAAGTACACCCAAAAGGTTTTTTTTTTTTTTTTTTTTTTCTTTTCTGTGCCATATTCCTCTGATCACACAAGTTCATTCCTATGCAAAACAAGCCTGTACAACTTCTCAGGACATAGGCATAACAGCATGCTTCTTACAGATTCTGCTAGCCCAGTCCAAGCAAAGTTCTTTCTCACCCTCATAAGCCAAACCTCAGAGTCCATAATTCCTACTACATTCAGGTCTTTCAACTCTGACTAGAATAGTCCACCAAGATGTACTTACAGAACTTCAAGGATCTCTTAGGCCAAGGATTCAAATCCTTTCACTTTCCTTTTGAAAATCAGCTCCAAAAGGCCAAAGCCACACAGATAGGTGTCTAACAGCAATCCCACTCCTTGATACCACTTTACTATTGCAGTCAGGTTCATATTGCTGGTAGAAATCACTTAGTCAAGAGCAACTTGTGGGAAAAAGAGGTTTATTTTGGCTTACAGGCTCAAGGGGAGGCTCTACGAAGGCAGGGTATAAAGGTGGATGAACAGAGGTTGGACATCACCCCCTGGCCTACATAAGGTGGACAACAGGAACAGGATAGTGTGCCAAACACTAGCCAGGGGACAATGGCTATAACACTCACAAGCCCATCACCAACAATGCATTGCCTGTAGGAGGTATTAATTTCCAAATCTCTATCAGCTGGGAACCTAGCATTCAGAGCACCTAAGTTTATGGGGGGGGGGGCATTTGAATCAAACCAGCACACTAAGTATTTCATATATACTAATAATAAATAAAAAAAATTTACATTTTTTTAAAACTTTAAAAAGAAATGGCCAGAAAAATGATTAAAAAAAAATTGTCAACCTGTTTTTCTTAACATCTGCAATTGTAATGTCATAATGGGACAGATTATGTTAGTTCCCTATCATACAGTTAATCTCTGCTTGAAATTTAATGTGATAATATTAATAAGGGGAAAAAAACTTACACACACACACACACACACATAAATATATATATATGGACAACTTCTATACTTACATCAAACCATGATGTTTCCCTCCCTCATTTTCCCCTTTATAACTCTGTGCTCCATCATATCCTCTCCCTTTCTCCTTTAGTCTCTCTTTTAGTTGGGCATCATCATCTTCTTCTCCTATTATGAGGGTCCCATGTAGGTATTGCTAGGCACTATGAGGTTTGGATATCAAGGCCAATTTCTGTCCAGACAGTTGCATGTAAGAAGTGGTACCGTTCCTGTTATTCTTACATTCTTTCCACCACCTCTTTCAAAATAAACCCTAAGCCTTGGAGGGTGTGAGATGTTTCAGTGCTGGACACTCCTCTGCCCCTTCTTCTGAGCACTATCTTGCCTTTCGGGTCATCCCAGTGTTTATTGTCATCTGAAAAGAGATGATTCTCTAACCAGAGTGAAAGTAGTATTAAAATATGAATATGAACATTACTTTCAGGGCAGTTTGATGAGAATAATATATGCATTTATCCAGACAAGAGCAAACTTTATATCCCTAATGCTCATGGCCTCCCCTGCCATAGGCTTTTGATTAGGTTTTCAGTACCAGGCACTATGCCCTCCATAGAGTGGGACTCCAGTCTAATTAGAGAGCAATTGGTGTCCTCCAAAGCAGACATGTCACTATTGCACTTGTTTGGTCATTTGGCCTATCTGGCCAAACTTGAGGTTTCCAGTGTCCACTGTTTTCATTGCTGATGACTTCTGTCTCCCATAAGGCTGCATACAGTACAGCTTTTTCCAGCTTTCAGCTGGGTGGTCTAAAGGGAGAGGGTTTTCTGATCAGCACCAGCTTGATTTCTCAGTGACTTTGTTGCTCAGTATGTGAAGTCTTCATCAAGATGGTCTTACCATCTCTTTCTCAAGGGAAAACAAGGACCTTGGAAATAGTGTACTATGGGGAGGCAACAGGGACCTCCCTGGCCAACACCTCACTGGAAGGTATCCCATCCCTGGCACTGAAAATTTTCTAGTAACAATCTATGGATTCTGGATGTGCCAATATTCAAGAAAGTAGGTTTTATATGACTTATTCAGAATATCTTGAATTTTGATTGTCCCTCCCCCCACCCTTCTTTTACAAAATATCTTCCCCTGACCACACTTAGGCCTTTCCCCTCCCTGTAATGTGTTCTTCTACTTACATATATACAATAACCTCCTATTAATTCCAGCCCTCTACTCCCTCCCTTATAGTCTTTTTATAGCTTATTGGTCTCTGCTACTAATGTTTCGTTCCAGCACACACAAAATTCTATACATTTGTAGCTAGGATCCACATATGATAGCGAACATGTGACATTTGGCTTTCTGGGCCTGCCTGGGTTACCTCACATAGTATAATCATGTCCAGATCCATCCATTTCCCTGAAAGTTTCATAATGTCACTTTTCTTTACTGCTGAATATAACTCTATTGTGTAAATGTACTGCATCTTTATTGTCCATTCATCTGTGGAGGGACATCTATGCTGATTCCATTTCCTAGCTATTGTGAATGGAGCATCAATAAACATGGTTGTACAAGTATCTCTAAGGTAGTAAGGAGAGTCATTAGGATATATGCCTAGGAGTGTTATAGCTGGATCTTATGGTAAATTTATTTTGCTGACTAAAGAACCTCCACAAAGATTTCCACAGTAGCTGAAACAGATTACATTCCTACCAATAGTGTAGAAGGGTTCTCCTTTTATGGAATCATTGCCAAAATTTATTGTCATTTGTTTTCTTGCTGGTAGCCATTCTGACAGGAGAGAGATGGAATCTCAAAGTAGTTTTAATTTGGATTTCTATTATGGCTAAGGATGTAAAACATTTTTTTAAAGATATTTGTATATCATCTGCATTTCTTCCAGTGAGAACTCTCTATTTAGTTCAATAGCCCATTTTGTAATTGGATTGTTTGATTGTTATGTTTATTGACTTCTTTGTATATTCTGGATATTAATCCTCGTGAGATTGTAGCTAGCAAAGATTTTTTCCCATTCTGGAGGGTGTCTCTGTTCTATTCACAGTGTGCTTTGCTGTAGAAAAGCTTGGCAATTTCATGAGATCCCAGTGACTAATTAGTGGTTTTATTTCCTGAGCAACTGGAGTTATATTCAGAAAGTCATTACCTATGCCAATATGTTGGAGGGTTCCCTCTAGCAAATTCAGAATTTCAAGTCTGATATTTCAGTCCCTGATACACATAGATTTGATTCTTGTGCATGTAGAAAGACAAGGATCTATTTTCATCATTCTACATATAGGTATGCAATTTTCCCAGCACCACTTGTTGAAGAGCCTATTTTTTCTTCATTGAATATATTTGGCACTTTTGTCAATAATCAGCTGGCTATAGCTACCTGGATTAACATCTAGGTCCTCTATTCTGTTCCATTAATCTACATGTCTGTCGTTGTGCCAATACTATGCTGTTTTTATTACTATGGCTTTGTAAGATAGCTTAAAATCAAGTATAGTGATATCATTAGCCTTAGTTTTGTTGCTTAAAATTGTTTTGGCTATTTGAGGTTTTTTGTACTTCCAAATGAATTTTAGGATTTTTTTTTCTATTTCTGTGAAGAATGCCATTGGAATTTTAATGGGTTTGCATTAAATGTGTAGATTGCTTTTGGTAAAATTGGCATTTTCACAATATTTATTGTTTCAATCCAAGAACATGGGATGTCTTTCAATTTCCTTGTATTTCCTTGAGAATGGGGTATTGAAGTCCCACATTACAATTGGGTTTGGTTTTGTCTGTGACCTTAGGTCTAATAGTAGTTGTTTGATGAAATTGGGCACCCCCATGTTAGGTGCATATGGTTAAGATTATAATGCCCTTCTTGTTGGAGTGTTCCTTTAATCATTATAAAATGACCTTCTTTATCTTTCCTCACTGATGTTGTTTTGAAGGCTATCCTATCAGATATTAGGATAGCAGCCCCTGCTTGTTTCCTAGGCCCATTTGCTTGAAATATCATTTTCCATCCTTTCACTATAAGGTGTTGTCTATCTTTTATTGACAGATGAGTTTCCTGTAGGCAACAACTGGCAGAACCATGCCTTTTAATCCAATCTGCAGGCCTGTGAGTTTTGGTTAGTACATTGAGGCAATTGATACTAAGAGGGTTTGTTTTTTTTTTTTTTTTTTTTTGAAAGGTATGTATTTATTCTCATCATTCTTCTTATTTTTAGTGCTTCCTGTTTTCCCTTTACTCACTTGTTTTAACTGTCATTTGAGTATTGTTTATTTTTCCCTATTTCCTCCTGTGTGTGTTCTGCTTAAGAGGCATGAAGAATCTGTAGAGCTGGTTTAGTTGTCTTAAATCCCTGGTTTGTTGTGGAAAGTCCTTATTTCTCCATCGATCTGTATAGTTGTAGGATAAAGCAATCTTGGTTGACAGTTGTTATCTTTCAGAACTTGGAATACATCATTCCAAGTCCTTCTGGCTTTTAAAGTTTGCATTGAGTAATCTCCTGTTACTCTGATGGGCTTGCCTTTGTAGGTGACTGGCTTATTCTCTAACTGCTCTCAATATGTTTTGTTTGGTTTGTGTGTTTAGTAGTTTAATTATAACATGGTGAGGAGAGATTATTTCTGGGTTTTGTCTGTTTGAAGTTCTAAACACTTCTTGTATCTGCATTAGCATTCCTTTCCCAATTTGGGGAAATTTTCCTTCTATGATTTTGTTGAAAATGCCTATTAAGACTCTGGATTAAAATTCTTCTCCTTCTGTTATACCCTGAATTCTTATGTTTGATCTGTTCATAGTGTCCCATATGTCTTGAAATTTTACTCATTCCATATTCGCTTGCCTTTCTCTTTGTTGGACTGCACTGGCTCTGCCACCTGGCCTTCTAGTTCAGATATGATTTTCTCTCCTTCATCCATTCTATTGGTTAGACTTTCCATAGAGTATTTTAATTGACTGATTGTGTTATTCAGAGCTAGAATTTCAGCCTGTTTTTTCTTCAGTACTTCTATTTTCTCACTCAAACCAGCATGCTATTTAATGTTTGTACATATGAACTAAAGTTGCATGTATGAATTTTATTCAGTTTTGTTTGTGATGAATGACAACAGAATATTCTGTTATTATAGTGAAATATTTTCTATTCAATTTTCAAAATGCATTATTAAAATATCTTCTTTCATGGATGGATTATTTATAATAATCTGAATTAGTATTTTCTGAAATTAAATCCCACATAATTTCCAAAACATAATAAGAAAGAGCATATGTAGGGATAAAAATTTCCCTTCAGTTTATGAGACTATGTTTGTTGTGATTCTGATGCAAAATAGACATTGATAAAAATCTCAGTCTACTGTGATGGCATAGGTCATAAATCACTTTCCACAAACATATCAGGACCTGAATTTGGATCCCCAAAAAGCAGATAAATACAGGGTAAGCATGATGGACTACCAATAATTCTATTTCTGGGGGAAGCAATGGGATAATCAGGCATGGTGCCTAGCAAGTCTAGTCAAATCAACAAATTCTGAATTCAAGAGATTTTATCTCAGTAAATAAGGTGGACAGTGGTTATGGAAGACACATTACATCAGCCTCTAGTCTTCATATGGGCTCATGCACACACATGCACATGTTCACACATATCCACATACATGTTGAACATGCACATACACATGCATGCACATCTCACACACATGCACAGGCTATTTGAAAGGACACTGTCTTTACCAAAGTCCGTTATTAGATATAACCTTTAGAAAAATATGATATGGACTTTGGTAATGACACTGTCCTTTCAAATGGCTCATGTGGACCTTCACTTAAATGCTGAGCTAAGATTTCTTGTTTTTTAATTTTATTTGTTTATTTTTATTTATTTATTTGAGAGCAACAGACAGAGAGATAAAGAGGCAGAGAGAGAGAGTAAGAGAGAGAGAGAATGTGCACACCAGGGCCTCCAGCCACTGCAAATGAACACCAAACGCATGTGCCCCTTGTGCATCTGGCTAACGTGCCGCCTGGGGAATCGAGCCTTAAACCAGGGTCCTTAGGCTTCATAGGCAAGCATTTAACCAACCGCTAAGCCATCTCTCCAGCCCAAGATTTCTTAACTAAGATATCCCTTTAAAAATTGGCCTGTGCCTGTGTGAGAAGAAAGGAAAAGCTATATTAGTAAGTAGAGGAAAGAATGAG
Source organism: Jaculus jaculus (assembly GCF_020740685.1). Lineage (NCBI taxonomy): Eukaryota > Metazoa > Chordata > Mammalia > Rodentia > Dipodidae > Jaculus > Jaculus jaculus. Next base: position 56,216,725 of record NC_059114.1, on the reverse strand, counting down.
AGTCTAACTCTGTATGTTCAACAGTAGGCTTCTTAGATCATCATTAAACATACATAAGTAGAACATTTTCAGAGTAACTCCTCATTATCATCTCTCCAAGACACTGGAAGAATAGCTGTGCATGTTTCACCACAGCTTCCATGCTCATTTCCTCAGTGACATAGCATGGAACTAGCTGGATGCTATTTATTGCTTAAGTATTTCCTTTATTTTCTTATTTATTACCATTTAGTTAAGTATACCCAGATGATTTAACAGTGTAAGGAAAAGGAACATATTTTAAATAGGATTGAATATATTTTCTTTAGGTTAGATGTCACAAGCATATAGGATTTAACATGATTTTCTACATGTAATTATATAACTCTGGCTCATATAAAGGAGCAGATTTAGTTTATGTGCAGTTTTTTTTTTCTTTGATTATAGCTCTCAATTTCAAAATGCAGTTTATTGAAACATGTTTTATGATCACATTACTAGGGAATATTATACATATTCATGTACAATATTTTTATTTTCTTAAAGTAACAGTTAATCTCTATTTGAATCCTAAGGAGTATCTTGGTTGTAAAACTGAGCAATGTTCAACAGAGTTCAGTCATTACTATATTGTGACCTCAGGAAACATTTTATTTAGTAATGTGAAAATGTAGTTAATTTGCATAAAATATGGGTTGGTTCATGGAATATTTACCAAGATTCAATATTCAGAAGATTACCAACTAAACATTGAAACAAATAAAGAAGAAAAAAACAGACCTTCTCTTATGTTTTTAAATTCCATTTTTTATAACTTAAAATGGAAATGACTATGGGGGTCCAACTACACTGCAAATATAGGTATAGGCACAGGCACATGACATAAGTTTCTAAAATCCATCCTTAAAATTGAAACATCTCCCTTTACAATTGCTCTTACATTCTTATTCAGCCAGCCATTTGACTAAGGCTGAGAATTGCCATATCATAGGAGGAATGCTGTTGTGTTTTCAATGCTGATGTTTATTATGTAACTTCTGCACAACAATATAAGTTTGATATATCATATGCATTTGTTTTGTAGGAATTGATCAATTAACTTGAGAAAACTTTATGTAGTGTTGATTCAGTCATATAACAAGCATAATTTAATATAAATGGTGCATAAAACATTGATTCTGCCCAACTGCTCAGCAGAATTAGTGTCACTAAAGAAGGCAGCCAAGCTGAACTAACAGTATTAAGCATTTGTGCAATTTATCTCATGGTATAATGAACACTAAATGATATAACGACCAACAAGATTAATGATAATCCAAACATGTTAGTGAGATTCATGCTATAGAAGACCAGCTCACAGTTTTACTTGGTAATCAATAATCTGAAGACAAATTTTACCAACAGGGGTATAAAGTAAAGCAACAGGAAAAAGGGAAACTATTGCTGCTACATCTTCATTGCTATAGCCTTTAAAATGTGTGTTCAACAGCTGGGCGTTGTGGCTTCTTACTGAAATTCTCACACTCAGGAGTTTGAGGCAGGGGGTTTTCATGACTTTTAGGAAAGTCTAGGCTACATAGTAAGTTCATGGCAAGCCTAAGCTACAATATGAAACAATGCCTTAAAAATATATAAAAAGTTGAGACTGGCATGAATGTCTGTAATGCCAGACCTGAATAGAGTAGAGGTAGAAGGATCGGTGGCAAAAACAACAGCTTTGGGTTGAAGGACAGACTTTCTCAAGGAAGCAGACAAATGACCCACAAAAAGGAGTACTCTTGACAATTTCTGGCCTCTGCACATGTGAACACTGGGTTCATCTGTACACACAAGTGCACACATTGCATACATATCCCATCCGATACTACACACTTGGGGTGCACACATGCCAAAAAACATTTATATGTAATATATATGTAAACATTTTGATAGACTTATTTTCTGGAATTTTAATTTAAAGTTTTAAATTAACTCAAGCAGTTTGCTCCTTACATTTCTCTGAATTGAGGAAATTCCCAAATGACTAAGAATGTTTCTTTACTAGTTCCACTAAAAATTGAGAGATATTTATCAATAGTTTTTTTTGTATTCTTAAATAAATGGATTTCTTATTTTTGATATTTTAATTTAAATTTTTGACATCTTCATACATGTATACAATGTATTTTGATCTTATCTCCCCATCTTCCCCTCTTGTTATTCTTTCTGTCCCTCTAAAACCTTACTTTTTTGGGACATGATCTTGTATAGCCCAAACTAACTCCAGTTTATTGTGTGTCCAAGGGTAAAACTGAACTCTTGATCCTCCTGTCACCACTTCTCCAGTATTCTGCTCATAGGTGAATACCACCATGTCCAGCCTCTAGTGTACTTCTTTAATAGCTTTACTTAATGTAATTAACTAAAAAAATAATTGTCTTAAGCCAAAAATATTAATATATATTTAGTTTTTACTAAATATGCTGCTTGTGCCTTGAACTACCGCCAATGGTTACTTTGTCTCCAACACAAAGTTTAAATTTTATTCCCCTGGCTAACTCACTATAAAAACAAAGAATTTGTATCCTGGCTCTTTACATTCAAGTAGGTCTTATACTAAAATTGCATGCAAAATTCTTACACAATAAAACATACACCACTAGTAGCTACTCTGTATTTACTATACCTAAATTTTTCTCTCACATCATTTGTGGGTAAATGTACATATTGAAAGTACTTTTTTTTTTTGTTTGTTTGTTTTTTGGTTTTTTTGAGGTAGGGTCTCACTCTGGCTCAGGCTGACCTGGAATTCACTATGTAGTCTCAGGGTGGCCTCGAACTCACGGCAATCCTCCTACCTCTGCCTCCCGAGTGCTGGGATTAAAGGCGTGCGCCACCACGCCCGGCCCCATATTGAAAGTACTTAAAAACATGAGATTTTAAGACAGCAAAAGTAATGAAATTTATTGTCTTTCTATACTTCAGGCAGACCATCAAGCACTTCAAAAGTAATATTTGTCCATTCTGTCAACTTCTTAAGACAAGTTGTGAATATTACAACTGCTTATAGATGTTGATATAGAAGTGAGTAAGAGTAAGAGACATTAAGCCATTTGCTGTTAGCCCTCACTATCAGGTAGGATATCAGGCACAAAAATCTGTCAGTATTACTTAGATTATGTATGATTAATTCAAAAAGAAATTTCTCTATTGCAAACCAGTTTTGGAAAGATGAGTCAAATTTTTAAATTTTGTTTTTCATGTGTTTGACTTTGTCATGCCCATCCCATTTAAATAAAGCAATCCCTTGTTATTTTACTTATCTAATTAAATCCACATGATTACAAATAACAGAATATCATGGTTATTTTCAAGAGAAGTCACACATGTTGGCCTCTAGAAGGGCAGTAACAAGAGTGAAGAAATTACTATAGGTTTTTCACTGTCATATCTATCACTTCACTCCCCGGGAAGCTAGGCACATGTTGCTTTTCCTTGAGTTACAGCTCCCTTCCTGAAGGGATATGTTCACTTGATAGCTTATGTTCACTGGGAGATTTTACCCCTTCTTAACAACTACTTGCATTTTCAAAATCTTAGGGTTTCTGTTACAATTTGTAACAACTGCCTGCTTGAGCTCCTATTCCTAACTGCTGTGCTGTATAAATAGCTTTCTTACTTTTCCAAGGCCATTTGATTAACTAAGTCAGTTTTAGCAAAACTAATCATGAAAACTCACATGTATACTGGTCAGGAATTCTTCTATGAAGCTCCAGTCCTAGCCACAGTAGCATTAGCACTGTTGGAATGAATAGATAGACAGACAGACAGACAGACAGACAGACAGACAGACAGATAGATAGATAATAGATAGATAGATTTTTTTTTCAAGTCTAGCTGCGTTGATTATGGGATGATGAACATTTGAGAGGGTGTAAGCTGGCCAGCTCCATATTTGAGCATTCAGCACCAATATGTTGGTTGTTACAATCTCTAGATATTGATATGCATCATTTGACAAAAAATAATTTTGATCCCCACTCCCAAAATATAAACCTTGTCCATAGTTCAGTATATCTTAGTCAAATAGTGATTTGCTGAATTTGAATCATACTGTATACATGCATATAAATCTACATATAATGAATTTTTTTTTTGGTTTTTCAAGGTAGGGTCTCACTCTAGCCCAGGCTAACCTGGAATTCACTATGGAGCCTCAGGGTGGCCTCGAACTCATGGTGATCCTCCTACCTCTGCCTCCCAAGTGCTGGGATTAAAGGCGTGTGCCAGCACACCCAGTCATATAATGCATTTTTATCTTACATACACAATTAAACTCTAGTACCCTCTTTCCTCTGACTCTAACCCTTCATAAATAGTACCATTATAGTGTCATAATGTTTTTATAGTTTGATCCACTGCATGCAATAAGAGTTGCTTGAATGATCACAGGTATAAATTCATAACATTACAATGAGCTTGTCAATATTACACCATGGGTAACAGAAAGGCGTGGAATATTCCACTTCAAAAGTTATTAATTACAATGAACAGGAGAGGGTAAGTTACATTTTTAAGTGGTTTGGATATAGTGTGCATATATATATATATATATATATATATATATATATATATATATATATACAGTTTTTTTATATTTTGTTATGTGTATATGTGTGTGGCAAGTATGCATATGTAGGCATGGCTTCACTTGTATAGAAGCACAGATGTGTGAACTTAGGCATATCATGTATGCACATATCTGAGAACAGCTAGAGGCTAACACGAGGTGTCATCCTCAATTGCTTTCCACTGTTGTCTTTCAGATCATTTCTTATTGAACACAAAGCTCATCGATTTGGCTAGACTAGCTAGTAAGTGAGCCCATAGGATGCCCTGTCTCCTCCTACCCAGCACTGTGATTACAGACACTCGCTGTTATGCCTAACGTTTACTTGGGTGCTTGGAATACAAACTCTTGTCCTCGTATTTTCACAACAAGCCTCTCAACCACTGAGCCATCTACTAACTCTGCTTTTTATCTGTCTTCAGACAGAGTCTCACTAAATTGTACTGGTTGACTTTTGGCTCACTCTCAGGCAGGGTTGGACATTGAACTTGTTATCCTCCTGCCACAGCCTCCCAAGAAGCTAGAGTACACTATATCTCAGGACCATTTTTTTCTTACAATAAAAATGTATTTTATATTTTGTGTCCTCACACTGGCACTTTAGAATATTAATTATAAATAATTAGAAACGATTTACATATACACACTCTCTCCATAAAACTACCTTATTTGACATTTTATGAAGCCGATGGAAAATTTATTCAATTTTTCAAATAGAGAACATTTATTTATAAAGGGGTTCTACTGGTAGGAATTGAGACTAGTGAGATGGTACATAACTTATAATAATGGCAATCCATTCTTAACTCTTACCTTTAGCACTCTGTCAGGTCCTGGAGTAACTTATGGAAAACATAGGTTCATTGAAAGTTGGTTGATCTCTTTATGCCCATTGATAATGTAGAATATAATGTTGCATTTCAGACCAATTTCAACTAGTTAAAGTATGTCACAGTTAGTTTCATATTACTGGGATGAACCTCTAGACCAGGAAACCCTTATAGAAGGAAGGGATTTATTGAAGCTTACAGATCTAGGAGTAAGTTCCATAATAGCAGAAAATGCTAGTTCCCTTTTACAGGTCCACACAGAGAGAAATATCAACACCTGCGCTATAAACAAGCACACTCCAGGAACACCGGCAGCACTCCAAAACTCTGTAAACCTTTGAGTATAATTTCAGATCTGTCCCCAAACTTCAGAGCTAGACCCTTAGATCTAACCATAGTGACACCTCCTCCAGCAAAGTTAGAAACTTTAATAAAGGTCCTAAATCTATTGGAGGGGTCATCCATTCAAACTATCACATTCTGCCTCCCAGTTCTCAATGGATTCATAACCATCCTACATTGAAATTGTATTTAGTCCAGTTTAAAGATTGGCATGGTCGGGCTGGAGAGATGGCTTAGCGGTTAAACACTTGCCTGTGAAGCCTGAGGACCCAGGTTCGAGGCTCAATTCTCCAGGACCCATGTTAGCCAGATGCACAAGGGGGCACACACGTCTGGAGTTCGTTTGCAGTGGCTGGAGGCCCTGGCGCGCCCATTCTCTCTCTCTCCCTATCTGCCTCTTTCTCTCTGTGTCGCTCTCAAATAAGTAAATAAAAATGAACAAAAAAATTAAAAAAAAAAGATCGGCATGGTCTTATCTGAGAGATTTTAGATTGTCTCATAGCCGTGAGTCCTATGAAATCAAAACAAGTTATTTACCTCCAACCTATAAAGTCACATAGTAAACATTTCCAGCTGCTATAATGCATAACAAGGAGAGACAGGAACAATGCAAATTCAATAAACATCAAGCAAACATCTGCAGTTCAAGTCCAATATCATAATCAGTGATTGGCAATCTCCAGATTTTCCCATTCTTCCCCTCCAGCTGGGCTGAATAGCCAGGGAAACTTCCATCCCAACCCAATTGTTCTCCCTTGTAGCCCTTGAATAGTCCTGGTATACCCCAAATTTCTTCAAGTCTCCATGAAAACCATGGTCCACCTTCCAATGGCGCCAGTGACCTCTCAAATCATCATGCTGTGCCTATATGCCACATCTCAACAGCAGCTCCTAGAACAGTGTGCATTTCAAGATCCACCCCATACATTTTTCATGCTTTTGAAATCAATACCAGATGTGTAGGACACAGTCATATTCTTAATTCAGGGACAAAATAAATTCGGACTTTGAAGAGCAGATTCCTTTCAGTCAACTCCATTCAAAAGAGTTTGTGTTTATACCATTCACTTTTTCTTCAGGCATCCTTTCTATTATTTCAATGTGAAGTACTTGGGCCATCTTCATTCCAAATGCTAATGTATTTGAAAATAGTAGCTTCAGTAACCTAAAACTACCCTCTGTGCCATAAATTTTAAACTTGTTTGAATGTCTCCAATTTTAAATCTCATATCTCTCAGATCCAAATCTTTAGCCAAGCACTTAAGTCTGTTACAAATTTAACCTTGATCAAACTCTCAGCATGGGCAACAGAATGCAGCCAGCCCTTATGCCAATAGTCCAGTTCCAACAAAGTTCTCTGCCTTCTTTCCTTCCTCTTAAAAGTTCATAAGCACAGCCTCTAAACACAATTCTCTCTGCACTTAGCATTTGCAAATTCTTACTAGAGTAGTTAATAAAATTTAGCTTACCATTCTGTAAAGTATCGTCAGTTGCAAGTACCAAGTCCATGCACATTTCACCAAATGAAAAGCTCCAAAGACTAAGATTCACATGAGCAGATTCATCACACAGAACACCCTACCCTCTGGTACCAATTCTGTCACAGTCAATTTCACATTGTTGTGATGAAACCTCAGAACAGACACAACTTATGGGGGGAAGAGATTTATTGGAGAAGTTTACAGATCCATGGGAAGTTCCATAAAGGCAAGAAAAACCTGTCCCCCTTTTACAAGTCCTCACAGAGAGATCTATCACCACCAGCAAGCACATTCCAGGAACCTACACAGAACTCAAGCATTCTTTGACATGAATTTCAGATTTTCCCCCACACCTTACAGCTGGACCCCTAGAATCCACCCACAGTGGCATCTTCTCTGGTCAATTTACAAGCTTGAATAAAACTCCTGAATCTATTTGGGAACATCCATTCAAACTACCATAATGTAGAAACCCCATATTTAGATAATATTTTATATGCACATTATTTATTCTCACAATCTTTTCAAAATATACCTCCTCCCTTATCCTTTAACTACCATTATTAGTATAGAAAAGGAAAGAAATGATTTTACACTTACTATTTCCTTCAGAATCCAAAAATAGGCAACTGATCAGGAATTTCACTGAAGGGTGTGGTAAAATAATGCTATGTAATTACCACCAAAAATTTGAAGATCATGCTAATCAATGCAAATCTATTTGATTGAAGAGGATGAAGCATTGAAGAATCACATGTGGTCATGGGGCTGGCATTACTGGAAGAGAAAATTAGAAAAGCTAAATGAATGCAATTCTATCCAGCTGCAGCTTAAGAACAAATATGAATAGATGGAAAATATGTTATCAAGATTTAACATAAATAGCTTTCCAGTGAAGGAGAATGGGACTCATAATCCTCAGTTTAACCTTGGTGCCTGGTAGCATTTTTCTTTTTGAGTTTTCTCTGTTTTCATCATATACCACAGGAAATGTATCAGGGTAATAAAAGCAAATCAGATGTGATATTGATTTATATAAAAATGGCAAAGACTTTTGTGGATTATATCAATTATTATTGAACTATGGAATTTTATTTGCCTAAATTCTTCACCTTCAAACTATGAGCACAATGTATTCTTTTACCTATAATATTCTATGTGAAACACTGTGCAAATTTAAAAATACATGTATCATAATTGCTATCTATTCAAACATATCTATCAGAAATTACTCAAGAGAATTAATACTGACACATAAAAGGCATGAGTAATAGTTGGTAGAGGAGGATACTCTATGGTTTTGTCTAGAGAGACAAATAGGTGAGGCATCTGAGTTACACCAACTAAGAGGATATACTTAATTTTGCTAGTATTGACATGTTCCCAAAATGTACTTCTTAATGTTTACATCTCAAGGTGAGCAGACATAGTAAAATTCTAGATTTTAAGTAATAGTAATCTGTTTTTCAGATAGTATTATTCAAGATTATGCTGCTGAGGATGTCAGGAGGTGCCTATCATGTTAAATATTAAATAGACAAGTAGATGGTATGAATAGAATGTAAGAAATCCAATGTTTGCTATGTAAAATGACATCTGAGAGACTGATACAAGGTGTATAAGTGTTATACAGGAAGGCATATGTGAGGATGTGAAACATCTTCAGTGTGAGGCTATGTCCTGTGCATCCGACATGGTCAGACATCTCCTTGACTTTGCTCTAACTGGACAACAGCAGCCATTTTATGTAACACATCTGCTATTCTTGCTCTGGATCATGATTTTTTGACCTGGGATTTTCCAGTTGGTATGGACTGACTATCCAGAGATTAATGCTTTCCTACCTACCCCCCCCCATACTTCCCAGGCTTACTGGTGTTGCATAGAAGTATCTTGGATACAAATGAGTGATTTGTCAAGTTAGGGCTTAGAGTGAGTCAAAATAATAAAAAAGTTATAGGTTGTGGTCACTCCCTTCCCTCTCCTTAATCATAGGCCTGATTTTACTCTCAGCAGCCATGGACTCGGCTCAGCTTCCCTTCCTGTGCTTTAATGTCATAACAATCTCCCTTCACAGTGAGAATGAGCTTGCAGTGGTACATCCCATTTCCTAACCTGGGAGACAAATTGATCTTGTTCTGTGGTTTTTCAAAGAAATCCCACTTGCAAAGTCTCAAGCCACATATTCAAACATAAATTATGTCAGTAATTAAATAATGATTTACCCTCCATGCCCTGCCTTTATTTATTTTACATTTTATATGAGTCAGAAATTGAAAGTGGAGAAGGCTATTTTAAATTTTAATCAGCATCAACATTTCTATGTAGTTATGTGGCCCTGTGTGATATTTCAGTATATATATATATAGCTTAATGATCCAGTAAGGGCAATTAACACATATGTCACTTAAAACATTTATCACTGTGTTACCCAGGGTGGCCTGGAACCTGTGATCCTTCTGAGTCAGCTTATAGACAAGCTAGAATTACAGGTTTGCAACTCTATATGCAGTTCATAGTTATTTATTTTTGGTAAGAACATTCAAAATTCCATTATTTGGGTACACTGAAATGTACAATAAGCTATATAAACCAGAAATCACTTTGTGGAACTATAGAACATCTGGATTGTTATTAAAATCCATAATATCCAGTTTAATGAATTTCACACAATAGGATTATCAAAAGTCAATCTATAGTTATAGACAGGGCCCTGGAAGAGAATAAGAATTAAAAAAAAAAAGAATTCTGAATGAATTATTTTTTAATATTTATTTATTTATTTAACAGAGAAAGAGGGAGGGAGAGAGAGAGAAATGGGCAAGCCAGGGCCTCCAGCCACTGCAATCAAACTCCAGATGTGTGTGCCCCCTTGTACATCTAGCTAATGTGGGTCCTGGAGAATAGAACCTTCAGCTTTGCAGGCAAGTGCCTTGACCACTAAACCATCTTTCCAGCCTTGATTTTTTTTTTCAATAAAAGGAAGTGGTAAACTATTATCTATGAACAAATTTGAAACCACTGCTTATTTTTGTAAATAAAATATCATCAGGAAATAGCCATACTCATTTTTGTATTGTTTATGGCTATATTCACTCTGCAATGGGAGTCCAGTAGTTGGTACAGAGCCCAAAGCCCAAGAAATTATTTGCTTGTTAGCAGGATGCTACCTGAACCTTATAGAACTGTACAAAAAGTCTTTAACTAATACAACCATGAATTTATAGAAGAAAGGAACACTAGGTCACACAAAAAATTATATTAGTGATACTGTGTTTTGAACCTCTTAGGTTAAATACTAGAATTTCTTGAAATGTTGGAATATAGTAATTATTTTTATAAATATCTAAGTAAAAATGCTTATGCCATTTGATTTAGTATTTCCTAAGAAAGTGGCCATCTTGTCTCTTTTTCATATTGGGAAGTAATAGTCATAAACAAAGATAAAATGCATAAATCAGGTTTATATGGAAAAATAAATATCTGTTTTGGGGGGTGTGTTCTCTAAGGATTCTTTTTTGGAAGAGTCTGCCATTTGCAGGGAAGGTGCTTGGAAATTGGGGATACCAAGACAAATCTCACTTTTTTCTTTATTCTCTAGCACATAATAATATCATTTTTGCATGGGATGGATTTACTTAATCTGTGTAGTAAAATATGTGCTAAAGTTATAGTTATTATTTTAACAAACTCTGTAATTTCAGGGGCTTGAAAATATAAAAAAAAACTAACTCCTAATATAGTTTAGGAGGTGTGTTATAGTTGGCAGGTGAACATTCTTTATGTAGTATTTCAGATACCAAGCCTTTTCCATTTTCTAGACTTTTCCATTACATGACTCTTTCTGGATGTCCAGAGCCCATAGATCAGGAGGAAAAGGTTGTGAAGAATCTCACTTAGCTGCTACTTCCACTAGACTGTGGGCAGGGGTTCGGTTTCTTGTTCTCCCCACACCCATGTTAAAGATTTTACCAACTTTTTTTTCTTGTATCTCACATTTGGAGCCACTAACTTCTAAATCCATCTTTGTAAAAGGAAATACCCAAAGAGAAACTAAATCCTGGAGAGGGAAAATGTATTCCAAAAGCCAAGTCAAACATCCTTCTGGGTAGCTCATTTAGCTAATATTAGTCTTGATTTACTTGGCTTCATTTTAGTAATTAGGGCAGCAGTTTTCTTCTATGGGTCCAAATAAAATAATTTGGAATGAGCCTGCAAAAGTGCTAGTGGGGCAGGCATACACTTTGGACAAGTGGTGAACAATATGAGCTGTAAAAAACAAGACATAAAAAGGTAAATAATAAGACACAAAATGGCTCTTTCTTTTCTCACATATGGTAGAGAATTCCCCATTTGTTTGTAGGTTTTACTGACATATAGTGTAAATTAATGTCCCGGAGGTGACACCCATAGGAGATTTTTATTTTGATCACTTCCATTCTTTTAATGGAGAAAAGTAAGGCTTGGAGAGTTTCAGTGGTTTGGTCAATCAGATAATCAGTAATGGAAGATGCCATCTTTTGGTTCAAATTTCTGCTTCATTTTTGTCTGTTTTGTCCATTATACTGCACTGTGTCTCTGCAGAATCAGAGCATCAACTTTGATGGACTCATTAGCGTTAGTTAAAATGCTGAGTTGGCTGCATTGTTTTCTTCTTTATGTGCTGGTGTTCTTGTCTCTTGTTACACAAAGAGAGATTCTCTCCTGTTAGTTCAAAAACAGATATAATGCTTTCACCTGCAGCTCCCTGGATGAGAGAGAGCCAAGTTGGATAGATTGATGTCTGTACTCTGTGTGGCTGGGTCAGACGGAGTTAATTAAGCACACTCTAGGCCCCCAAGCTAGAAAGTACTTTTGGATGAAGTTCAGAGAAAAGTCCCTGAAGCTAGCATGGAGCTGGCTCCAACTTCCTTCTGCTGGCTAATACAAATATTATTATGTGTCCTATTAATCAGTTACAGTTTTTGACTTTGTGACCCTCTGAAGGAAGAGTTTTCTACAAGGCTGTGTGAAGTTTTTCCTTTTATTTGCTTGATATTTCTTAGTCATTCCTTCTAAGAATAAACTCCTTCTGAGGCTTCCACACACAACTCTAAGAATAGTAAAGAAACAACATAAATAAAGTTTTGCTAAATTTTAATCTTTAAACTATCAGGATACATTCAATTTCCTTTGCAGTGCCCATATGTGGATAATAGGAAAGTATTATCTAATAAATTTGTATACCCAGTTTACAATAAATAAAATTTTCAATGCTTATCTTTCCAATACAATTTTGATGTGATAAAATATACATTCAGTGGAATTGCCAAATCAAAGCCAATATAGTGATTTTTAAGTTTTTTACTGTATTTGTTTTCTTTTTCATATACTCCAGAGTATCTGGCATACCCATATTGCACTAAAATAAATTAAAAAAATATTGCAGCATTTTTTTTTCACTTTAGTGCATCTTTAAACATCAGAGGAGAAGTGTGAAAAAATAAATAAATTATTTTTAGAAATACATATGTATTTATATTTAATTGGAACTTTGGAATTATTATGCTGCTTCAAGACACTGGCTTTATCTAAACTTTCTTACAAACGCATATGAAAGTAGCTTTTTGGAGCTGGAGAGATGGTTTAGCAGTTAAGCACTTACCTATGAAGCCTAAGGACTCCAGTTCAAGGCTCAATCCTAGGACCCACGTTAACCAGCTGCACAAGGGGTGCATGCGTCTGGAATTCATTTGCAGGTGGCTTGAAGCCCTGGCACTCCCATCTGCTCTCTCTCTCCTCTGCCTCTTTCTCTCTCTGTCTGTCACTCTGAAATAAATAAAGAAAGAAAAAAAAAAGTAGCTTTTTGCTCATGTAACTTGCTCAATAATACAGGCTAACCTTAGTTACTCATTATCTCCAGCTTCCTTTAAATCAGTAATTTCTGTAAAATTCTCAAGAAAACTTGAGCAATTTCACATGTTTCACACAGATAAATTTTTCTACACACAGAGAAACAGAAATCAAGCAAGGGTTGATTTCTGCCACACAAGTGGCTAAGTTATATAGCAACTACTACGGAGACATAGCCCATTAGCAATGTTCAAAACAGTGAGCATAGCATTCAAGTACACGATTGAATTACATATGATTCAGCTCATACATTTCAAAATGAACCCATGCATGTGCTTTAAAAATATTTTTATAAATATGCTACATGTTTTGATGTTTATAATCTAAACATAATTCGGTCTATTATGGAAAGTATGATATCAAGAATTCAAGTGTTTATTGTCAAAGCACTTTTATTTTTTTCTACTATTTTGGAATACATGTATATTGATTCAATATAAAATTTGGCCATTAAGTTTTCTTTTTATTTTGAAGTTACCTTGTAGTTTGGATGGAGCTAAAATTTCTTTTTAGAGACACTTTTTCTGCTACTATTTAACAGATTTATCTTAAAAGCTTGTATAGTACATGAAAAGATACTTTGAAAACTTCAGTCCAAGAAACTTACAAAGAAACATCTAAATGCACATATGTGTGTACACACATACACACACACACACACACACACACACACACACACAAACACACACACACTGCTCCATAGTAGAATCAGTGAATCTGATAATAGGGTGGTGTGATGGAGGATTGAGAATTGATGATTTGCTACAGACATATAATAGAGAATAGTCATTTGTTCCTATGTTACCCATGTGCATGAAAAAAACATCTCAATCTATATTGCTATCAATTTTGTAAAATTTAGGGCAATTGCAAATCATGCCTTAGAGTTATTGCATTAGTTCAATTTCATTAGTTTTAACAAAATATCTGAGACTGTGAGCAATTCATCAAGAAGAGAGGTTTATTTTGGCATAGTTCTAAAGGTGGGTAGTCTTAAATTAGGGCACAGCATCTGGTGAGGGGCTCATGCTGTTTCAACCTAGGGCAGAAAGCAGAACTAGAAGCAGCAGTCCCACAAGAGCACTTTTCATGAAAGAAAGGAACTTTTTAATGAGGGCTCTACACTACAAGCCAAACTTCTACTAGTCCATACCTCCCAGTATTGCTGCATTGAGGAATTACTATTCCAGCATATGAACCTTTGTTAGATACATGCAACCATAGATCTAAGCTTCAAAATAGCTCACTGTCTATGCAGACCAGTATTGCAAAATATATCATCATTAAATTTTCATTGCAAAATTGTAGGCCTTCTATAACTTCATTCTATGTCATCATATCTCATTCTATGTTTTCATTGCCATTCCCTGCATTTTTATCTCCCACAGCTTTTAAGCAAACAACTGCTGAAGTAATCTTTTGAGTCAAAAAAATTGAAAATGGCTCAAGGATATGATGCAGCTGTCAGTTGAACAAGATACTTTTAGATTAAAGCTACCAATGCAGTGTAAAGTAATCTCAAAAATGCCCAGGTCATTATACCCCATTGTAATATATGTAGAAATTAAAAGTTCTTCTATCTTTTTGTTTGTATTGTCTCTCATCTATGGATAAAAAAGTAAGATATTTGGATGCAAAAATTTAAAATAATTATTGACATGATAACAATAATAGAATAATGAACATCAACTTGCAATAACATTATCATTTTTACAAAAAAAGAGAAATTTCAGATATTACAAGAAAGAAAAGGAGTAAAATGCAAAATCTCCCAATAAAGTATATGTTTGTGACAACAAATCAAAGTGTGGCCTTAAACTTAAAATTTGTAAAAGAAATTTATTAACACATTATCTAAAAGAGATTAATTTAGAAGTTTACATAGTTGAAATTATAAAGGAACAATATTTTATAAGTAAATATAAAATAAATACAATAATAGATATAAATATATTAACAAATATATTTAATAAATATAAATGTATTTATGTTTATTACATAAATAAATATGTGTAAATATACATATTTATAAATAAATATATAAATCTTACTTCAAAATGATCTTTCTTTTTATAGTTTAAGAAAAATATATATTATTTTTATGATTTAATTATATTAAGGTTTAAAATTAAATATGTTATGATTGAACTTCTCAAAACTTTGTTATTTTGTATCTAAAGTAAGTTAGCAATATAAGTTTTATTATAATTCCTAGTTCAATTGGTGTTTTAACTTGAAGGAATTCAAAATAAAGAGATTTAAATTATCTCATAAGTCAACACATTAACCTTTTTGAAGTAAGTAACAAACACATACTTAGAAATAAAATTGCATTTCATATAAATCTTAGTGACAAAGACATTGCAGTAAGATAGTACAAAATTTACTTTGCAAATTAGGGGATAAATGTGAAGAAAGGGATTCTGCTGGAATAGACATTAGGAGTTGGTCTTCTGTGAAGTGAAATTCAGACAGTGCCCAAATTCAATATTTTCTCAGAACCCTACAGAATAAAGAAGAGATCTTACACAAATTGTGTATTAAAAAAATAATCAGGGGGCTGGAGAGATGGCTTAGCATTTAAGGTGCTTGCCTGTGATGCCTAAGGACCCAGGTCTGATTCTCTAGTACCCATGTAAGCTAGAGGCACAAGATGGTTGCATACATGTGGATTTCATTTGCAGTGGTTGAAGGCCCTGGCAAACCCATTCTCTCTCTTCCCATCTGTCTGCCTCTTTCTCTCCCTCTCTCAACTAACTAACTAAATAAATACTATTTTTTTAAAAGAATCAGTAGCACTTTTTTACAATTTACCAAAATGTAAATGGATCCCACTCAAAAACTAATCATCTTTTAATTTGTATTATGTTCTTGAAACATTACCGGTGAAATTTGAGTAGAAATATCTAAAGGAGCTTAAGAAAAACAAATTAGATAAAATACCTCATACAGACCCTGGCTTTCTCTTCATCAGGTGTGTGTAGAATCCTACTGACTATCATGCTTGAAGTTATGTAACTTAAATTACTTCATATGTCCAACTGAGAGTGCACAGAAGTGATACATGTCTTTTCCTTCCACAGGCTCAAAGGATCAGGCTTTGTCGCCCTCTCTTTTTTCTCTTTCCAGGATCTAATGACTAGATAGTCTGCTTGCATCTCAGTGTGAAGACAGGTAGGTGGGTAACCTTCTAGAAGAGTGGAGGCATTGGGATAGCATCAGCAAATTGTGGCCATTGTGTCCCTTAAGCACCTGAAATGCATTCTTCGAGGAACATGGCACATATCTAAGAAATTACAATATTGAGGTAGATCTATTAATTTTAACAGTTTTATAGAATTAAGAGTACATTTGAAAGGACATGTTTTTCAAACTCTTGCTCTAGCCTTACCCAACTAATGAAACCGTTTTCAGTTTCAATTATTGCCTCTACTCCTAACCTCTAGCTTTGAAAAAGTCTGTTCAAAGCATCAGGGGCTTTTATGTACAGTCACTTTAAATAATGGCAGAGGGAAGTTTGTGTACATATTTGGGTTTAGAAAAAAAAAAGTGTCCCTTATTGCAAACGTTAGGTGTGAAAGAATCGAGCAACAATAAAATTGGAATATGAAATTCCATACCCTAAGGACAAGAAATCACCAGAAACCAAGCATCTGTTATGTACATTTAATCTCTTTTGTCTATCGGTTATCTATCAGTACATTTACATCTGTGTAAATACTGTTTGTAAACTCTAAAATACCCCAAATATGAGTTATCAAACATGGTATGCAGATTTAATAAAATACTGATACTAAATGAAGTATATTTTAAATATTTTTTGTTCATTTTTTTTATTTATTTGAGAGTGACAGACACAGAGAGAAAGATAGATACAGAGAGAGAGAGAAAGAGAGAGAGAGGGAGAATGGCCATGCCAGAGCCTCCAGCCACTGCAAACAAACTCCAGATACGAGCGCCCCCTTGTGCATCTGGCTAACTGGGTCCTGGGGAATCGAGCCTCAAACGGGGGTCCTTAGGCTTCACAGGCAAGCGCTTAACAGCTAAGCCATCTCTCCAGCCCCTAAATGAAATACTTTTTTTTCTGGTAAATGCTGTACTGTTCAAACTATCTAAGAACAACAACAAAAAAAGGCTTTATTATAATTACAAAGAGTAGGAAATGAACATAGTTTATTTTGCTTATTTTACAGTTCAGTCAAGTGTTTTATATGTGCTTGAAATTGTTCACTATATATATATATATATATATATATATATGACTCTAAAAGCACTTTAAATGCTGCACATTTTATTACTTATAGCTAATATGAAATGCATGACTATTACTACATAATTATATAATAATTATATTATATATTATATATTGTATATGTAATTATATAAATAATATATATTATATGTAATATAATAATATATATTATTACTATATAATTAGGCCAATTAATTTTTTAATGTCTTCCCCAATAACCTTTTCACTCAAATAGAAATAAAAAATAGGAAAACAGAGAGCATCATCAAGACCTATAAGTCAAGTTTCTTTTGTCTTTGATTCTGTGGGATAAAGTAATTGAAATTTAAAATGAAACTGAACTAAGGCAACGTGAAGACGAAACAAAGTAAAAAAGGAAAAAGTGAGAGGATGGAAACATCAATGATCCAGAGGAGATACAGAGGTTTATTATTGGTATATCAACATTGTAAATGAAAACCCATCTTGTTCTGAGGATATGCATGGAAAACACCTCCTAGGAACTTTGTAAAGTTATCCTATAGTGCAGTAACTATAGCTTTTCCATTCTTTGACATGGGAAAGATGAAGCAGAAATAGTTTGAACATAATCAAGAGACAAAGCAGATAAAATGTATTCCATGCGTTGGTAGTCACGGGGCTATTCAAAATAAATGACTTTATAGGAAGTTGTTCTAACTGGTTCTAAATAGGATGTACTTTGCCCAAGATATTTACATAGTTTCCATCATATAGAAAATAAAAAGGAAGATAACAGAAAATTTCTTTTCATAGTCCTGTATGTCTCAAAGCCATTATTTAAAAAATTAGCTACATCAATTTTCAAAGTAAAATTTATCTTACACAGCAGATCTTTGCAGCACTTTCTGTTCTTTTATTTCTGTTTTCAGAGATTGTTATGGGGGCCATAAAATCCATCCTACTAACTTTATGTCACTTTTTAGAAGGCACTTAAAAAGAAGAGCTGAAGGCTAGAATATTGCAATGTTTGGTTGTTTTAACTTGTAAGTAATTATCCATTTTGTGAGATTATAAACAAATCCATTTTCTAGTGCAAAAAGTGGTAGCCATAGCACCATCAGCTGCACCATTCATGGGAGGAGCAGCTACCAAACCAACTGCTAGGACTTCAATAAAGTGAGGGTACCATGGATTAGCTCTGTATCACTTCTTTTTTTGTTTTATTTTTTTATTTTTTTTAATTTAATTTATTAGTTTTCATTTCAGTGAATACAGGCAGTTTGGTACCATTATTTAGGCTCATCTGTGATCTACCCCTCCCATTAGACCCTCCTTGTTAATGAAATGGGTCATTCATTGTGGAGTTAGCCCCCAGTTATTAGTATTATTTTATTTTTTATTTATTTATTTGAGAACGACAGACACAGAGAGAAAGACAGATGGAGGGAGAGAGAGAGAATGGGCGCACCAGGGCTTCCAGCCTCTGCAAACAAACTCCGGACGTGTGCGCCCCCATGTGCATCTGGCTAACGTGGGACCTGGGAAACCGAGCCTCGAACCGGGGTCCTTAGGCTTCACAGGCAAGCGCTTAACCGCTAAGCCATCTCTCCAGCCCTTTGTATTACTTCTTTGTCTTTCATTTTCTGCTTGTGGGGATGGAAACTGAATACTGACATGTTAGAGAAGTGTTCTATCTCTGAGCCATCATGCTCTGCATTTCTCATTTATGTCTTTCAGTTCTCTATTTTGTAGACACTGACCCAAAGGGTTAATTAGAGTTAATCATTTTAGCCCTATATCCCTTTTTGACACAACTATTTACTAATATATTTTATTAGTCTTCTTACATTAAATAAAAACTTAATCTATATACTGTTAGGTGATTATAGTGTTCTTGTTTCAGTTGAATTATTCATCTTCTCATAGATGTTTTCATTAATCTGAACCATTGACCAACATTAAGTGGTAATGTACCTTTCAGAAGAAGTGAATGTCTAATAACACACTCCTGTCATTCCCAGAGGGTGAATTTGATTAACATTTACTAAGATAAGCACTTGAACATTTGCTTATGTTTGTTTTTCACCTTTCTAATCACCATATAATTTGACTTTTGTTGTTAAATTGTGAACCAATATATCTGACTTGGAGATTTCTATATTTAGTGAATATTAGTTATTGGCTCTGATGTTTTTAATAATCCCACACAGGAAGCACTTCTTGCTGTGAGTTAAAAGGATAGGTCTTTTGTAATAAGTATAAAAATATTAATTCCTGTTCCACCCTCTTAGATTACAGCTTTGAGATATTGCTTTTAATTAGTTCATGCCTTAATAGTCATAGCCACTCTATATACAGCTGCCTAGAAATACCATTTAGAATATAGCATTGGAGAGGAGGTAATAGTGGTAATGAAATCAAATAATTCTTGTGTTTTGTTTTCTCATGTGCCTTGTGGAGCAATGGGGCTTGAACTCATGGCCTAGTCCATGCTAGGCAAGCACTCTACCTCTGAGCTATATCTCCAGCTGTCAAATAACCAAATACAAGAGAAAATAACAGTAACTAAGCCCCACTGGAGGGATTAAATGCCTCAAGTGTTTAAAGTAATCCAAATAAAATGCAAATTGACTATTAACATTTAGGTCAAAGGATATTATTAAAAATAAGACTTTAAAATTGGATTAAACATTAATGCAAACATTAAAAAATGTGATGATGTCCCTGTTATTTTATTTCTTAAGATTACTTAGAGAAACATTCATCTAATGGTGATAGTAATACAAGTTGGTAAAGAAAATATTTCTCATAACTCCTATCTTATTCATATAAAACAAGAAAAGAACAATGAACGAATGGTTTGATCCTTGCTATATGTTCTTCTCATGTCTGGAGACATGGAGTTGAGGGGTTGAGGAGATGGCTTCTTTAATAAAGTTCTTAGTTTGTATTCTCAGCATCCACATAAAAGCATGGAATAGAGGTGGGGTACCTATTACCACAGAAGTGGGGAAACATAGATAAGAGAATCCATGGTTTACTGACCAGTTAGTCTAGTCAAATTGGGAAACTCCAAGTTACAACAAGACACAATGTTTCCAAAAGTATGGTAGAATATAATTGAGGAAGACTCTAGTATCAATCTCTGGCTTCTACATATATTTGTACATATGCGGGGAGAGACAGGAGAGAGAGAGAACAAATAAGTACCTGAAACAAAATAGCAAACAGAAAAGCATAGTCCTCATTAATTCTAAATCAAATGGTAAAAGGAAGATATAGAAAATACAGCAGGTCCTAGTTCCATGTTTATCTAAATGGTCTTCTCTTACTATCTCTCAATCTTATTAATTATGGAAAGAAACTGCCACCTAATTCAACATAGGGATTTTTAAAGTAAAACTTAAACAGGTTTATTTGTGGACCTGTCTATCCTTTTACAAGCAGATGACCAAGAAAATTCTCCAAATGGGACCCCATCTAGAAGATTGTTAATTTTTTTTTTTCTGTTTTTGTTTTTTGAGGTAGGGTCTCACTCTAGCTCAGGCTGACCTATAATTCACTATGGAGTCTCAGGGTGGCCTCGAATTTATAACAATCTTCCTAGCTCTGCCTCCTGCATGCTGGGATTAAAGGCATGCACCACCACTCCTGACCTAATTTTCTTTTCTTTTAAATTCTGTTGAAAGCTATAAATCAACACCATAAAATCTTTTAATATGGTCTTCTTTGTGTTTCTTGACATTAAGTATTTTGGGATGTGAAGTCATGAAGCTTTGGGGGCTGACCATGAAAACTGTAAAATGATTAATTAATGAGGCTGCTGAGACAGCTGAGTCTGAGTGCTTACCTAGCCTGTGTGAGGACTTCAATACAATTTCCCAGCCCTGAAAAAAATAGAAAAAATATTAATCAATAAACTTTATCAAAGTGACATTTTCCACCTGAAAATCTATAACAGTATGAATAAATAATTTTTACTGTAAGCATTTAATGGAGAGCAGAGAAATAGTTAAAGTTCTTAAACTGTTTGTTTCTGCTTACATCAGAATCTTAAAAGATCTCAGATGTGCTGCTTGTACTTTTCTTTAATATTAGCAAATATAATTAGTAAACAAAATGTATAACAATTATAAGCACAAGACATTCATAAAAAATGTCAGTCAATGGGCTGGAGAGATGACTTAGTGGTTAAAGCACTTGCCTGCAAAGCCTAATGGCTCATCTTAGACTCTTCAGGTCCCATGTAAGCCAGACACAGTGATGCAAGCATGCAAGGTTACACATGTGCACAAGGGAGTGCATGCATCTGGAGTTCAATTGCAGTGGCTGGAGGCCCTGATGTGCCAATTCTCTCTTTCTCTCTTCTCTCTCTCTTGCATTAAAAAAAAAAAAAAAGCAGTCTGAAGACTGGGCATTATGGCGCACACCTTTAATCCCAGCAGCAGGAAGACAGAGGTAGTAGAAGTTATCACCGTGAGTTCAAGGCCAAGGCCACCCTGAGATTACATAGTGAATTCTAGGTCAGCCTGAGCTAGAGCGAGACCCTACCTCAAAAAAACAAAAATCAAAACAAGAACAACAACAACAAAAAGGCGGTCTGTTGAGCTTGCCTCATATATATATATAAAGTTGATATATATATATATATATATATCAACTTTAACTTAATGTATGAAATCTAAAACATGAAACCTATTGAATTTCTTTGACATTTTAACATGCAGATTTGATTTAGCATCTTTCTTTGCCAGGAATCATAGTTAGAGAAAAAGAAAGAGCAAGAGAGGTGAACTCTTGTATGGAATTGTCAGGGAGAAACTCTCTTCTAGAGTGTGAATATAACATATATTCAGAGATTTCTAAAAAAATTCACAGAATTCCTACATTTCAATATGGATATTACTGAACCAACAGCCAAGATTTAATGTCTGCTGATTTCTTAGTTTGTCATTTTCATAACATAAAACAAATATTACCAGTTCTCATGGTGACATTTCATGATAAACTGAATTTTCATGATCTTTTCTTGTAGTTCTGGGTTGTTTTGAAGCCACATTTATTGAATAAAATTCCAGCAAAATAATGTAGCAAGCAAGGAAATGAGTGGGATTTGAGTCTTCTGTTGTTAATTATAGAAAGTATTCAGTGTAGAGATCAGTGGATTGTATAGAATTCTAAGACTGAAAAGAGACATGTAATACTATTGTGGAGCTATAAACATTACTCTTTGAAGTTATAAAAGCAATAATTCAACTTTACTTGTCTTTCATTCACTAAAATGCCACCTTCTTCTACCCTCCTGTTAACAACAGTTATTTGGATCTGTATTCTCTGCCTATCTGCATTGGAAGTAGGGCATTTTTCTAAGGTATGAATTTAGAGACACCTATAGTCAGTAGTCTTCAGCATTTTTAGACACTCCCCGGAATGTCTACCTTCCTATCTTGTTCCTCCTTGAACCCTTAACCCTAAGTGTTAAATCTTTTCTTTAGCCAGGGGTGGTGACATACACCTTTAATTCCAGCACTTTGGAGACCGAGGTAGGAGGATGACCATGAGTTCAATGCCATCTATTATCATCTCATTTTCTTTCCTTTGCAATGTGCCTGATTTCCTAAATTTAATAAGTTGACTTTTTATTTTATGTGACTGGGCTTGAAAGCAAAAAATCTTTATTCTAAGATTTAAGAAACAAATTTATAAGCTCAACCTTTTTCTATAGTTAAAATACATGATAGGCAGGTACTCTTGGTTTAATTCATTTTTCCTATAAACTATCCATGAAAATATTTAAACCATTCTTCCCAAATTATGGCTGTATACTTATGTATTCTTTTTTATTTTTTTATATTTTATTTTTATTTATTTATTTATTTGAAAGAGGCAGAAAAAGAGTGAGATAGATAGAGAGAGAGAGAGAGAGAGAGAGAGAGAGAGAGAGAGAGAGAGAGAGATAGGAGAGAGAGAGAAAGGAAGAAAATGGGTTCCCCAGGGCCTCCAGCTGCTGGAAGCAAACTCCAGATGCATGTGACACCATGTGCATCTCGTTTATCTGGGTCCTGGGTTACTGAACATAGGTCTTTGGGATTAGTAGGAAAGTCCCTTAATTACTAAACCATCTTTAGCCCTTCATGTACTCTTTTAACAACACTTCAGAACTGAATAAGTTCATGACACTTTTATGTAGTCCTGGTGTCAAGTAGTTCTTGTTGCTAAATTCTCTTCATAATTTATTACCATTTCACTTCATTAACATTTCTATAACAAGCTTTCAAATTATAGAATTAAATACTGCAGATACCAGATACCTTATTCACATATTTTCTCTTTTTGTTGTTATTTTCCAAAGCTAAGGAAAACCCAGTACTTCCTGCATGCTAGGTATTTGCCCTAACATTGAGACACAAATCTAATCTTGATGTGAATACATTCAGCAGCCAAACTAAAAAGATCCCACTGTGTGCCTTCTTCCTTTGAATAATCCTCCTACTAACTCAGCATGCTTTTGCATAAAGTCACATGGAAAATAATGCCAGACTATATGAAACATGCTGTTTATATTGGAGTGGGTTTCTACATCACTAAGAATAAGAAGAAATATCCTTTGCAATTTCTTTAATAATATTATAACATTATTATTCTTTATTAATATCATATAAGCCTTTTAAATTCAATTCAATAAAATTAGAGTGATGCTATTGATTAATAAAGGATTTACATGTTAGGCATCATTAGAAGAACCTCACTAACATTTATTTATAACATTAAAATTGATTTATGGGCTTTTATAAAAAGCTAGTTTTATTTATTTTTAAGCATATAGGCATAGTCAGGATTCATTATGCTATATTTTTCATGCAATTTGGATTTGTTTCCCTCTTCCCAAATCTTTTTTCACTGTCTCTACCTATAACCTCCCTCAGGCCTACTTTCATGTCACATGTGCTCTTTTCTCCTTCCCCAGCCACTCTATGCCTCTTACTTTCCCATGGTCTCCCACATAGCTTTATAGCCCATTCTTATTCTCACATTCTCTTATTTATCCAAAACCAAATATTGAAGGCTGGAGTCCACATATAAGAGAGGTATAGGGCTGGAGAGATGGCTTAGCGGTTAAGCGCTTGCCTGTGAAGCCTAAGAACCCCGGTTTGAGGCTCGGTTCCCCAGGTCCCACCTTAGCCAGATGCACAAGAGGGCGCACGCGTCTGGAGTTTGTTTGCAGAGGCTGGAAGCCCTGGCGCGCCCATTCTCTCTCTCTCCCTCTATCTGTCTTTCTGTGTCTGTCGCTCTCAAATAAATAAAAATTAAAAAAAAAAGAGAGAGGTATATGATTTTTGTCTTTCTCATCTTGAGTTACCTAGTATTTTGTTTGACACATCTCCATACGAGATAACAAACATTTATGAATGTAAAGCTCCTTACTTGAAATACTCTAAGGGTGTGTTCAATAGGATGTGAACTAACTCACATTAACTTATTTTAGTTTTATTCATTGCTGCCGTAATGTAATGTATTATCATCCTTCAAAGTATAAAATTTTAGCCAACTATAATAGGACCTATTATAGACCTATACATTATTTTAGACCTGTTGGTAGTCTAGTTTAGTGTTGAGCTCTAGATTTCTGCTTCCATAGGTTTTGATATAGAGAAAATATAATTTAAGCCACACCATTTTTAACATGACGTGTTAGATTTTGAATGTACTCTTATTTTTCACATAGTTGTTTTCAATGCTAACAAATCTTGCAGCATTTTTGCAATTTAGTTGTTTTTGTATATGGCATAGGTATCTGTGTATACATGCTTGAATGTGTGTTTGGGAAAGTGTCCATATAGATGTGTGTTAGTGGAAGCCCAACATTGACATATCCTTCTCAATCACTCTCCACCTTGATCTAAGATAGAATATCAACACTGAACCTAGTTCTCCATGATTTGTCCAGACAGGCTCCGTAGCAAGCCCCTGGGATTTGCTGTTCTACCTCCCCATATCTTGTACTATAGGCGAGTGACACCATGCCTGGCATGTTGATGTGGGGTTTTGGTATTGCCACTCAGTCTTCACACTTACACAGCAAGAAATCTATCAACAGTGCTATATTATTTATAAATACAGTCAATGTGTTTATTACTCTATAACAAAATATTACAAATGTAACCACTTCCCAATTGCCAGTCATATTTATTTTAATCTGGTTTTTTATTATTTAAAAATTGAAGTAATAAAGTTTTAAAATAATCTCCTTTGAAGTTTTATATAATGTTAGATATGTAAGATCATAGTTACATAAAATGTAGTGGTTTTATTACTTCCCATTTTATAAATATTGAAATAAGATTTTGAAATCCTTGTGACCTTAGATCATAAAAATCTAAGTAGCACCAACAGAGACAATATTAGGACCCAAATTAATCTCTCTAGTAATATTTTAGATAAAAATAACTTTATATTGACATTATAAACTTGTTAGATTAGGGCTTATTATAGAAATACTAACTGAAAGTTAATAATACCTCTAATACCCATTAACCCACAATTTTACATAAGTTGTAACCTTTATGTTTTATTTCTTCTTCAATAGCCACAATTAAATAAAGTAATTAACTTTTATTTCATTCTTTCTTCTGGATATAGTACATTTTTAAACTTGCAATATATATTATACTCACATATATACAGGTTGCACTCTTTCTCCCTTGCCCCAGCTCCTGTTACTTTCACTGTGGGGTCCTGAAAGACTCAGTCAGTCCCTGTGGGGTAGTGGGATGGAAAAAGCATGCCTCAGGGTATTCCTTCTCACTCCAAGGCTCTTACAGTCTTTCTGCTCTTCTTCAATGTTCCCTGAGCCATTTTAGACCTGTTGATGGTGGAGCTTAGTGTTGGGCTCTCTGTAGTCTCTGGATTTCTGCTTCCATAGGTTTTGATTGATTACTGTCTGTTATTATCACCCTGGAACTGGATGTCAGGCTATCAGTAAGAGTAGTGTTCAGGGTTGGAGAGATGGCTTAGTGGTTAAGGCTTTTGCCTGTGAAGCCCAAGGACCTATGTTCAATTTTTCAGATCCCATGTAAACCAGGCACACAAAGGTGAGGCAAGCATAAGGTCACGCTTGCCCACTAGGTGGTGCAAGGGTCTGGAGTTCAATTGTAGGGTCTAAGGCCCTGGCATGCCAATTTTCTCTCCCTTGCTCTCTTTCTCAAAAAATAAAATAATTTTTTTTTTTTTTTTTAAGAGCTGTGTTTATGTCCCTACCTTTTTTGAAATTTCTCCTGGGTCCTGGCAACTATGGTAGAGGTGGCACATCTCATGGTGGGCAGTTGGCTATTTCCTTGTCTTATCAATGGATCATAGTTATCCTCTTTTTTTTTTTTTTTAATGCCTGCCATCTGTGAAATAAAGTAGATTCTTCAAACATGAGTGAGAATAGCCTGGGTACAAGGGGGTATGCAGTTATTTTAGATATTCTTTATATATCCACAGAGCAGTGGGAGCTTCTTTCTAAAGTGTGAGTTTCCTGACCATGGGATTCTGACTTGGTTTCCAGTACCTAGTACAAGCCCTCATGTCGTCAGAGAACAACTCGTTACCCTCAGAGGCTATGTGCCACTATTGCACAAGGATGCATTTCCTGTCAGGCTGGTTGACTCCATAGTCACACAGAGTACCCTTGTCATCGACAAGCTCCCACAGGGTTTTCCAGGACTATGAGGGGAAACTGGAGGGAGCTAATTTCCCTTTTTGTACCAGCATGATATTCCAATATCCTGTGATGTCATCAGTTATAGGGTCTTACCTTTTAGGTCTGGCAGGGTATCAAGTTTTTGAGCAATGGACTTTTTTTTAAATTTATTTTTGCTTATTTTAATTTATTTATATGAGAGTGACAGAGAAGAAAGAGTCAGAGAGAGTTAGAGAGAGAGAGAGAGAGAGAGAGAGAGAGATGATAGATAGATAGAGTGGGTGCACCAGGGCCTCCAGCCACTGCAAATGAACATGCATCACCTTGTGCATCTGGCTTACGTGGGTCCTGGGGAATTGAGCCTCGAACTGGGTTGCTTAGGCTTCACAGGCAAGTGCTTAACCACTAAGCCATCTCTCCAGGCCCCAAGCAATGAAGTTTTTGATATGGGTACCTCATGGGTCTCCCTGGCCAACAACTTACTGTGGATGGCAATTCAATTCTGGACCTGGGACTTACCAGCCAGAGTCCATGGTTTTAAGGCTAAACTTGTCTACCATCTGTCTGGACTGATTATTATTATTGTTGGTTATATCTTGTAGAATGCTATCCAGAATAAGGGTTTCTTTGGAAACAAATTCACATTTTCTTAACTTTTGTGTAATTCCCTCACAAACCTCATAACTTTGTATTCATTGCAGACTGTATATTTACTTAAATTTAAAATATATCTACTTTAGGAAAGTGTACTTCTTTTTCCTGAAGGGATTTTTTTCTCTCCAAACAGACTACATTAACACAAATTTTAAGATGTACTAAGATTAAGGGACAAAAATTTCCTAACATAGAATTTAGAGAGAAAAGATTGATCATGGACATAAAAGTGATGACTACGTCTTAATGTCTGTACACAATTATATTTCACGCCATCAGGTTGCCATGGAAAATAGGCATCTATGTATACACAATATATTTTCCTAAATTTTATATATTGAAATGACCAAGTTATAGTGTTTGATTATATGCATTCTTTCTCTTACCATGAACATTAATGAAATTGTATTCAAAGAGAGCTTAGAACATATGAGAAATAATTTGACAAGCAAATGGGAAGAAACCACCAACCATATCTTTGGGCAGTTATTTAATCTTTTCTGAAGTTTATTTGTTTTTTATTAAAATTGATAATCTTTGATATTTGTTAGGTTGGAGATTAATTGAGGTAGTTTTATGTAGGATTTGAAAGACATAAGACATTGCCATACCCGGTTTTAAATATGTGGATTGTTTTATACCATACTATTCATAAGGTAGGCTTTAGAAGATTGTATTATCTACCTTTATTCTGATCTAATTTTGTCATTTTCACCTGTGTTTTGTTTTTTAAAGAGAAGCATTTAACTTAATAATTTCCTAGTAGATGTAATATCATTTTTTTAATTTTTTAATAGTCTTACATTCAAAAGCAATTAAATAAAAACATAGAGGTGCATACATAGGTAACATAAAAATAATTTAATATTATTTTTGATGAGCCCTTCAGCCATTTGGACACAATTATGACTTGAGCCTTATTTGAGAAATTTCACATTCTCTCCTGTCCTTGAGAACCACAGTCTCCTATACAAAAGCAGGCAGCTCTCCTTCCTAACAGACTTTCTTTATTTTCTTACTGTGCATTTCCCCATTTTTGAAAAATAAATATTTATTTATTTGCAAGTAGAGAGACAAAGAGAGAAGAAAGACAAATAGAATGGGCATGCCAGGGCCTCTAGCCACTACAAAAGTACTCCAGACAATGTGTCACCTTTGCATCATTATTATACACAAAATTTGTCTTGATCACTGCAGTAGTAGATTCTCGTGCTGGGAACTCCAGTCTGGGCACATTTGGACATATAATGCCATCTTAGCATAAGAATATTAAGTAGGTCATAAAAGGGATGTAGAACCACCCAGAAGGAAACAATGTTTTCATAATTGAAATGTTTTTTGATAAATTACTTCATAGGCAACCCAAGAGCGCTTCATGTAAGAAAGCAACTTGTATCAAGGCAGAAAACTGAAAAACCAGGACAAGCAAAAAGGCAATCCTTGTTAGACTTGTAAAGTGACTGGTGTGAAGGCACTCTTCATGAAGGTATGGACCTAGATCCAGTGTCATTGGACTACCACTTTAAAGGCTGAATATTTGAGAAATAAAATATATAAATCTGTTTGGACAAAGGAAAAATCTGTGCTTGTATGCTAAACATTATTCATCTAATTTATAGACTATTCCCAAAATGGATCTACTTTCTTACTTTTTATACAAATATCAATGAAATATTTTTAAGTTATGCAAATTATGCTATTTCATCTGTTATTTCAGAAATAATTTATTTTTTATTTGCAAACAGAGAACGAGAGAGAGCATGGTCACACCAGAGCCTCTTTCTGCTGTAAACTCCAAATGCTTGGAGCACTTTGTGAATCTGGCTTTAAATAGGTGTTGTGGAATCAAACTCAGGCTGCCAGGCTTTATAAAGAACACCCTTAACTGCTGAGCGATCACTCCAACCCCCTTCATTTGATAATTTTTGATACAACACACAGAGTTAGAGAGACCAGTGAAATTTTTAAATAAATTAATTTCTTTGTTGGGAAACAGGAAAATCATTTCTTCTTTCATGCTAGCACTACGTCTTTTACACTATCTTCTTACTTATAGAGCTTATGAAAATTTTTGGTACCGTATAATCTTTAGTGTCATTTAATGTTTATGAGATGGAGAGAATTGATACTTGTCATTAAAATGCTCCCATTTTCAAGTACTCCACATCCACATTCTGATTTTTAAAACTCCTTTCTTCAGCACGAATAATTGTCAACATGAAAGATAATTAGATGCATATGTATGAATATTATTTAATATATTGGTATGTGTACTATGAGAATTTTATTTAATTTTATCATTTTATCTGTACTCCATATGCCTCCAAAGGAGGAAGCAGTCTGCATCACCATGTATGGGATGTTGTGTTTTTCTTCTCTGAGGAATTTCCAGGAAAGTCTCAGCAGAAAACTGATCATAGTTGTGAGGTCTTCACACGGAAGCCTGGTTATGGACACCTTCCAACTCACAAAGGAAGAAGTCAAGGTCTCAGTAACTCAAGTGTATTTGTATTATGATTAAAAGTTCAACTCCCTCAATTTTCTGTCCAAGGGCATATCATGTATTTTTGTGTAAATAGAAGCTTCATCAAAACATGGCACTTCCTTTATTCGGTTGAGTTCTGTTTTAACTACAAAATGTCTATTTTGCTGTACATGTTATAGCTGTATTTTCACAGCTGCAAAGTACTGAAAATGTATTGAAACATTTGATATGCTACAGCATTTTTCTCCTTTGCGTGCCCAATCTGCCTCAGTATTATATGTGTGTGTATAAATTGTACTTTCATTTGATATGTTCTACTTAATACAATCCAGATATATGACAGAATCACAAAGTTAAAAATGTTTTACAATACTACCTGTGTTTCCTGTGGAAAAAAAGGTCAAAAAGATGAACACAACTAGGGTAATGTACTTTTATTAACATGCACTTTCATCTCACACAACTGCCTCCAATGCCAGGTAAATAGAGAGGAGCAGCAGAGCGAGTGAATGGAAACAGTAGTGACAGGAGACAGACATTTCCGTTTCCATATTTTCTGTCTTACTCACCTTCCCTTTGTACAATATTACCTTGATATTTATATTTTTTTATTTATTTGAGAGAGAGAGAAAGGCAGAGAAGGAAGCATAGAAAAACTCCTAACAAACTCCAGACAAATGCACCACTTTGTAATCTGGCTTTACATGGCTACTGGAGAATTGAAGCCTGGATTTGATAAGCTTTGCAAGCAGGCTTATTTAACTGTTGACCCATCGCCTCAGACTAACAATATTACTCAGAATGCCAGTTTTGGGAATGATACTTCATTTAAGAACATTTAGTAGATAACCTTCACTTTTTCAGAGGAAATAGCATGAATAACAGAGTCCAGTGGTTAAGGCATTTACCTGTGAAGCCTAAGAACTCATGTTTGATTCCCCAGAACCGATATGAACCAGATGCACATGTTGGTGCATACGTCTGGGGATCATTTGCAATGGTTAGAAGCTTGGAACACTAATTAGCTCCCTTGCCTTCCCTCCCTCCACTTTCTCCCTCTCTCTTTTCTCTCTCTTATAAATGAATAAATAAGTATAAAAATTAAAAAATAATAATATTTGTAATGTTTAGTGAACAAGTTTATATTGTTATATTACAAACAAGGGTCTTTACATAATGTAGGGAATTAATACACAGATAAATTTCTACAATGGGATGTCCCAAAAAAGATAAAAGGGGCTAGTTTACTTAATTGTATGGTTTCATATAATAACTTAGTAATCTTTTGAATGAGTAATCACTTCCTATAAAGCAACCTTTATAAACCTAAGATAGATAGATAGATAGATAGATAGATAGATAGATAGATAGATAGATAGATAGATGATAGATAGATAGATAGATAGATAGATAGATAGATAGATTTCCCGTGATTTAATACATGAATGAAATTAAGGGCAGCATATGTTCTAATCTGTCTAGGAGAATTAACTGACATTTTTGACGTGGAATCTTAGTAAGTGTATTAAATTTATGAGTTAATTCATTTAAGAAATCTTTTTAGAGGAAGAATTTAATCAAAGAAACATGTATTATAATTTCCTAAATTGTGTTATCATATGATTTGTCTCTTTAATTAAATGTGAATAGTTTTCTTGTTGTTACTTCTTGAATGATTTGCTTTTGTACATCACTATGATTATCCACATCAAAACAAATATATTTCTTGGGTTGGAGGGATGGCTTAAAGCACATGCCTGAGAAGCCTAAGGACCCAGGCTCGATTCCCCAGGACCTACATAAGCCAGATGCACAAGGTGGCACATGTGTCTGGAGATTGTTTGCAATGGTTGGAGGCCCTGGCATGCCCATTTGCTCTCTGTCTCTCTCCTCTCTGTCTCTAATAAATAAATCAATAAAAAAATATATTTCTTAATTTTTAGCATTTAACAAATCAGTGAATTGAAGAAAAAAAAAAACTATGACCTACAGCAGAGAGAAGGTAGATACACCTTCTCCAGATGAGTAACTTTCCTATTGATTATGTGTTTATTTCTTTCCTTTCACACATAGATCATTTTACATTTTTTTTAGGCATTATTTCAAGTAAACCTAGGTAGGCTGTCAGGAACAATTTATATTGTCATGGATAACTTTGAACTTTGGATCCTCTACTATCTGAGTGCTAGAGTATTATAGGCCTGCCCTGCCAAACCCAGTTTATGTGGTGCTAGAATGGAACTCACTGTTGCCTGAATGCTGGGTATTCACTCTTATGACTTGGGCTACATCCTCAGCACCAAGGCTTCACACTTTCAAACTGTGATTTTCTTTTGTTTTATTTCACTAACCCATATGTGCAAATGATATTCAATGAATATATGTAGCATATATATTGTCCTTGAACTTCAAACCTGTGTGTTGTGCTTCCTTCTACATATATTGGCCAGGTATTGCCAGTGGTACCTCACAACTATTATATTAATTTTCTTTTAAAATATATTACTTACTCTTCAATATATAAGCATCAATAACATTATGTAATAATAAAATCTGAAGTTTTTGTTTAGATATTTTATTCATCTCAATATACATAAATTATTGAACAGCCATACTGCTTCTTCCTTCTCAATAACTTTTTCATCTATCTTACCAAACCTATTGTAGTTCCACTGCTACCAAATCTTGTTTTCAGGCAATCTATTTCCTGGACTGTCCTTGCAGCCTGCTTAAGGGACTACATGGTTCCATCATCTTCCAAAATCTGTGAAACAAGTATTTCTAAAAATAAAAATAGCAAGGAGAATGAAAATGTGCCCCTCATTTTATTTCAGTTTCTAACAACTTGGTTATTTCCCATTGTGCAGTGGTAAAGGAAAACTTACAGAAGTTCTACTCTCATGTAACTGAGATGCCAATAAAATAAAGCAACTTAGTCTTCTCAAAGTACTTGAAATTCTAAATTATATTAATAATATTAAATTAATATGTATTATTTTAATATAAAAAAGAAATGTCCTAAAATGTTCTTAAAGTAACTATTCATTTCTGTCTGGGGGTGGAAGTGAGAAATGGGAATGAAAGGCATGGTAGTGTGAAAATATGATAAAAACATCAAGTAAAAAATTTTCTAGGATGTATTATAGACCTTATAAATGAGATTTGCATATATGTGACTCATTTACTGGTAATAACAAAGCATATTAAAACATTATAATGACTTTCACTTTATTTTCTTTTTTGATGGAGAGTAATGTAATTAGTATATTAAATGGTTCTGAACTCTCATAGTTATACTTCATTTATCTCATATTACTGAAGAAGGGCATTATTTTTAATATTAATGTAAAAGATAAATAAAAGTGTCTTTAGAAATTAAATACTAAGAATTCTACTTCCACAGTAACATTATGAGGAGCACTATAGAACCTCCCTCTAGCAAACAAATAGGTAAAAATACAAGTGGATGACAGATCAAATAAATTAGTTATGGTCTCTGGAAATTGTTCTAGAGCAAACTTTAAGGGAAGAAATATTTTCTGAAGATAATATATTTTTTTTAAGAACAGTAAGAGTCTGTGGCTTGGGCTGGAGAGATGGCTTAGCAGTTAAGCACTTGCCTGTGAAGCCTAAGGACCCCGGTTCAAGGCTCGGTTCCCCAGGTCCCACGTTAGCCAGATGCACAAGGGGGCGCACGCGTCTGGAGTTCGTTTGCAGAGGCTGGAAAGCCCTGGCACGCCCATTCTCTCTCTCTCCCTCTATCTGTCCTTCTCTCTGTGTCTGTCACTCTCAAATAAATAAATAAAAAATGAATAAAAAAAATTAAAAAAAAAAGAGTCTGTGGCTTTTGAGACACATTATTCTTCATCTTACCACCGAGGTCAGCTTGAGAGATTTTTGTGGTTAGGTGTGGCAAAGAGGCACAGCTCTGCCTTTCCTCTTCTCAAAGTTCACTGTGTGTGCACACGCACACACACACACACACACACACACACACACACACACACCCTGGGATAGTGAAGAAGTCAAATCTCAGCACGACCGAGTCTAAATTAAGGAGAACGAAATGTTGAAAACAGCCTTTCTCAACCTAGTTGTTCTGATAAAGTGACTGTTCCTTACAGGGTATAGAAGGCCATGAGTACAGGAAAATTCTCTTTGGCTTCCTGACAGGGTAAAGGCAGAATCCTGGGAAATAAAAGCTGAGAAAATTTCATACAACGCATAAAGGAATGGGCCCAATTTGTTCAAGGAAGAGAATATTCCAAAAAGTAGACAGTACAAAATCTTTCCTTCAAAATAACTTTATTTTGAAGCAAAGCATGCAACATTACATTTTTTGTCTTATGTGCAGGTAGTATGTCTGTTTATGGGAGCACACAATGCTTTGGTATGTGTACACATGTGTGTGTACATGTATAGAAGCAAGAGGATCACTCAGGGTGTTATCCACAGGTTTCTTTATTTTACTGTTTTTTAAAATTATTTATTTATTTATATTATTAGTTTTGAGGTATATGGGTCATGCATTGTGGAGTTAGCCCACAGTTATTTGTAGAATAAATGTCTCTGCATATCATGACCCAACATGTGGCTCTGACATTCTTTCCGCCCCCTCTTCCACAGAATTTCCCTGAACCCTGTTGGGTTCATTTTTGGCTTCAGTGATGAGGTGTTGGGGGTCTCTGAGGCTCTGGCTCTCTGATTTGGTAGGAGTTGACTTTTCTCTGTGTTGGTGGTTCATCAGGAAAACAGCACCCTTGTTTGTTTCACTATTTTTCCTTAGTTTCAGCAGAGGCCCTTTTGAAGTATGATGGGGTGGCGCTCTCCTTAGGATCTACATCTATCTGAAAAGGAGAAGCAGATTCTCCAAAAGAGTGTAAGTTAGTACCAGGACAAATGAGATAACCCTTACATTTTTATTGTAGAGGACTTAATGGGTGTAGACCCACCAAAGGTTAGTGGTAAGACCCTACTGCTGAAGATGCCATATGCAGTTGACACCTAAAATGGAAGGGCATGATTTGAAGTTAGGAGAGAGTCAGTCCAAGACAGTCAGCATGTCTAGTGCCAGAAGGTGCTACATGGGCGACTGGGGGAAATGACCAATATCTGTCCAAGCAACTCTTGGTTTAACCTACTTAGCAGCAAATAACTGTTGTGATGCCCACACAAGTGCAATAGTGGCACACAGCCATGGTGGGAAAGCACGTGCTCTGGATTTGGCTAACTGATCCCCTCAGTGATATGGGACCCATAGCTGGAGCTGGGAAACAAGTCAGAACCATATCCAAACATAAGCCCACTCTCCAATATCAAGCTTCCATAGGTTTTTTATTGATCTGGAACTTACCTATTTGGCTGTGTTAGTTAATAAGTTTGCCCCAGTGATCCTTTCATCTCTGCCTTCCCAGCACTAGGATTTAATGTATTTGTCACCATGCCTGGCCTTTTACATGTGTTTAGGCATAAAACAGCCTTTTTGCTGGACAGGTAAGCATTTGTCCATTTGAACCTTCTCAATAGCATTGAAAAATTCACTCTTAATCACCTAACACTTTAAATTATTAGCTTTTCTTAATTGATAACAACAGAAAAAACATAGCCTACCCAGTTTATCAAAGACTACCAAAGAAAAGAAATAATTCTCCTAGATTAAACAAATCTCAAAGTTTGACCACACACAGAAGAAAAAAAAAACATCTGAATTTATTAAGTTCTTAGCAGTAAGCAAATTTTGTAAGGCATTGTTAAAAACTACTGACCAATGAAGCAACTGCAAAGCTAAAACCAAATGTAACATATGCATTAATAGCAGCTATCAAGTAAAGAGGCCAAAAAATCCCTGACATTTCTCATCAATAAAAAATATTATTAAAAAGGCCTGGGAAGGTGACTTAATGGTTAAGGCATTTGCCTGCAAAACCTAAGAACCCAGATTCGATTCCCCAGTATCCACATAAGCCAGATGCACAAGGTGGTGCATGCATCTGGAGTTCATTTGCAGTGACTAGAGGACCCGGAGGGCTCATTCCATCTCTTTCTCTCTCACTTTCAAATAAATAGAGTATCTTAAAAAATTATTAAAGAGACAAATGGTAAAGGGTAAAATTCTTATCAAAACTATGATCAAATTTAATGATCACTTAGAGATCAGCAGCAGATCTAATCTGACAAAATAGAGAACTCCTAGTTTGCTCTATAGGAATTATGCAATATTAAGAATAGAGAGAAAATAAAAATGAAGAACAAGATAGAATATATTGTGTGGCAACATATCATAAGTGAAGTATCAGCAAGAGAGGAGAAAAATAATGTTACAGAAAAACTATAAAGGAAATAAGGGTAGGAAACTTGTCAAATATATATGTATAAAATTGAGCATACGTGTTAAAAATGGCAAACTCCAAATATAATACACCAAGAGAGATCTGTATCTGGACACATCATAGTGGAAATGCTGATGGTCACAAAGAGAAAATGTTGAAAGTAGTATAAAAAAATGTTTATGGCATACAAATGAATATCAGTTAGACTAAGAATGGCCTACTCATCAGAAACTAATGAAGTATGCAGGCAGTGCAATAACAAATTCAAAATCCCCCCCACAACACAGAAAGAGACTGATGTATTCATGACCATGGAGTGAATTGCAATTACCTCACTGAGGAGCGTCCACAGCATATTGGGAAAGGAAGAGGAGATACAAGAGGACAACCTGAGGAAAAAATGACCAACATGTGATTTCTTTAGACAGTAAAGTTCATATTTCATACAAAAATGTAAAAAGTAATGACAGATCTATGTATAAGAGGAATCAAAAATGCAAAATAAATTTAAAAAGTGTTACCATTACATCAATAAGTAATGAGAAAAAGTCACAACCTGCAAAGGGTATGTAGTAATTGGTTACCTTCTCAGATTCACATGGAAGGAAATTTCTTTGTCTTGTCGGGAATAACATTCTTGGAAATAAATATATATATATATATATATATATATATATATATTCTCATTTAATTAATATATATATATATATATATATATATATATATATATATATATATATATATTCTATATAAGTAAAAGCTTGTTATTGGAAGGATGGTCACCTGACTCTCTGCCATTGGTAATATAACCTCTTGACCATAAGGAAGGGACATACTCTCCCTTTTATGCTTGAAGCCTCAGAGTATCACAGAAGAAGCCATAACATCAATATTTATAAAATTCTTTGTCGACTGGAGAGATGGCTTAGCGGTTAAGTGCTTGCCTGTGAAACAGAAGGACCCTGGTTCGAGGCTCGGTTCCCCAGGACCCACGTTAGCCAGATGCACAAGGGGGCGCACATGTCTGGAGTTCGTTTGCAATGGCTGGAGGCCCTGGTGAGCCCATTCTCTCTCTCTCTATCTGCCTTTCTCTCTCTGTTTGTTGCTCTCAAATAAATAAAAATGAAAAAAAAATAAAATTCTTTGTTATTTCTACTTTTCTGTCTTGCTAATCTGTCTTTTTCTGTACATTAAAACTGATTTGTTTTAAACAGATTTATATTCTTAAAATCAGTTAATATTTTATATTAATTGAACTAATTTATATACCTATTCAAAAAAAGTTCAAAATTAAAAAAAAATAATGATTTTTTAAAAATTATTTTTATTTATTTATTTGAGAGTGGCAGAGAGAGAGAGAGAGAGAGAGAGAGAGAGGGAGGGAGGGAGGGAGGGAGAGACAGGGAGAGAGAATGGGTGCACCAGGGCCTCCAGCCACTGCAAACAAACTCCAGATGCGTGCGCCCCCTTGTGCATCTGGCTAACGTGGGTCCTGGGGAAATGAGCCTCGAACCGTGGTCCTTAGGATTCACAAGCAAGCGCTTAACCGCTAAGCCCTCTCTCCAGCTCTATTTAATGATTTTCTGTGAATATAGATTTAATCCCATTAACAACTGGAGGTTTCAGCGTAAACTTAGCATAAACTTAGTTGTGACATCTTTTTTCTTATGGATATGCTATAGTAGGCAGCTGAAATCAATAGAACTCTACTATCATCCTGTCTATTTTATTATTTGATAGTGTTTGGTTTTGTTTTATTAATTGATTGTAATATATTATTTTTGTTTTCACATCATAGCACATAATATAATGTGACTGACTGACATCTGCAATATTCTTACCTCTATCACAGTTATGAGTTTAAGGTGTTTTGAAGGGTAAGAAAGGAAAAAAATGCTTATTAAAGTTTGCAGATTTACATCATGAAGACGTCAAGGGTAAGAACACTGTTTTATATATTTGTTAACTCCTATATTGGCAGAGCCTCTTCCTAAAGGCAATTAGCCCTTCTACTTCAGTTCTCCCACTTGTCCCTGCTGAAGGAATGCAATGCTCATCTTATAAGGTTACTATGAGAGTTAAATGAGCTTTTGTCTGGGAAGAAGAGGTGTATCCCAGTGATTGAGCATGTGCTTGGCATTTTCAAGGCTATGAGGAGATAATCACAATACCAACAACAACAAAAATGGACTTGTGGTAAAAAGGCAAACATTTGACATGGCCATATATTTAATAAGAATTATGTGTGTCTGGTGATATTGATAACATATAGATGCCCTCTATCTGGTCAGGGTAATCTTATAGATCTCTTGGCACTTGCTATTCTTTTCAATTTTGAGATATCTGAGCTTACCAAATTCATCTTTTCATAAAAATTCACATTTATTTGTTATTTGTTATTAATACTTTGATTCTTTTTGAGGCTACTCTAATTATAAATAGGAAGGAATAATGACAAAATATAACACATTTATCTTTTACAGATATTTGAGATTATAACGAAGAAAATGGCAGATTTTATTTGGCAATAATTTGATAGCAAAGGCTCAGTGAAGGCGGAGGGCTGGGAATCAAGTTCTCTATACCGTTTCTACCACACTACAAGTGTAGACATTGACATTCGAATTTTTTCACAACCTGTCACAATACTTCCTTCATGCTCATTTGTCTGTTCTGTTAACTGTTCTGATAGTTGATGTCAGACAGAGTGCTGGAATTCATAGCAAATGCAGAAGTTCTACATTGTGGAATATCATTGACTGACAGTTTGTAGAAACTTGCAGAACTCCTATGCTTTAGAATATTTTTCTATGTTAAATTTGTTCCCCCAAAACAGCAGGTAAAATTATAGCATCCCACTGAGTATGAACAATTTAAGTAAGGACAGCACTGAAGAAAATGGACTCAAAATCATCTTTACTTAATAGTTACTTTATCACTTCTAAAGGTCAAAAGCTGCTTCAAAATGTCACCAGCTCTAGCTTTTATTTGTATATTCGCTATGACAAAGCTTCTCACCAAGTAGCAAGTCCCCAAAGTCCTGAAACACTTCTGTTTTTACATTATAAAAGTTGTAATAGTTGCCACTCAGAGCACAGCGCTCACGTTACTCACAAACTTTGAAATTCTACGGGTGGCATTGGGCTTTTAAAAAAATACATTCTTCTAGCAATCTAGCAAGCTTTAGGGTAAAAAAGGGATATGAAATGTTAAGAACAACAAGAAGCCAAATACCGAATTATTCTGTGGTGGTTTGACTCAAGTGTCCCCCAGAAACTTAGGTGTTCTGAATGCTAAGTTCCCAGCTGATGGAGATTTGGGAATTAATGCCTCCTGGATGGAGAGTGTACTGTTGGGGGCGGGCTTATGGATGTTATAGCCAGCTTCCCCTTGCCAGTGTTTGGCAGGCGCACTGTCCTGTTGCTATTGTCCACCTTATGTTGGCCAGAGGGTGATGTCCACCCTCTGCTCATGCCATCATTTTCAACTGCCATCATGGAGCTTTCCGGTGAGCTTCTAAGCCAAAATAAGCCTCTCTTTCCCACAAGCTGCTATTAGTTAGGTGATTTGTACCAGCAATGTCAACCTGCTTGAAACATAAAAATAAACCAAATAAATGCAGTTATTGAGATAGTTCAAGATGTGAAAGTGTATCTCCAGAAAATTCAAGACAGATAAAAAGGAAATATCCAATCATTTACAAATTATCAGAAAATGTTGCAAATTTTAATGTCTAGATTATTGAATAAGAGATTTATCATTTAGGTGAAAATATAATTTGAAAATACTAACAACCCTTAGTGGAGCCAGGAGGCATTGGTCTGCAATACCAGCTATTAAGAAGGCTAAGGGGGCTGGAGAGATGGCTTAGCGGTTAAGCGCTTACCTGTGAAGCCTAAGGACCCCGGTTCGAGGCTCGATTCCCCAGGACCCACGTTAGCCAGATGCACAAGGGGGTGCACGTGTCTGGAGTTCGTTTGCAGTGGCTGGAAGCCCTAGCACGCCCATTCTCATTCTCTCTCTCTCTGCCTCTTGCTGTCTGTCGCTTTCAAATAAATAAATAAAAATAAACAAAAGTTTAAAAAAGAAGGCTGAGGCAAGAGGATTATAAATTCAAAGCCTAATTTTGCTATAGAGTAAAAGTATGGTCAGCATGGGTAACTTAATGAGATCTTGTCTCAAAAATACAAAAACTGAAGTAGAAAGGAATGAGGCAGCAGCTAGGTAAACGATAGTACACTTTCTGAAGTGGGCGTGAGGACTGAGATTCAACCCCTAGAGGTGGGAGGGGAGAGAGTGTGAGAGCAAAAATGGAGGAAAAGGAAGAGAAAAAGGGGGAAGGGGAGAAAAAGAAGGATAGGATAAGGAGGAGAACAAAGAAGGAAGGAGAAAAAGAAGGGGTCTATTCTTAATATGTAAGGAGTGGTTGGATTCATTTGCCAACCCAGAATAATAATGCTACAAATTGTGCAAAGTTTAAATCTTGATGTTCCAAGGACAGTTAATATATTTCACAAAAATCCCAAATTTATTATAAGAATGTTGACTACAATCTAAATATTTAACTCAATTTTTGTGTTCATTTTCAATATGGAGTTAATTCTAACTAAATAGGCAAAGATGGTTGACACAACTTGGTAATGTTTTCTTTGAAATTGCACAATTCTGTGCACTACAGGGATTTCCAGTACATTAGGAGAGTCCCAGAAGAACACCTGTCTTCTGGGTCAGTGTACAAAAAGAACATCCTTTAAAACTGTAACAATTGAGAATGCATCCATCCAAATCCTACTTTATAATTCAGAAAGCAATAGTGTAGTGCTTTTGAATGCTGAGCAATAGATTAACCATAAACTCAGTATTGTAAGAAACACTAACTTTAGGTGAAGAGATGGCTCAGCAGTTGTTTCTTGCTTGCCCAGCCTAGTGTCCCAAGTTCACTTTCCCATTTCCCACATAAATCCAGATGCACAAAGTGGTGCATGCATCTGGAGTATGTTTGTTACAGCTAAAGGCCCTGGCATGCTCATTCTTTCTGTCTGTCTTTCTTTTGTCTCTCTCTGCTTGCAAACAAATTTTTAAAAAATTATAAAGAGAAAACACCAATGTGTGACCTCTTATAATTTCAACATTTCTCTAGTTCACAACTCCTCTTGGGATGTAATTTCCAGGATTTGGATATAAAGTATAATGGGTACTTTTCTGCTAATAAAAGGGCTTTGGACAGTTGGCCAACTATTCTGACCTTCTAACTCCTGTCCTATGATAATGCAAGATAAACACTAGACACCAGAATCTTGATTTTGGACTTCCTTGCCTCTAGATGCATATCCAAAATGTTGCTGTTTACCATAAACTACACTGCCACCTATAACGTCATAGACCATAACTAGAGCAACTACTGTCTCATATTCATATGATCTGAGGACACAGGGTATGCTAACAGGGTCTTCTGCTCAGGACCAGACTAGCCACCTTCTGAGATTTGGATGAGCTTCATTTCTCAAGCATGGCTCAGGAATTTCTTCCAAAGAAACTGATTTTAATGAAAGCATTTTCTGTAGGCCCATGATGGAATGACTGATACCAGATTCCCATTTACCCTTCAGAGCTAAGATACATATCACATTGCCTAGGAAACTCACACATGTGGTGTTCTTCCAAGCATTTGGGGTGAGTATCTTTAATGTCATATCATCCTCCTATTCTTATGATGCAGTTTTACAAATGGTAACATAACCAAAGGAGCAAATTTTCCATCATTATTTTTCATACACAGCCTGACTGAAGAAGAAAACATAGCATCATATATCTAGTTTCCACCTAAATTTAAAATAAAAGGACTTTACATGAATGCATGTAAAGAGTTTCATATTTTTACTATGGTTGGACTATGGCCTCCAAGTATTATATGGTGAAATCTCAATACTGAAGGTATTGTTTCAGGACATGGGATCTTACACAGGTGATTAGCTCATGAGCTTGAAACCCTTATTAGTGGTACCCCCCAAAACTAACACATTCATTGTACTCTGTGGAGACATGGGGGTATCTTAAGCTATCAAATGCCCCTCATCCAAACTCAGTTATGTGGATAGCCAGATCCTCTTGGAAATTTTTTTGTCCAGGAATTGTGATAAAAATTCTGATTTTAAAATATATTTTTATTTATTTATTTGTAAGCAGAGAAAGAAAATAGTATGTGTGTGTTTGAGAGAGAGAGAGAGAATGGGTATGGCAGGGCCTCCTGACATTGCAAATGAACTCCAGATGAATGCACCACTTTGTGCATCTGGTTTTATCTGGGTACTGGGGACTTGAACAAAGGCAGCTAGGCTTTTCAAGAAATGTCTTCAACCATTGAGCCATTACTCCAGACCAAATTTCTGGTTTTTAATATTTTTTAAAAAAAATTATTTATTTAATATATTGTGAGAGGGAATAGGCAAGACAGGGCCTCTAGCCCCTGAAAACTCTAGATGCATGCACAACCTTGTGCATTTGGTTTTACATGGGTACTAGGGAAGCAAACCTATGTCATTATGATTTATGGCAAACATCTTAATCTCTGAGCAATCTCTTCAATCCCCAAATTTCCATTTTTTAAAAGGCACCAGATTGATAACATTTTGTTATAGCTCCTTAAAGATTATGAAATCTTAAAGATAATCTTTGAATTCTCCCTACCTTAAAGGTATAAGACTGAGCTTAAAAAAAAAATAGTAACCATTTAATGAGAGATAATAAAACTCCAGGGATAAATTTCAGTTTAAAGAAAAATTAACATTAAACAACATATGTTATGGCAAAATGAGGAAATAATGAGACAAATCTAAATGCTGAACATTTTGCCAATTTGACAACTGAACACAAGTAAATATTTAAAAAGTCAATATTATTTAAAAAATCAGAAAACATTTAGGTTTGCATTAACTACACAAACAATCTAATTCTTCATATGAAATTTAATTAAATGCTTGCTCTAGACTGAATGTTTGTACTTCCCTCAAGTGAAGCTTTAATTCTGATATAGTGCCTTTCAGAGGTATGTAGATCATGAATGTTGAATTCTCATGAATGGAATAAGCTCTTTTTAAAAAAAACAGCTAGCAAGATAACCAACTTTCTTCCTAATATATATGAAGATGTAGTGAACGTTTTCAGTCTGCAAG
Source organism: Jaculus jaculus (assembly GCF_020740685.1). Taxonomy (NCBI): domain Eukaryota; kingdom Metazoa; phylum Chordata; class Mammalia; order Rodentia; family Dipodidae; genus Jaculus; species Jaculus jaculus. The sequence continues at coordinate 56,173,054 of NC_059114.1, read as the reverse complement.
ATTAAAGAGGACCTGAATCAGAACTTAGGCAAGTTGGCACCCTTATCTCAGACACCCATACTCCAGAATTCTGGGCAACAATCAAGTTGTTTATAATTCATTCATTTTATGGTAGTGGGTTATAGAAACCTAAACTGTCTAAGGCAATGCTTAATATAAAGAAAAGGAGAATGAGGGCTGGAGAGATGGCTTAGCAGTTAAGGTGCTTTCCTGTGAAACCTAAGGACCTATGTTCCACTTTCCAGGTCCCAGGTAAACCAGACGCAAGTTGACACAAGTATGCAAGCTTGCACATGTGCACTACGTGGCACACAAATCTGGAGTTCAATTACAGTTGTTGGAGACCATGGCCCACAAATTCTCTCCCTCCCCCCCCCCCCTCTCTCTCTATGTTGCTCTTACTGTCTGGCATAAAAAAAAAAAAGGCAAGTATGTTGAGTTTGCCTCAAAAAAAAAAGAAAGGAAGAAAGAAAGAAAGAAAGAAAGAAAGAAGGAAGGAAGGAAGGAAGGAAGGAAGGAAGGAAAGAAAGAAAGAAAGACAGACAGACAAGAGAATAAGAGAGAGAAAAGGAAGGAGGGGAGATAAAGAGAATTAGAAGTAGGAGATAAATGAAAAAAAAAAAAAAAACCAGTAGCAGCTGCTATATATCTACCTATAATGTGTCATGATGTTAAGATGTTATTTCCGGGCTGGAGAGATGGCTTAGCAGTTAAGCGCTTGCCTGTGAAGCCTAAGGACCCCGGTTCGAGGCTCGGTTCCCCAGGTCCCACGTTAGCCAGATGCACAAGGGGGCGCACGCGTCTGGAGTTCGTTTGCAGAGGCTGGAAGCCCTGGCGCGCCCATTCTCTCTCTCTCCCTCTATCTGTCTTTCTCTCTGTGTCTGTCACTCTCAAATAAATAAATAAATAAATAATTTTTTAAAAAAAGATGTTATTTCCAAGTAGTTCTTCAATTTATATAGATGGTGGATGATAGATATGACACATAGATAATATATAGACAGATATGTAATAGGTAGATGGATGTTAGATGGAAAAACAGATGAAAGATTAGGAAAATGTCACAATGTATTCTAGCTACGGTGTTTTGTATGTATTTGTTTTGAGATAGGATATCATGTAACACAGACTGACTTCCAACATGCTATATAGTTGAGGATGACTTGGAACTCTTTTTTTTTTTTTTTTTTTTTTTTTTTTTTTCTAGATAGGGTCTCACTCTTGCCCAGGCTCACCTGGAATTAACTATGTAGTCTCAGGGTGGCTTTGAACTGAGGGCAATCCTCCTACCTCTGCCTCCCGGGTGAGTGCTGGGATTAAAGGAGTGTACCACCACATCCAGCAACTTGGAACTTTTGATATTCCTACCCTCTATATAACAAGTCTTGGGATTGCAGGTTTAAGAAACAATGCCTAGCACTATATTTGCTTAAAATGAGGATTATAAAGCTTCTCTACAAACGAAAGTACTAAAGAAGAAAACATCAGGAAGCAGCCACCAAAGTTAAGAGACGCACTATGGAAAGTCAAAAAAAAAAAAAAAAACAGAGCTGGTACTTGTGGCTCATGCCTTTAATCCCAGCACTGGGGAGGCCGAAGTAGGAGGAACACTGAATTTGAGGCCAGCCTGAGACTACATAGTGAATTCCACGTCAGCCTGGGCTAGAGTAAGGCCTTACCTTGCAAAGCCAAAATAGAAATTTAAAAAAAAAAAAACAAAAAAAACAAGAGAATATATGTTGAAGGTATTAGTCATGTTTTTAATGATTCTTTGTTTATTTTTTATTTATTTACTTGAGAGCAACAGAGAGAAAGAGAAAGATAGAGAGAATGGGCATGCTAAGACCTCTAGCCACTGCAAACGAACTCCAGGCGTGTGTGACCCCTTGTGCGTCTGGCTAACGTGGGTCCTGAGGAAATGAGCCTCAAACCGGGGTAGTTAGGCTTCACAGGCAAGCGCTTAAATGCTAAGCCATCTCTCCAGCCATGAAGGCCTTAGTTTTAAGCAATACATTTATGGTTCTCAAAAGATCATGGGGAATTCTCAAGACCATCTAAAAAGTTTTATGTAGTGTATTGTAACCTTTGCCTCCCCTAACCCACCCCATTAATCACCAGTAAGGTCTTATGGTAAAATGCTATTCCTCTTCAGCATTCCACTGGATATTTAAAGAGGTAATTAAGTCAGGCTGGGTCCTAACTCAATATTTTTGGTATCCTTTAAGAAGATGAGATTGGGAAACCCAAAGAGATACCTGAATTACCATTACCAATTTCTGGGTCAGAGTTCTCCTGTGAATATAAATAATGAATAATGTAAAATAGGGCAAGCAAGCAAAGTTTTATTGAGAAGTCAAAGAATAAAGCTCTCTGCAGTAGCAAAGTTCCCCAAAGACCCCATATCAGTGTAACATTCTGGACCTAAACGGTTTATGCATTGAGAATATATCCAACTGTTTTGGCCCACAAGGAACATTAGGCATAGAACTGGAATTAGGTTAATTTAAGTTTATATGGGCAACTGCAATTGGTGAACAGGTTAGTTGGAAAAGCAAAGACTCAGAACAAGCCCACCTGTGAGGGATAAAAGCTTGCCAGATTCTGAGTGGGAGAAAGAATCTAGAAATAGAAATATAGGACTGCTGCGCACCCTGTATCTTGATGAGTCAGGCAATTTTGGATTTGAGTTCCTGACCTGGTGTTACCTTCTAATCGTGCCACTTCAGGATGATAGTTGGTTTTATTTTATTTTATTATTTTTTAAGTTTTGACTTGTGTCCCTGACTAGCTACCTATAAGATGCAGCTATCTTGTTCCTCATCTCATCACTGTGTGTGTACAGATGACCAAGAATTATATGAAAATCACGCAGCAAAACCATAGGTAGAAGTCTCAGGAGAAACCAGCATTCTAATTTGATGTTAGACTTTCAGCCTTCAGACTGGTAGTAAAATAAAATGTATGCCTTTAAATGCATTACCTCAATCTGCAGCAGGAAATTATTTTACTTTAGAAAGGGTCACAGTTGATAAGATGTTATTGAGGAATCCAAATAGACAACACTAGATGAGGCATGTATTTATTAGAATACTGGCTGTTCTTATCCAAATAATAAATGTATGTTTTCTTTGGAATTATAAAGCATTGAACATCCTTCTTATATGCATTGGGGAAAAACCTAAATAACTGATTGTTCCAAATGAATTCATGACTCAATTTAAATAACAAAAAACCCAGAAATACTGCAAGTGTTTGTCAAGAGAGTAACTCATCCCTAAAGGAAAACATATTCATTTCATATCCTAAAAGTTATTCAAATGACATAATTTTCTCTTAAAAATAGTTACTTGTAAAGTCAAAAAGTAAAACTACTTGAAACGTAAAATTATATAACCCACCCTGAAATAGAACTAAATAGAAGTCACTATATGTTCCAGTAACAAAAAACAAGGGATGAAAGAAGTGAGTAGAGAAAGAGGCTAGAGGAAATTAAGTCAATAAAATAATATAATGATATCAGGTTTTATTAATGTACTTACTATGTTTAAAGAAACAAAAAAAATTCTTGAAGTTACTAAAATGGTATAAGAAACTGAACAGCAATACAAAAAAAAAAAACAAAACAAAAAACTATTCTTTAAGTGACAAACTCTTTAAAGTTAAATCCAAGTGAAGATAAGGACTTAGCAAATATTTGGATAGTAAATAAAAAATGTCCACAATATTACATGGAATGGAAGTTATTAGAAAAAGGTCAATATATATGATATTAGCACATTTGTGTCTAACATGAAGGATCAGCTGCTGTTCTTACCCTGCTAATATTCCCTACTCCTATTAATTTTGCTGTATATTTGATCAACTAGCAGTAAACATATTTTTTGGTTTGAGGTATTCTTTCTTTCTTGCCTTTTTCCTCTTTCCCGTCCTCCCTCCTTTCTTTCTTTCACTGCTAAAACACACTATAGTACCAGCTAAGACAGAATCAAATTTTTGCACAAGCCAATTCAAAAGATAACTCAAAACCCAAGCTAAGATATAGAATTTATATTTTAGACACAATAAATTAAAATAATCAATACAATTATGAAAGATGTTAAAACTCAAGTGTCAAGTAGATATAAATTAAAACCATACAAAGATAAATATGAAAAGTCAAAAAAATTGACAAGTAAATGAAGCAATGAAATCACTCCTGCAGAAATGATGAAGAGAAATCTCCTGTGCTAATGAGGACGAGATGTCTTTTGTACTAACAGTGAAAAGATCTCTCCTGTAGTAATGGTTCTGAGTTTCTTTTCAGTGTTAGTTGTGAGTATGGTTTTATAGAATATTTTAAAACCCTTGACATCATTTAATAAGCTTGTAGTCATGTATTATTATTCCAGTAATTAAAGCATAGGGAATATGTGCTTGAGTAGAGTGGTATTATTTATAATATCCCAGGCATTAAAAAATGTATCAATTACATGTTGTAAAAAAGTTATGTAAAGTTTTTGTAAAGGTATAGGTAATTCACCAGGGACACTTAACTAATGAGTTTTCAAAGGTGATTTAAAAATAATAAAAGCAAGACATGTATATAGTAGATGTCTTTGTAAAATCCATGGCTCAATGTTTTAAGAGTGCTATAGGAGCATGAGTGCCTGAGACAGCCTGAGTTCTTTCCACATCATCCATGAAAATCTTGGCTGTGGCCAAACAAGTTTGTTACCCTTATCCTGTGGGGTAAGAGATCCAAAGAGCTCTGGGACAATGACTGAAAAAAAAAAAAAAAAATGGTGGAAACCTGAATGCTGTGTTGAGTGAGAGATACTGTCCCAAAGAAACCGGCAAACAAAGTGATGGGCAGATGGCTCAGAGGGTTAGGCACTTGCCTACAAAGCCTAACAACCCAAGTTCCATTTCCCTGTACACACATAAAGACAGATGCACAAAGTGGCACATGCATCTGGAGTTCCTTTGCAGTGGCTAGAGGCCCTGGCATGCCCATATTAATTCTCTCTCTCTCCTTGAAAATAAATAAAATAAAAACATTAAACAAAACAGCAACCGGCAGACAAGATAAAAGAGGATATCTAATGTTCTCCTTTGGCATCCACATGTGTGTGCATTGGTCATATGCACCTACTCAGATACATGAACATGATGCACACACATCACACACATTACACACCACACACTCTACATGTGTATGCAACAAAGGTCGCATGATTTTAAAAACTGTCTAACTCTAAATTAGAAAATATATGTTACAATTTTTAGTTTTACGTAGCATTTAAGTAATTTTGTGTATATAAAACATAACATTCACGGGAAAAACTCCACTATCCAGATAGATTATCATGGAATTGGGATATATGTTTAGTTTTGAACTCCCAAAATGTTGGGCTCTGAAAGGCCGAGGCATGAGGCTTAGTGGAACTTCCTGAGTCTAGCTAAAGTTTGGCGACCAATCTCTGGCCAGCTAGGACTCAGCAAGACACCTACTGGCTCTGGCCTGCCACTTCCGTGTGGCAATTGTAATTACCATTTCAATAGTTACAGTTTACTATTGGCCCTTACCTCTCCCCTCCGTCCTAAAATCCCCACCTTCATCCCCAACATGATATAGGCAACTGCTCAGAGTAATAAAGTGAGTTTTTTCTGCAAGTTCCTACGTCGAAAAGACTCCCGACTCAGTGTGGTTTTTCTCCGGTGGCCAGGAGAGGTCTGAGTCATCTGATGCTCATCCTCCTCCTCAACCCCTAGGGAGGAACCAGCAGGCCTGTCCTTCCCTCGGCACTACCTACCTGACCAGGAAGGAGCCCCACAGCAAAAGACAAGGGGAAGCTTATTTTCCTAATATTTTGTGGCTGTTATTTCACTGTTAACATATTTCCATTTCTCTAAGTTACAAAATTGTCTAGACTGTGACACAATACCCAACCATATCCCAAACCAAATCCTCAGTCTCATTAATGCTCATATGCTTTATACTAGCATCGAGAAGCTTACATAAGACCACGCGAAGAGGCTCTAGTTAACAGAATAGCACAAGTTAGTGAAGTTCTATCTTAACTCTAAATACCAAGACCACAGCTCAAGGATAGGGATAAAGCAAGTTTTGTTCTAATTTTCAAACTTTCTACCCTTACTTGACACATTATAACATTTGATTAATTTTTTTTTGTACAAAGAAAATCACATAGCCACCCTTAATTCCAAGTGTGAGAACGTTTAATTCTTCAACATGCCTAGAAGGAGAAATTGAAATACATGTAGTTTGAATAACTATCACAGAAAATTACTTGTTATTTTTGTCTAGAAGCCTGTACACTTGGGAATTTAGCTAAGTTTATTGGAACCTCACTATTTTGTAATAAAACTTTTCAATATTCGGACTCAACATTTTTTTTTTTTTTTTTTTTTTTTTTGGTTTTTCGAGGTAGGATCTCACTCAAGACCAGGCTGACCTGGAATTCACTACAGAGTCTCAGGGCGGCCTTGAACTCATGGCAATCCTCCTACTGCTACTGAAATTAAAGGCGTGTGCCACCATGCCTGGCTAAAATTTTTTTATTACATAAGAAAAAACACACTCTATCATTCTCTTAATTGCTCTCCATCTCTTTCTTTTCCCTTTCTTGTAAGTCATATATTTTTAAACTTTTTTTCTGTACTAAATCAGAATCTTAATTTAAATGCCAGTAAATTTTAATTATGATTGTGATTCTCCTTTTACCTTTATTATAGGCCATAAAACATCCATATACCCTGTCCTTCAACCATTTATTCATTTTTTTCCTTGCTGTTACTTTTGTTATTTGTTCACACAGAGGAAAACTAGTTGTGCTGCACTTGGATTCTCTTTCCAATATTTACTATTTTTCTTTCAAGTGTGATCACTCCTTAGATGTTCTATGCCATTGGGATTTGTCTAATGTGTGTGTGTTTGCTTCCATATGAACTAATGACTAATGGATTGTTTTGAAATTTGTATTATTATTAATTTTTGTATTTATCCTTTTTCGAGTTACTTCTTTAGTTGTTGGAGTGTCTTAAGATATTGTTGCAGTAATCTACTTCTCCTTTTCTTGGTTGGGTTTACTAGTCAGCAAAATCCCAGTGTGTATAGCATGTGGGAAAACACTCTGAGAAGTCCTATAAGTAAGAAAGGAATGGCTTTCAGCAATCAGAGAATAGTGTTTGAAGGATCCTTGGGTCAAAACTCCAATTTCTAAGTCCCTTGAGAAGACATTTCTGTTGCCAACTAGCAGCACATATTTTCATATGCAAAATTCTAGAGTAGTTATAGCCTCACATACTAACCAGAGGGACAGTGATATGAATGCTAAGTTAGCAAGCTTATATCTTAAGATTGTCCACTCTCTCAATTATTTCAGAACTGATAAATCACAGAAACTGGCACATTAAAAAACAAAAATGTGGGCTGGAGAGGTAGCTTAGCAGTTAAGGTGCTTGCCTGCAACCCCAAAACACTCAGGTTCAATTCTCCAAGACCCATATAGCCATATGCACAAGGTGGCACATGTGTCTGGAGTTCATATGGAGTGGCTGGAGGCCCTGACATGCCCATTCTCTCTCTCACTCTCACTCTCACTCTCCGTCTCTCTCTCTCTCTCTCTCTCTCTCTCTCTCTCTCTCTCTCTCTTCCTCTTTCTCTAACACAAATAAATAAATAAAGTATTTTTAAACATGAGCATTTTCTTCATTAATCATTGAAGAAGTTTGAAGACTTTGAATTGAAGTTTAAAGACCAAAACTTTCTTTACAAAAATAGGAATATGTGGCAGAAATGATTGACTATGTCTTACTATATAGACTGTTATTCTGCATCTTTCTCTGCTGAATGCATTTTTCAGGTTTTTTGTCTTCCCAGTTCTCATCCTCTCTAAAGCAGACTAAAAGTCCTTGATATCAGTTATAAGAAGTTTTTTACTGTATTAAACGAAGTTGATACAAACATGTGAGTGAATGAAGGGGCCCGCCTCAAAAGGAGATGGATGAACATAGACTGCAAAGCCGGATCTCACTTGTCAGTTCACTGCAGCTCAGAAGTTACCGCTGGCGGGGGACACCCTTCAGCATAGAAGTTTGCTATCCTTTTTTGCCAGTTTCTTTAATAATAGATAATTACAGCTTGTCTGCATACCTCCCTGAGCTTAAATTGAACATAATTTTCTTCATTTCCTATCTTAAGTCATTGTAAAAATGTGTTGAAATTTAAACATCTGCTTAATTCCACTGAAGAGGTGGCTCTGTCTTGTGGTAAGTGGGCCAGTCTATGTTTAGCTTACTCCCTATGTGTGTATATTCAGCATGGTGATTTATATAAATAGTGCTATACACTTGAATCATACATTCATAATCCACTTGAAAAGTATACAGAATTTTTTCTAGAAAATAAATTTGTGACCATGATTTCATTACACTTAAAAAGATCACATATGAAGACAGAGTGTCTTTGTTTGATTTAATGGCTCCAATTACTATCTACAGAATCAAGTCAGGCACCTACTGTCCTAGGGGACAGAAGCTTTCAGAGCATCATGTCTCTCTTGCTTTCAAGTCAAACTTGGTTTTCCTTTTTGGCAGCTGTTCAAGCTTATTACTACATAATTGGCACCAACAGCTGCCTCTGCTGGGTAAACCATATGAACATCACACAACCCAGGATCTCACCATCTCAGTTAGTATTAGGCCTCATTTTGTGCAATGAGGTGTTTAGTCACAAATCAACAACTTCCTGAAATTATATGGACAGTCTCATAATCTCTCATTCAGAAAAAGATATACCAACAAAATTTCTTTCAGAATTTTAAGCTGATGTGAACTGATAGTACTTTGTGTTTTTCTACTTTGCCTTGGTTTGCTCGGAAATAAAGGGAGAAAGTAATTTAAAAAAAATAATTAAAATAGAGTGTCAAAATAATTATAAAGGGACACATCCTCTTGTATTTTTCCATTAAAATGAATTTTAAAATATATCCTTATGTTGTGAACATAATTTAAAATAATGAATAAGAAAAGCATAAGACTAAGTAGAGTTTTATCAAGATAGCATGTGAGGCATATGGAGTTTTACCCAGCTGATGATAAGGTGAACTGAAACCTCTAATTCAGAAGCACATCTCCTTCTGGTCCCATAAACCAAACATTTATCCATCTGCCCTCTCAGTGGGATGCAGACCTTTGGCCCATAATACAATTCACCTTAAGTATGTTCACTAGAAAACAGCTGTTCCCCCTAATCATAGTGCGATAAATGTTTGGAAGGCTTAGGAAATGCACCCTGGATGACACAGATCCAACTAGAGTAAACACAACTGCTTAGTTCTTTGAAACAATTAATCTTCATACTTGCTGATTTCACATTCGTTTTTATACAACTATGCTAAATACGTTAAAGGTGAATATATTATGTTAAAAATAAATTATGCGAGCCCAATTAGTGGCAGGAATATACACATATTCTAGACCTATAGGATGAGAAAAGGTAAATATAATTATGTATAGAGATATAGAGAGGGTGGCACACTCCTGTAATCCCAACACTTTAGAGGCAGAGGTAGGAGGATTGTCATAAGTTCGAGGCCACCCTGGGACTACATAATGAGTTCCAGTTCAGCTTGGGCTAGAGTGAGACCCTGCCTTGAAAAAATATTTTTAATGTGCATAAACAACAGTATGTCTTTATGTAAATATAAATGAACACATATATTGTATCTTTTCAGTGTACTATTGCTGGAATTAACTGTTACCAGTAAAAGAATTGTGGTTTATATTTTTCAAACTTTTCATTCCTTTAAGTACTAACTTTCTTGTAGCTTTTTAAAAATTTATTTCAAAAAGTTTAAAATCAGACTTTCAGTAAGCTTTCTTGATATATCTATTACATTAACTCCGCTGTTACAGACATCCTGTACTTGCAATAAGGACACATGTGGATCCATCCCATTTACCAAGCTATTCAAAATTCCTCAAGGATAATAAAACATCATTTTACAAAAACATTTTTACACCATGGCATTGTTTAAATGACTGCATGAGGGAGAAGGGTCAGTAAGACCCCACACCATCCATAGTAAGAGTGGAAACTGATGATTGCTAGGGGAGGGGAAATCAGGTTCCTTGTTGGTGCAGCCACTAGGGGATTGTCCATTCTCCAATAACTAATCTCCCCCTCCCCATGATTTTGCAAGTGATCATAATTTAAATCAGTGGGTCAATTAGAAAATGCCATACAAAAGATACAGAAGTAGGATAGACTTACAGAAAAAAAAAAGGAAGGTTTTAGTGAGAGGGCAAAAGGAGAGAAATAAGGCAAGGGATCAACTCAAAATGCCTTATACACATACAAGAAATCCTCAAAGAAAGTGTACATCTCAAACTGAAGAGGAAAACTAGAGCAGTGTTGGATTTTTTAAAAAATATATATATATATATATATATTTTTAATTTTTATTTATTTATTTATTTGAGAGCGACAGACATAGAGAGAAAGACAGAGTGGGAGAGAGAGAGAATGGGCGTGCCAGGGCTTCCAGCCTCTGCAAACGAACTCCAGACGCGTGCGCCCCCTTGTGCATCTGGCTAACGTGGGACCTGGGGAACCGAGCCTCGAACCGGGGTCCTTAGGCTTCACAGGCAAGTGCTTAACCGCTAAGCCATCTCTCCAGCCCATATTTTATTTTTTTGAGAGAGAGAGGGAGAAAATGGATGCACCAGGGCCTCCAGCCACTGCAAACGAACTCCAGATGCATGTGCCCCCTTGTGCATCTGGCTTACATGGTTCCTGGAGAATTGAATGGGATCCTTTGGCTTTGCAGTCAAATGCCTTAACTGCTAAGACATCTCTCCAGCCTGGATGCTTTTTTTTTTTTTTTTTTCTTAACACCAAATCTTCCTCTACAAACTACTGTTTGCTTATTGCTTCCATTCATCATTTGCTAGGAGTAATGTGTTAATATTTTTTAAATAAACATATCTCTAATTTTACCATGTGTTTAGATATCCATGGACATGATCATAGTTTGTCTTGTTTGATTGTTAAGTGTTTAACTGGCCTCTTTTCTGAAATTTTCTCACTTTGTAGTATGCTGCATCTTTGCTCATGGAATTGATTTGTTAATTCTTTGCTAAGAACTTTATGTCAGTAGTTGGGGGGGGGGTGTTGTGTGTATGTGTATTTTTGTTGTTGTTGTTGTTTTTCAAGGTAGGGTCTCACTCTAGGCCAGGCTGACCTGGTATTCACTTTGTAGTCTCAGGAGAGCATGGCAGTCATCCAACCTCTGCCTTCCGAGTGCTGGATTAAAGGTATGCATCCACGTCTGGCAATAGTCTTTGATGACTACCTGAAGTATCTATTCTTTGTACTATCTCTGGCTATGGTAGGCAGATGATGCTAACATCAATAAGTAAGTGGGAGTAATCTGGAAACTGTGTTGTATATTTGGCAGAATTCATCAGTGGAACCATTATGGTCTGAGGATTCACTGTTTTTGATATATTAGAAATTATGTGTTTGGTGATATCTTGTGTCAAACATTGTAGTTTTTAAATCCTGTAAAAATCAATTCACTTAAATATTAAACATATCACCAAGAATTGTTTGTAACATAAATCTATTGTTTTCAAACAACAAAGCATGTAGTGAAACCCTTCCTTCATTCGCAAGATCATTCTAGTAAACTGTAAAACAGCTTTCCTCCACTGATGGCTTTCCTGTGGCTGCTTGACTGCCAGTCCCTTATTTTCGTTTATTTTAAGTACAAGGCTACATATTTCCCTCTGCATCCACTTTCATCTGCAATCACAAAGTGTTTAATATATTTCCATTGTTATTTAAGTCGAAATGATTTATGAAGCAGAGGAATTCTTTTCATCTCATGGGTCTATTAGAAGTATTTTACCAACCTTCCAAGTGTTTGGGGATTTTTTTGGATATAATTTTTTTCTAATATCTATGCTTTCTCGGAGAGTATGCTTTATATAGTATCCACATGATTAACTAAAAGACTTGCTCCTTACTGTCTCTTTATCCTTTTTCCTAAATTATACATGGATTTTCAGAACTACTTGTTTAGCTTGAAAAACTTCTACCATTTTTTGGTTCTGTTTTCTAATGACCATTTTACTTATTTTTTCTTTAAACATTGATTTACTTTTCTATTTTTTTATTTATTTCAGCAGAGAAAGAGGGAGAGAGAGAAAGAAAGGTGTGTCAGGGCCTCCAGTCACTGCAAATGAATTCCCAATGCATGTGCTGCCTTGTGCATTTGTGTATCATACCTATGATATGTGGCTTTGTGGGCAGGTGCTTTAACCATTTAGCAACCTTTCTAGCCTCATTTCTTTATTTTTAATCTCTCTTAAATCATTTTTTTCTTTTGTTTTCTTTTCTTCTTTTTTTGTTGTTGTTGTTTTGTTTTTTGAAGTAGGGTCTCACTCTGGCCCAAGCCAAAGCCGACCTATGTAGTCTCAGGATGGCCTCAAACTCACCACAATCCTCCTACCTCTGCCTGCATCTCCATGTCCAGCAAATAATGTATTTTCCTGATGTAAAATTATTTGTTGCAATAAGTATTTACTTTTTCATAACTCATTTGAAGGCTTGTCACATGTATAACTAATTCAATATCTTCAGTAGTTCCAAATGTTGACTTAGTTTCTAGATCCTTTGCTATACTTCTATGGCTGTCCCATTAGTTTATGCACAAGGAGTTTTCTTTTTGCCAGCTCTCTCATTTCAGATTTACCCCACATTCTATAAATCTAAAGTTTCCTTATTAGTATTCTTGGTGAAAATTGTTTATTTGAATCTTAGGAAATTTAGATTTTTTTGTATTGAAATGTAGGTCCATTTCCTAGATATCACAAGAAGTCAGTGATGGGAGGAAAATAGAGAAAAAAAAATGGCACTTTACCCCAAACTGTGGCCAGATAAATGAATGGGATTAAACTTGTGACATTCTACATCAGGGAAGCGTCACTACTTTTGAAATATCCCTCTTGTCAGAGATAGAAATTCATGTCTCTCTTAAGGATTTCCTCCTACTTCAATAACTGTCCCAGCTCAGTTTCTTTAAAGGGCATTACACTGCCAGTTTTAACTTATTGTTCTACTTTTTCCTACTTTCTCAAATGTAATAGTGCGCTTCCACAAACCTGACCTTTTAAACCTTCTCCCTTTCCCCTGTATGAATGAGAATACTTAGAAATGTTTTCATATAGCTTATTCATTAAGATTGACTGAATGACTATGATACTTTGCCATGAGTTATCATTGCTTATACTTAGAGCAAATTAGCAGGAAATGAGCAAATGAAACAAATTTGGAACATAGCCAAAGAAAGTAAATTAAGAGATAGCGAATAGGTAAATAAACATAAGTTACATTTTTGTACATGCTATCTGCTTTTTTAACATAATGGAAAATATGATATGAGTGCAATTTCAGATGTTATTTTTACAAAACAAAAACACTGCACATATCAGTATAAATTATTTCATCTAGTATTAGGCTCAAATATCTACATGCTTTAAATTACCACACAGGGCAGAATGTTATTAAATAATCTTGATTAAATACCAATAAAAACATTTATGTTAAAATTAAATATATAGTGATAAATACTGGTAAGCACTCAGAAAATAGAGGCATGAGAATCAGGAGTTCAAGGCCATCCTAAACTACACAGTGAGTTTGAAGGCAGTTAAGGGAGAATGAGCCTCTGTTTTAACAAAAGAAATAAACAATAAATAAATAAATAAGACTTTTTTCTACTTAAATTTGACAATGTGATCACCAAATTATCACATGCAGAGTGATTTTATTCACAGCCATTTATCCATAAGTGTTCTATAAATTAGACATTTTTCTCTAAATTTGGCACAATTAGTGATCTTACCATACATATTATAATGCAAAAAAGTCAATGATAATTAGATGTTTCACGTAGAGAAAGGTAAACTGACAGTCATGTGAGATTCCAGAAAAAAAAAAAAGTGCCAGAACATAGTTTAGGGAAAGTAGAAGCAAAAAATAAAATTATCATTTTGTATACATTTAGAATGAATATAAAACAGAACCTGACACTTAGAAAATGTCTACTTTCTATTGTTGGCAATACTTCATTGCTTACAAATATTTTAAAGTTCTGCTCCAGTCAAATTTTGTTTTGCTTATTCTTATAGAATTTATAAGTCCTTAATTTTGGGTGGACAGAGACCATCATGACCACACAGTAAATCCCATAACCTCACAGAGGTGAGTCCCAGGGAAATGGGAACCAGGGAGAAGAAATAAAAGAGTATAATATGTTAAAAAATAAATAAGCAGGATGATATATTTTCTATACCAGGCAATTCAATAATGAAAATAATTGGTCCAACTGTAGGAAAAAACCCCCACAGGGGGTCCCCACGCTCTGCCCGGATAAGGCGACACCCCAAATCACTCACTCACGAGAAGCGGTCTTGATGCAAACTGCAAGAGGATTTTATTCCAAGCGCGCTGGGGCCCACAGTCGTACACCGCACAGGGGTAGAGGACTGCAGAGCCCTGAATGCAGGAACAGGACAGTTTTTATAGGGTTTCTAACAAAGCCTGTGCCTTAGACCAATCATTTTCTAATATTAGGAGCCCCGCAGGGTGTTAGCCAGTCAGTTGGTGCCACCCCATAGTTTCTAAGCCAATTAGTTTATGACCTTGGTGGTCAGCGTTTGCGCAGGTCCTTGGGTGGGAGTAGCAGAGTGTGGTATCAGTCTCCTGTGACCTTGGAGGTCAGCACTTGTGCAATTCCTTAGGTGGGGGTAACAGAGTATGGTATCAGCCTCCTATGACCTTGGTGGTCTGAGGCAGGCTGCTACAGCCTATGGTGCGAGTTACTAAGGCTTACAGTGTAGGCTACTAAGGCTTACAGTGTGGGCTATTAAGGCTTATGGTGCAGGCTATTTACAGAAACCAAATAAGTGGTTCACTTCATTACTCATTTCCCATCCTTGAGGGCTATCTCATGCCCTTTTACCTAGTTTTATATTAGGAGTGGGCTCTGATACAATGAGAAGAGGGATTCTTTACTTGCTTCTGACAGAGAGTAAAACCTGGAGTTTGAGGTATGCAGGTGGCCCGCTTAAGCTCCCTTTGGAGCGTGATAGTATTTCTGAGCTTCTGAATTCTTGGGCCTTTCACAACCAAGGTTTTGGCCTTTAAGCTCCCAGTAGTCTTTGGCCAAAAGAGGGGCTACATCCATCAAAATCTCCTTGATTAACAATGCTTATCCCAATTAACCTATGCTGACTTTATTCTCCTTTGGAGAATCTCTCTCTCTCTCTCTCTCTCTCTCTCTCTCTCTCTCTCTCTCTCTCTGTGTGTGTGTGTGTGTGTGTGTGTTTCAAAAGGCAGCACCTGAGGAGATAAATTGCCCCTCACAGTATGGTCAAAGCCCAGGTGAAATCAAACTAATTGGTGAGATGAACTAAAGTGTTGCTTCCATGACAAGCCTGGCAATCAATGTCAGGGTGAAGGAGAGAGACACTGAGGATACTAAACACATACCAAAGCAGAAATACAGAAGCTGCAGAGAGATCATCACTGAAGTATACTTAAATCACACCCACCATGGTTCATGGCATTTTGCAGAAAAAGGGGCAGAAATATTGTAAGAGCCACAGGTTGGGTCAGAATTCCCACAGGCACTGTTACAACCCTAATAGTTGACTGGTGATCTAACAACTCCAACCCACAACTCCATGGAGAATACCTGCAACCCCACTGAGGATGGCTCTGCAGAATGTGGCAGAGAGAATGGAAATGATAGCACCAACCCATGATGTGACCATACAAAGCATATTTTTCATTAAAAAAATAGTTATTCGGGCTGGAGAGATGGCTTAGTGGCTAAGCACTTGCCTGTGAAACCTAAGAATCCCAGTTCAAGGCTCCCTTCCCCAGGACCCACGTTAGCCAGATGCACAAGGAGGCACACATGTCTGGAGTTCGTTTGCACTGGCTGGAGGCCCTGGCGTGCCCATTCTCCCTCTCTCCCTCTCTGCCTTTCTCTCTGTGTCTGTCACTCTCAAATAAATAAAAAAATGAACAAAAAAAATTGTTTCTCCTTTTAAAAAATAGTTGTTCCAGGGATGGAGAGATGGCTTAGTGGTTAATTGCTTGCCTGTGAAGCCTAAGGACCCCGGTTCGAGGCTCGATTCCCCAGGACCCACATTAGCCAGATGCACAAGGAGGCACATGCATCTGGAGTTTGTTTGCAGTGGCTGGAGGCCCTGGCGTGCATGCCTCCCTCCCTCCCTCCCTCCCTCCCTCCCTCCCTCTCTCTCTTTCTCTCCCTCCCTCTCTCTCTCTCTCTCTCTCTCCCTCCCTCCCTCTCTCTCTTTCTCTCCCTCCCTCTCTCTCTCTCTCTCTCTCTCTCTCTCTCTCTCTCTCTCTCTCTCTCTCTCTCACTCTCTCTCTCTCTATCAAATAAATAAAAAATAGTTGTTCCAATATGATGGTGTACATGTATGTGTTAGTCGGAGTTCTCTTGAAGGACAGAACCAATAGAGTGAATTGTATTAAAGGGAATTTAATGGGTTATCTTACAGCAGTCTAACAATAGCAGTTTTCAGGCCTGAGAGTCAAGAAACATGATAGCTACTCAGTCCAAGAGACTAGATGCCTCAGCAGTCCCAATCTGCTACTGAAGGCCTGAAGGCTTCCTGGAAAGCTATTGTTCACAATGGAAATCAGCAAACAATGAGCAGCACCAGCATCCAGATGGGAGAAGAAGATACTTTCTTCCCAGAGCTTCCTTAGATAAGGCCTCTCTACTCCAGGCTGGCGAAAGGGTGCATCTAGGGGAAAGGATTCCATCCTTTAGTAAATCCTCCCTGGAAGGAACCTCCAAGACCCAGTTATGAGGAATGTAGATTCCTAAACAGACCAAGTTCACATAAAACTTAACAATCACAAGTCCACCCCTTGTCAACTTGACACCAAATCATGTCTCCTTACATCATACTTAGTTTCCAAATGAAGACAGTAACAAGGTAATAATTTCACCTAACATGATATAACTATCCCATGCACAACCATAAATGCACAATCTTCCCCACAACACAAAAAAGGTTCCTTGAGGAATGCTTAGTCTCTAATATAATAGGTCAAACATAAATTCAATGGCAATTAACTAGCAATATGATCTTATTCAGTCTTAATTACCTAATAGAGAATAAAAGCATCTTAATATTGGTGTAGATATGTACAAATACTCTTAACAATGTAGGACAGAAACACTCATGGCGATTACCATCCTCATTTTTGGCCTTAGCTTGTATTTGTAACTACCTTTTTCTGCTACCTATTCAGTATTTCCTCCACCTACAGCAAGCACCTCAGCAGGTCTTGGTTATTTCATACTGCCTTGATTGAATTGTTGCAATTGTCCATTTACTCTTTATAACAAGACATGGTAACACCAAGAGACACCCTGAAGGATCTTCTGAACTCCAGACATACTCTTCCTTACCGCCATTGTAGAGGAATGTCTGGATTTCCCCCTGGTAGTCTGGATCAATCATCCCTACTACCACTGTTCAGCCTGTTCACTTAAGGGCATCAGGAGTGTAAAATGGCCAGGGGTAAGCCTTAGCTTCTCATTCAGTGGAATGTTCTTTGTGTTTCCTGGAAAAAACACTCCCCCCTCTAGAACCAAGATGATTGGGCCAGTAGAATGTAAGGCCATGGAAACAGGGAGCAAAAATTTGTCTAATGAGTTACTTGGGGTGATGGTAAGTGGGACCATTCCCATTTGCACTTCTTGATTCCTGTATCCGTGAATCCAGGCTATAAGAGAAATAGTACCACATATAGAATACTGGTTCAGAGTACATACAGCCTGCTGGAGGACACTCCCCCAGCCCTGCAAGCTATTGCCACCTAGTTGACATTGTGGCTATTTCTTCAAAAGGCTATGCAAACTTTCTATCTAGCAAGCTGCATCAGGGTGGTGGAACACGTGGTAAGACCAGTGAATCCCATGATCATGAGCCCACTGCTGTATTTCCTTGGCTGTGAACTGAGTTCCTTGGTCAGAAGAATACTGGATGGAATACCATGATATGACATTCTGTAAGCCTATGGTTGGTAGTTTTGGCAGAAACACTATGTGCAGGAAAGGCAAACACATACCCAGAATAAGTATTTGTTTCAGTAAGGACGAAGTTCTGCCCTTTCCATGATGGAAGTGGTCCAGTGTAGTCACCCGCCACCAAGTTGCTGGCTGGTCACCCCTAGGAATGCTATTGTACTGCAGTATATTGTGACACTCCCTTTAGATAATGAAGGACAGCAAGGCAAACAATGTCCATATCATGTTCATGAATGAAAATTAATAAACCTAAAAGAGATTTGTCAAGTTCCTAAATGTGGGAAATATAAATAAAACTGGTAAGTAGAAAAAAAAAAAGTTTGAAGCCAGATAATGTATCTAAATATGCTATCAAAAGGTAGTACATAAGCATTAGAAAATAGAGAGGAGCTAGGAGTGGTGGTTCAGGTCTTTAATCCCAGCACTCAGGAGGCAGAGGTAGGTGGATGGCTGTGAGTCTGAGGCCACCCTGAGAATACGTAGTAAATTGCAGGTCAGCCTGAGACCCTACCTTGAAAAACCAAAAAAATAAAAAAATAAAATAAATAAATAAAAATAAAAATAGAGGGGACATATATATGTATGTATGAAAACAAATCATACTGAGGTCTGAGTGGAGACTATGAGAAGGGAGAAGGATTTTTATCTAGTACATTCACAGTATGTAAAAAACAAAAAGTTAAAATTATGAGAGTAATTTAGAACACTATACTTTTCCAAATAGAGAAATTAATTGCATAAGATGTTATGACTACCATAGTCTTAGCCTAAATGACTGCTACTCCTTCAATACATAAACCACAATCCCATAGGATATACCTGCAACGCGACTGAGGAGGGTTTCCATAAGAATGGGAGTAGGGATGAGGGAAAAGAGGGTACCAACACAAGATGTATCCATGCGAAACAGGGTGTTAGTAATAATAATGACAGATTTAAGTTAAAAAATATAATAGTAGTAATAACAGGACAACCATGCTTAAAAAGGTAAGAAGATTATTGAATAGAAATATCATTAAAATCCACTCATCAAGGGTGGAGAGATGGCTTCGCAGTTTAAGGAATTTACCTACAAAGCCAGAGGATCCCAGTTCAACTCTCCAGGACCCATGTAAGCCAGATGCACAATGGAACACATTCATCTGGAGTTTGTTTTCAGTGGCTGGAGGCCCTGGAGTGCCCATTCTCTCTCTCCCTCTCTCTCTCTCTCTCTCTCTCTCTCTCTCTCTCTCTCTTTCTCTCTCTCTCTTTATTTTTGTCTCCCTCTCTAATAAATAAATAAAAATATATTTTAAAAAATCCACTCATCAAGTAAAGGAAATATTCCCTCATCTGAAAGTCATTTTATTTCTGGCATTCATGTGAATATATCATGAATCAATATAATAAAATTGTTGAGATTCTCATGTTAACATTTAAGAAGAGTAACAAAATATTCTGTATATTTTATAGGGCTATTTTATCAATTCACATATAACATTAGAAATACAATAACAGGTTTCAATTTGGCATTTTCTTAGATGAGTATACTTTGCTCTTTTTTTACAACTTTTTCCCATTGCAATTTGCCTAAGCTTCTCTTATAGTTTCCTTTCCTCCATCCAAATATCCCTCCTTTCTGTGTTCAACATATATATATATATGTATGTATATATGCCATCTCTTGTGTTTTTCCTCCCCAACCTCTTCTTACTTTTCTTTGCTTATTTATCAGCTTTTTAGTTTAATACCTACAACCCCCCCACACACACACATGAGCTATTCCTATAAAAATACACAGTGTTTTTCATTTGGAATATTTTTATTATGCTTAATATAATTATTTACAGTTTTATCTATTTACCTGAATGTCTTAATTTCACATTGTTATGCATTCATCTGTTTGTGGACATCTAGACTGGATCAATATCCTAGCTATTTCTGATGTATATCAACATGCACAATGAGCAAAACCTCTCTCTTAAGTTTACTTAGAACCCGCCCAGGAGTGGTATAGCTGAATGATACGGCCATTCTACTGTCGTTTTTTGAGAGGCATCCATATTGATTTCTGTAGTAGCTTCATCAATTTATATCTCACAATGTAGATGGGTTCTTATTTCTTCTCAATACTTGTTGTCATTGTATTCTTATATGGATGAGATATAATCTCAAAACCATGTCAATTTTCATTATCAAGATGATTAAGGATGTTGCACACATTTTCTTGATAAATACAATAATATTTGACTTCATGGGTACAAAATGTGTGTGTGTGTGTGTGTATTCACACATTTCCATTTATTAACTACGGTATTGGCTCAGAATGGTTATCAGATCACCATAGGTCAGACACTTCATTTGCCATAGGTATTAGTTTCTCAGAGTTGTGCAGGCTGGAAATCTGACACTAGTGCACCGTGGTTAGATTTCAGTGAAGGCCTTTCTCAGTTTTCTTTGAATCCTCATGGGAGGAAACAGAAGGCATCAAGCACTCAGCCTCATGGGAAGAAGAGCAGTAATAAACAAGCTCTCAAAATTCTTCTCAGTGCACTGATCCTATTCATAAGCCTTCTCTTCTTCTGGGTTCATGAAATCCTAATTAATTCACAAAATCCCTATTTCCTAACAGGAAGACATACATATGGTATATATATATATATATATATGTATGTATGTATGTATGTATGTATGTATATTCATGTAGTATTTCAGTTATTTTTTGTCATTTTTTTCCAGGTAGGATCACTCTAGCCCAGGCTGATGTGGAACTCATTCAGTAGTCCCAGGCTGGCTTTGAACTCATGGTGATCCTCCTACCTCAGTCTCCCAAATGCTGGGATTAAAGGCATACACCACCATGTTCAGTGTCCGTTATTAACTTAAAAATTGTTTTTATATTTTAACTTATATGTATATGATCAAATTATACAGACAGTGCCCACTAAGAAAATTAGGAAAAAGGTAACTAATATACAAGAGTTAGAGAGAAGAGAGAGAGAGAGAAAGAGAGAGAGAGGGTAGGGGGAAGAGAGAGAGAGAGAGAGAGAGAGAGAGAGAGAGAGAGAGAGGGAGGGAGGGAAGATGTAGAAGATTAAGGTTAGCCTTGATCCTACCCTCTCCAGTGTCTTGTGGTTCAGGTGTTCCCTGTAAGGGCCTGGTGAAGGTTCAGCCATTTGGTTTGCCTTTTAGGAATTAGAATTTTATGGTACCATTGCCGTTTGGATCTAGATTTGTTTCCCACCCCTTCCATATCATCCACAATGAGCTTTTGGTCAGAGAGGCCTACAAGGTTTCCTAAAAGACTGACAGATTTCTGTCAGAGTACTTGATGACCCACCAAAGGTTAGTGGTTAGACCCTACTGCTGAAGACACCATATGCAGTTGACATGTAAAATGGAACGGCATGGCTGGAAGCCAGGAGAGAGTCAGTCCCCAGTCAGTCAGCATGTCTAGTGCCAGAAGGTGCTACATGGGCCCCTGGGGGAAAAAATGACCAATATCTGCCCAAAAAACTCATGGTCTAACCTACTTAGCAGAAAATAAACTGTTGTGATGCCCACACAGGTGCAATAGTGGCACACAGCCATGGTGGGGAACCAACTGCCCTTGATTTGGCTAACTGATCCCCTCAGTAGTATGTGACTCATAGCTGGAGCTGGGAAACAAGTCAGAACTATATCCAAATTTAAGTCCATTCTCCAATATCAAGCTACCATCAATCATGGGCTATAAGAGAACCTACACCTATTAAATTCTCTATAAAAAAAGTAAGGGTTATTTCATTTGTCCTGGTGCTAACTTACTCTCCGTTGGAGAATCTGCTTCTCTTTTTCAGATAGATGTAGATCCTAAGGAGAGAGCCACCCCAGCGTACCTCAAAAGGGCCCTGGCTGAAACTAAGAAAAATTGGCGAAACAAGCAAGGGTGCTGTTTTTCTGATGAACCGAATACCAGCACAAGGGGGAAGGAGATCAACACAGAGAAAAATCAACTCCAACCAAATCAGAGAGCCAGAGCCTCAGAGGCCCCCAACACCTCATCACGGAAGCAGACCAAAAATGAACCCAACATGGCTCAGGCAAATTTTGTGGAAGAAGGGACGGCAATAATGTCAGACCCACATGTTGGGTCATGATATGCAGAGACATTTATCTTACCCATAATTGTGAGCTAACTCCACAATGCACAACCCATATACCTCAACAAGGAGGGGCCAATGGGGAGGGGTAGGTCACGGATGAGCCTAATAATGATACCAAACTGACTGTATTTGCTGAATACAATACTAATTAATAAAAAATAAAAGTATTAAGGCTGGAGGCCGCTCTTCAGGTGCCGGCGAAGGTGAGGCTGGAGGGCAACTTGTGTTTATTGTGACCACACCTCTTGGACCATGGCAAGGGGAGAAAAAGGCAGCCTGAGCCTGCTGGCTGTGGAGACTGCAAGTCTGGAAGAGCAGCTGCAAGGATGGGGAGAAGTGATGCTGAAGTGATGCTGACAAGGTCCTGCGGTGGGAGAGAGCCTGGTTTCCACCTGCCATCATGGGTGTCGTCTCTTTGCTGTTCCTGATTATCTATTACCTTGATCCATCTGTGCTGTCTGGTGTTTCCTGTTTGGTTATGCTTTTGTGCTTGGCTGATTACCTTGTTCCCATTCTAGCTCCTAGGATCTTTGGCACCAATAAATGGACCACAGAACAGCCGCAAAGATTCCATGAAATTTGCAGCAACTGAGTAAAAACTCGAGGCAGAGCTTTGGGCTGGTGGAAACGCCTCTTCACCCTAAAGGAAGAAAAGCCTAAAATGTACTTCATGAGCATGATCAGTTCCCTTGCGGCAGTTGATTGGGTGGAACATCAAGTGCGCAACCTTCTTCTCACCTACCTGATTGTGACTTTTGTACTGTTGCTTCCTGGACTAAACCCGCACAGAATCATACCGAAGAACATTGGCATGGCCAAGGGGGAGATAAACAAGCTTCTCAAACAAAAAGAAAAGAAATATTACTAACACATCTGCCTTATTTGCTGTGGTTAATGGAGTATACTCTGTCCCTGGGAACGGTCTGTGATAAGCTGTCTGGATACTAAAATGTTACAGAAGTAGCCCTTTGCTCCCCCAGTTCTTCCCTTATTAATATGAATTCACACTTCCCAAGTGAGGTTTGTGCATAGTGTCTTAATGTCAGGTATAGCTGGGTGCAATCTTACCAGTTGTCCTTAAATGGACAACTTCTTAGGATGAGTTGTTTTGATTTTTCTCACCCCAGGATGATGGAATTTTCACTTTTGGTAATTTCAGTAGTGAGCTTTACTATTGTGCAGGTAAACAGTAACTGGCTAGTGGTTAATGATTGCTTTAGCTAGATTTAAGGCAGTGGAATGTGTCTACAGGAAGCTGGTTCTACTGTCTGCTTCCAGTCTGCTTCAAAAAACTGTCTGGCTTTGTGAATAGAGACCAAGTTTACCACTTTTGATGAAGAGACCAAGTAACTTCCATTCCTCACTCTGTTTCTTGACCTTGGAGAAGAGTCCCCATGGACAAGGTAAAACTTGATGCCATGCCCTAGTATATGTAGACTTTTCTCCTGTGCAAACTGTAGCCATATTTAGGGAATAATTTCTCCCTTCTTCCCCATGAGGAACCTGGCCAGCTTAGAGCTCTTGTTCCCCTCACTCACTACTTCCATTCTGTAGGTCTGTAAAGGGTTTTGGACAGTAGAGTGTTCAAGAATTTTGGCATACTGATCATTTCAGATTTTTACCTAACTTAAAACCACAAAGTAGGTTCTGAAGACACATGTCTGACCTTTCCTCCAGAATCAGCCAGGAAGGGACATAAGTCTTCCTTTGTTTATACAGTAGAAAGTAAAACAATTTTCTAATTTTTAAGACCAGAAAAGACCTTCAAAAAAAGAAGCCTCAAAATTCTCACTTCATGGTAATATTGGCTGTGTTTCAGTCATGCGGGTTTTGGTAGTGGAGATAGAGCAGCAGCAGTGTTTGACTTCTTGTCCTGGTATCTCGCAGAACAAAAGCGGGGCCTGTGGGGAAGAGGACGTGTGGTGGGGGCTGGCTTCTGGTCCGCATGGATCGTCTCGTTCCTTTGTCAGCTTACTCTAACACTCTTTGCCTCTCAGCTAGACATGTAGTTGAAACCTAGGATTAATCTTTGAGGGCCAAAAAAGGGACACACTAGGAACAATGACTTAATCGAGCTGTAAACAGTTTTGTGGTCGTTGCACTGACGCTGTAAAGCCTGTACCTTGCGGTGTATCTGTCCTCAAGCACTTCCTCCCCCCAGCACTGCTGAAACCACTGGCGCCCATTGTAGCATATGCTTGTTTGTTTGTTTGCTTGTGTTAAATGTTTCAAATAACAACTACCTTAATTTTACATGTTTCCTTGTAAAGAAGCCTGTCTTCCTATATGAATTTGTGTGTGTGAATGCCATACCAATAAACTACTTTGGCAGTTTGATAAATGGGAAAAAATAAAAAAAAAAATTAAAATGCAAAAAAATATTTAAAAAATATACAGACACAGAATATAAATATTTTAATGATGCTACTAGATTTGTTATTAAAAAAAATATATTGAGGGCTGGAGACATGGCTCAGCAATTAAGGTGCTTGCCTGAAAAAGCCTAAGGACCAAGATTTGATGTGCCACTACCCACATAAACCTAGATGCACAAGGTGGCACATGTATCCGGAGTTCATTTTCAGTGGCTGAAGGCCCTGTAGCACCCATTCTCACTATCTATCTTGTCTATTAAACTGAGAGGCAACCTGTGCACGCACACTTTGAGATGGTGAGTGGAGATAAGCCAGAGCCCCAGAACCAAGTTACTCATGGGAGTGGAGAAAATCCATGGAGGGAAAAGGGAGCTGGAGCACTTATGATCAATGGATGAACTGGCTTTTTTGTGACCTATGAAGCCACATGTTATAACTGGTTACCATACATTAGAGTTACATTAACTTTGTATACAAAATCAACATTTGATAGTTATTCTTCTCAAGATAAACAATATTCTATCTCACATAATTTTTTGAAGATCTAGAATATTCAATTAAATGGGATTTAGGATGAAATGATAATAACACTAGTTAGATTGCTGTTACAGTTATGAAAGGGTAAGTAGTGTATTAAGACACAGCGTGAGATTGGGCCTAAATACAGATTTAGCAAGTAAGCCTCATTTCACATGTTGTAACTCAACATTGGAAGTTCATTAGAGCAGTGCACATATGTTGTCTAGGATTTTGATGATTTATGATCTAGAGATTTTTACAATAATATAGTTGACTTCAGCCTGGACACACAAAATATTTGCTTATCAAAGAAAAGGGCAGCTTCATAGTAGCATGCAGATCACATCATAACTTATAAGAAATTCGTAAATGCATTACTTCAATGCAAAGACCAAACAAGTGAGGAAACATAACATTATTATATACATTTTACAGTAATGAAAATTATACTTAAGAAGTTAAAATTCATTCACAAACACATTGGTCTATATGAAACTTGTAAAGCCTATTTTAGCTCCTGTGGCTAGCTTCTCATATACATGAAAGACTCTGATGTTTTTAAAACTGTATTTACTGCACTGTTCCAGAACATTATCTAGAAAGTTATTTCTGAAAATAACAAGCAAAAATATGTTCTACATGCTACTGCATTTTGATATGAAAGGAAATGAATATAAGGAACTTAAGTGGGCTGGAGAGATGGCTTAGCAGTTAAGGTGCTTGCCTACAAAGCCAAAGGAGCCAGGTTTGATTGCCCAGGACCCACTTAAGCAGGGATCACAAGGTAGCACATGCTTCTGGAGCTCATTTGCATCAGCTGGAGTCCCTGATGCCCATTCTCTATATATCTCTGTCTCTCTCATTCTCTCTCTCTCTCTTTCTCTTTATATAAAAATAAAAATAAAAAAAGAACTTAAGCAACTTCTAAGGGAATGTTTCTAATGTCGCATATTATTTTAGAATTATTAAAACTCACTGCGCTAAACTTCTACAACGTTAGTATTAAATACTGCTAAAATCATTTGCCTAATTAGCTTAGTAAATTGTAATAAATTTTAAAAATGTAACAATATTTATTTCCTTATATCTTTTTTTCTTTATTTCAAAATAAGGTCTTGCTATGTAGCACAAGTTAATCTTAAACTCATGAATCATCTGTGTTGGCTTCTTGCATGCTGGGTTATTTGTATGTGTACCCATGGCTAGCTGTGGAAATATGATCTCATGGGCTGAAGAGATGTTCCAACAATTAATGTGTAGCTTAAGAACTGGGGTCTCTGGAGCTTGAGATATAATTCCTTAGTACTCAAATTTTTAAAAAAGTAGTTCATGACCATGCATGTCTGTCCACTGGACAGGCCTGAATGGAGTTTGCATGTCTGCATATACACATGAATACACCAGACATCACACACCACACCACATCCAAACACAAAAATACAATTTTATATCTCTTTCACTTATCACTAAAATATGAAAAATAATGATAAGTCTGGAAAATAAACATCAACTAATTTATGCAATATGGTTAGGGAACACTACACTGATGAAAAAAAGTGTTTGTTTATATCTAAATAATTAATCCTATGGTGTTGAAATAAGGTGCATATTGCTGGCTGAAAATGCACCAGCAAAAGCATCTTATAGGAATACAGGGCTTATTTGGGCTTACATACCTGAGATGAAGCTCCATGATAGCAGGAGGAAATCATGACTCAAGCAGAGGGTTGACATCACCTCCTGGCCAACATCAGATGGACAACAGTAATAGGAAAGTGTGCCAAACACTGACAAGAGTAAGTGGGCTGTAACACCCATAGGTAGTCCTTCCTCTGTTTTGTTTTCTCATTTGTTTTGCTTTGCTCAATTCTCCATCTCACAATGTTGATGGATTTAGAACTGTGCTGGTGTTGTGGAGTGATCAGTACGTACTGTGGTGTCATAAATGTACAAGAAGGTTCTTTTCAGGAGGACAGTTCCCAAAGAAGGCCTATATACCGTATAGCTCTTATATAATTTCCACCTCTCTGAGTCTGGCTAAGGGTGGCATGATAGAAATATAATTTACTGTTGAGCTCTTAATAGCATCTTATTTTCTTTTGATAAGTTTTGAATCTCCTCATTGTCTAAAACTGTCTCCATAGAGATGGTTCTCTAGCCAGCAGTAAAACAAGCTCTGGTGTCTGTTCTGTCACTCCCTGGGCAATGTTTTCTGTGTTCTGGTGAGCATGCCAGAGATGACTCTTCTAGTCCTGCGTCCTGGGCTTTTGCTTCTTCTTGTCATTTGGATGTATCTTGGGCCTCCCTGGTATTTGCATCCCTCGGTGAGTAAAAGGTTCTCTAACCAAAAGTAAGGTCAGCATTAATCAAAGACCATAAACATGCACACTTTGTAAGCACTTTAATGGTCATAATGTCTTTGCCAAAGGTCACTGGAAGTTTTCCTCAGGGATCCATAATCTTCTAAGCCAAAGGCTTTTGACTCCCTTGACAATACCAGGAGTTAATTCCCTCCCACTGAGCAGGACCTTACATCCAGTGAGAGAGCAGGTGATTATCCCCATTACTTATATGCCACTATTGAACTAGTGGGTAACTCTTGTCTGGATGGTTGACTGTGTAGTTTACACAATCCACTGCTTGTTCAGATTGTAGATGATTTTTGTTTCCCAGCAGCTTGAAGGACACTTTCCAGCACTTTGACAACTATCTTTCAGGGAGATAGCTTCCATTTCAATTCCACTTGATTTCTTGATGACCTGTAGCCACAGGCTGTATTGTCCTCAGCAACATGGTTTTCTCATCTCGTTATGGTAGAAATTAGTACCTTGGGCAATGGCCTACATTGTTTGGGGGCCATAATGGACCTCCTTGACTCACTGTGGTGGGTGAACCAATTCTGTTACTGGTATTTACCTGCTACAACCTAAGGCTTCAGTATGAATAAGCTTTCTCCACCACAGCAGGGTTTCTCCACCCAAAACTGTCTCTCACTCTCCTTTCTTATAAGACAGACATGCTACCTACTGTGCTAATGAGGCACCTCACTATTATCATTATTATTATTTTTGGTTTTTAAATTTAAAAAACTTTTTTTTCTGTCTTATTTATTTATTTGAGAGCAGCAGACAGAGAATGAGGCTGATAGAGAAAGAGAAAGAAAGAATGGGCATGCCAGGGCTTCCAGCCACTGCAGACGAACTCCAGATGTGTGCGCCCCTTTGTGCATCTGGCTAACGTGGGTCCTAGGGAATCAAGCCTCAAACCGAAGTCCTTAAGCTTCGCAGGCAAGTGCTTAACTGCTAAGCCATCTCTCCAGCCTATTTTTGAGTTTTTGAAGTAGGATCTCCTGCTAGCCCAGGCTGGCATAGAATTTTCTATGTAGTCTCAGTTATGGGGAAGAGTCAATGCCTTTGTGCATAATGTCCCAACTTGTGGCTCTAACAATTTTCTTCCCCCTCTTTTGCAAATTTCCCTGAGTCATGTTGGGTTCATTTTAGGTCTATTTCAGTGATAAAGTCATGGGAACCTCTGCATCTCTAGATATATGGTTTTGTAGGAGTTGAGTGTTCTATGTGCCTATCTCCTTCACCCTTGTGCTGGTACCAGGTTCACCAAGAAAGCAACACTCTTGCACATTTCCCCAATTACTCTATGGTTTCAGCTGGAGCCCTGGAGCATGTGATAGGCTAAATCTCTCCTCAGTTTCTGTGTCCATCTGAAAAAGAGAAGCAGATTCTCGAATGGAGAGTGAAGTAAGCCCTGGATAAATGGATAACCATTATTATTTTAGAGGTAATTTAATAGCTGTTGGTCCTCTTGTAGCCCAAGATTGGTCAGAGCTTGATATTGGAAAGCAAAATTGATTTTTGGATATGGTTCTGACTTTTTTCCAAGTTCTAGCTATGGGTTCCATTCTACTGATTGGATTTGTTAGCCAATTCAAGAGCAGTTGCTTATCCACCATGACTGTGTGTCACTATTGCACTTGGGTGAGCATCACACTAGTTGCTCATGTAGTACCTTCTGGCACTAGACAAGCTAACTGTCTGGGGACTATCTCTCTTCCAGATTCCAGCCAGGTCTCTCCATGTTCTGTACCAACAGCCTATGGTGTCTTCAGCAGTAGGGTCTTACCATTAACCTTTGGTGGGTAATCAAGTACTCTGACAGAAATCTGTCTTGTTTTGGGAAAACTTATAGCTCTTTCTGGTCAACAGTTAATTGTGGATATTAACCACATCATGGTAATGGGAATTACTTGGCCAGTGCCAAGAGAAAAGAAGGAAGAAAAAGATAGGTAATATAAAAGAAAAAGAAAGAAGAGAGAGAGAAACAGTAGAAGAATAAGGTTTGTCTTCATCATCCCCTCTCCTGGGCCCTTTGATTCATGTATTCCCTCTAAGGACCTGATGAAGATTCAACCTTTTAGTCTGTCTTCCATGATTTTTGATTTTATGGTACCATTTCCTTTTGGGTCCAGCTTTGCCCCCCCCCCTTACACCCCCTCCTGCCCCACTCTCTCTATTGTCTGATCCTTGAGATGCCTATTAGATACGTCAACATTTCAGGCAGATTCAGGTTAGAAGCCACACATGAGTGAGACCACATGACAATTATCTCTCTGCAATTGGGGAAGTTCACTGACAATGATCTGTTTCAAGTTTGACCATTTTTCTTCAAATTTCATTGTGTCATTTTTCCTTACTGCTATGTAGAATTCCATCATATAGATATAGCACATCTTGGTTATTACTTTGTCTAATGAAGGTCATCTGGGTTGATTCCATTTCTTAGCAGTTCTGAACTGAGTAGCTATAAACAAGGTTGAGCAAATCTGTCTGAACTGAGGCATGAAGCTTTTAAGGTAAATGCCCAATAAGGGAATAATGGGGTCTGTTGGTAACCTTTTTTGTAGTCTCCATATAGCTTTCCATAGTGGTTGTACCATCTTACATTTCCACCAACATTGAATTGAATGTGCTCCTATTTCTCCACATCATCACCAGCATGTGTTTTCATTTGATTTTTAATGTTTGCTGACCTTATAAGGGTAAGATGGAATCTCATAGTTGCTTTAATTTGCATTTCCTTGATGGTAAGGGATGGTGAACATTCTCTTAATTGTGTGTTTTCTATTTGTATTTCTTCCTCTGAGAACACCCTGTTCAGTTCTCTGCCCCATTTGCTGAGTTGGTTGTTAGATTTTATATTGTTTAGGTTTTTGAGTTCTTTGTAGATTCTAGAAATTATGCCTTTGTCAGTTACATAGCTGGCAAAAAATTCTCCCCATCTCTGGGAAATTTATTGGCTCTGTTTATTGTATATTTGTCCATGAAGAAACTTTTCAGCTTCATGAGATCCCAGTGGTTGGGCAATTGTTTAATTTCCTGCACCACTGGGATTTTATTAGGAAGTCTTTTCCCAGTCCTATATGGTAAAAAGTACTTCCTATTTTTTTTTTTTTCTTTTAATAGCTCTTTAGTTTCAAGAGATCCCATTGTTTGAGTAACATATGATTTTTAACACTTTTCTTTTTTTAATATTTTCAATTATTTATGAGAGAAAGAGAGATGAAGGGGGTGGGGAGAGAATGTGGACACTCCAGAACTTCCTGTCACTGCAAACAATCTCCAGATGCACTTTTTGGATTTGTCTTTACATAGGTACTGCGAAATCAAACCTGGGCCATCAGGATTTATAAGTAAGGGCTTTTATCAGCTAAACTATCTCTCTGGATTATGTTTTCCTTTTAATATGATGTTAGAATATATTTAATTTAAATATTTTAAATATGTAATAGTAAGGACAATCAAATAAATCAGAAAAAAATATTTATCATTTTTGAGATTAATTTTAAATAGGTCAAATTTGCATATTTTCATGTATTACTGATAGCATTAATAACTTCTATTTTACTTTTCAGTGACATATACACTTCATAAACATATCTGAGGAAAACAAAAAGATTTAAAACTGAAAGAAAGATTATGTAGACACAGTTGTTAATCATGAAATTGATCAATGTGTATAGTTTCTAATACAATCTCAAGTAAATATGCTTTTGCTTTCCAGATTATTGGCTTTCAATTAAATAAAAAAAATGGTAAAATCCAACAAAATTAAATTCTTGCTAGTGAACAAATGGAACTTAATTTCTTCATATAGCTTCTTAGTACATGTGTTTATGATTACTTAATTAAATTTTCATTGGTGTCACTAATTGACAAACACATACCTTGAAATTGAATTATCTTAAATAAAAATAGTGAAACTGAAAATAATCATTTTAATAAATTCCATGAAGGACTCCTGTGAAAGACTTCTTGTGTTTTCCTTGATATTTGGAAACATATACCCTAAAAATATAAACATTGTCTTAAATTGTTTTCTCTCTGTTTTTTTTAATAACCTTTGTTTATTTTTTTTTGTTTATTTTTTAAAAATTTATTTGAGAGAGACAGAAAAAGAGAGAAAGAGGCAGATAGAGAGAGAGAATGGGAGCACCAGGTCCTTCAGCCACTGCAAACTAACTCCAGACGTGTGTGCCCACTTGTGCATCTGGCTAATGTGGGTCCTGGGGAATCGGGCCTCGAACCAGGGTCCTCAGCCTTCATAGACAAGTGCTTAACCACTAAGCAATCTCTCCAGCTCTTTTTTTTTTTCTTACATTGAATTTGTTTCAGTAATATGTTGGAATCAAAACTTTATATTTTAAAGTAGCATTTCCTCATTTGCATGTTAGAACCATTGTATTTGGCTTGAAAGTTGGAAATAACCTAAGTAGCTATTCACTGACTATAAATCTTATAAGTAAAGCAAATGAAATAAGCAACAGAGCCTTTTGAAGCAAGAATTTTGCTGTATTTCTATGAGTAATTTCTAAGGGACAAAGAAATTAAAGAATCTGTTTGTGTGGAGTGCTTTTTTTATTGGGGTATTAGATTATTAGATTCAATCAAGTAGTTTAGATTTACTTGAGCTTTGTGACTATATTTAATATCCACCATGCAAGAGACAAGCATAATGTTGAGTCTATCAGACTAGCTCCCAAACTTAAAAGTTTTTGTTGTTTCTGTTTGTGAATATCTTGTACAATAACATTTTTCTCACAGTCTGTTTGTCTTCCACTCCTAGAAATATAATCAAACCTTCAAGAAAACATGAGATCTATGCAGTTACCCCAGGTCTCATTTGGACAGGTCTATACAACATGGCATTTGTCCAATGCCAAGGTGTCAGTCAAGTATTTCTCTCTCCACTCAGGCACATGAGCATGATGTACAATATCAAATGTATAGGATTTATTTAAGACAATAGGTTCATTTTACAAATTCAGTTACCTATGAAAATTTGTATAATAAAAAGATTGAGGCAATCGTGACTGTTTATTTCTAGCATATATAAAATAATTGTGGTAGGTTATTTGTAATGGATTTTATTATAACATTTTTATCCATACATACAGTATACTTTACTCATATTTATCCATTCTTTTACTTTTTTAAATCTCTCCTTCTACCCCACCATATCCCTAGTACTTCACTTTTTATTTTCTTACCCTTTTATTTTCCTTATACTCCACCTGCCCAAGAAAATTATGGCAGTTATCTTTTGAACCTGGCATATTTTCCTTAGTATGATAATATCTGGTTCCATCCATTTTATTAAAAATAACATCATTTTGCTCTTCTTTATTACTGAATAAATATTCATTCACATTGATACCATATATTCTTTATCCATTCATTAGTGACTACCATCTAAGCTGATTCTATAACTTGGCATTTATGAATAGGCAGCAGTAAACATAAATATGCATATTAGATTGTTTTAAAATCAGCCTTTTTATTTTATAAATTTAAAATGAGTAGTTAAACTAATTTCTATTACAAATAACACAATGAAAAGATGTATCTTTGTTAAAATTTTAATTATATCATTAGAATAAATTAGACAACAGTAAGTAAAATTTCCCAACTATTCAAACAGTATGATTCAATATTTTTCTCCTGCTACCATTATTTTTTTAATTTTTATAATTCAAGGAAACCATATTTTAAAAATACAACTGATTAGATACTTTGTTTTAATTTGTGTTTAGTTATACTATTCATTTTTTGGAGATAATTCAAAACTTTTGACTGGCTTTCAATCTGAGTATATCCTGATTAATCTAGAAGTGTGGCATATTCAGAGACAGTAGGATGGTTATGAGGATACCATATTTTTCATTAAGTTGACAAATTGCATGAGAAACACTATTTCTCTTGGTGAACCATATGCTGATTTTATCTTCCATGACATTTCCAGAAGATGATTCAAAATAGAGTTGGATAAAATATACTCATTTTTAATGTGTTTAGTTTGTCTTTGTGGGTATGTGTGTGTAGTATATGCATTGAATTGCTAACATATCTGTAGGTTTCCTTGCATGTGTATATATGATTAGATGCACATGTGTGCGCATGTATGTGGAGACCAAAAGACAATGCTGGCTCTTTCTCTTTAAGATTTGTCCATCTTTTTGAGACAGAGTCTTCTCACTGAGCTGAGGCTCCTAACCTGGTTTACACTGGCTGACCAGTGAGCTTAATCTTGCCAGTGTGGAATTATAGCAAGCCAAACCATTCCCAGCTTTGTTGTTATTATTATGTTTTACATTTTACCTCTGTGTTTGTGTGCACAGATGTGCATGTGTGTGTGTAGGTCAGAGTACAACCTCGTGGTGTCTTTATTCCACCTTCTTTGAGAAAGGGTTTCTTGTCCATGCAAATAAACTATCAGACTTGAAAAGCAATAAGACAAGTTATCTGTGAGCTTTGGGTTTTCCAGGTTCTATATCTCATTGTTGTAGGTAATTTGGAATCACAAAACCATATATCAGTTTGCATCTGTCTTTATGCAGTTGTTATGAAACTGAACCTAAAGGCAGGCTTTGTAAGTAAGCACCTGTAGTCACTGAGCCATCTCCACAGCCCTTTCTATTCTTTTTTAACATGGGTTCTGTGGTGGTTTGAATAGAATAGGTGGTCCCCAATATATTCAGTGTAGTTTGCATCTGCTGGCTACCTGGCTTGAGGCAATGCCACTGGGTGATCTTAAGGTGGTGGGTTCCCTATTTTGATCTAAAGATATGCAAAGTGTGCCTAGCTGGAGTTCCTGAAGTGTGTGTGGCTTTTGGCCTTTGGCCTTTAGGCTTGTGCTTCTCTCTCTCTGCTTGGTCCTGTGAAGGCAGGCCAGCTTCTTCTGCCATTATGGAACTTCCCCTGGATCTGTAAGCTTCAATAAATCCCTTCTTCCATAGCTGTGCCTGGTCTAGAAGTTCATCTCAGTGAACCTGAATCTGTCTGCTACAGAACTTGGTACCAGGAGTGGGGTGAGATGTACCTGGCCATGTGGACGTTGATCTTTTGGAACCTTTATTTTGGAGGAATGGGCATGGACTTGGTGCTTGCACCTGAAGATGCCTTCTGGAGTGGTAAGCCAAGTTTTATGAACTATTCTGATCAGAGTTTGAGAATGCTAAGTGCAGACAGCATTGAACTTTGAGGCTTGGCTTATGAGCTTTCTAAGGGGAAGGAAAGACTGCAGAGGACTTTGTTGGAACTGGGCTACTGGCATAAGGGCTGGCTCCATCCTGCTGCCCAGGTCCAGAGAGTTTGATCAAGGTTAAATTTGTAATGGACTGATGTGCTTGGCTAAAGATATTGGACTGAGAGATTTTAAGATTTTAAGCTGGAAAACCTCAAGCAAGTTAAAATTACAGGCACTGAGACTGGTTTTAGGTTACTGAATCTGCTATTGTCAAACATATTAGCAATATTAAAGGAAGATGGTCCAATTGCTTTACCATGGAAAGGATGCCTGAGAAAAGACTATCATAGAAATTCAAACACTTTTGGAAAGAGTTGACTGGAGAAGGAACCTGCTTTTTAAGGTTATGATTATTTTGTCTGTGAATTAAGAATATGGCTGTATCCATCCTGCACATGTGGTATTGGTTTCAGCAGCATGAAAAATGCGAGGAGTGGTCGTAAATTGCACATGCTTCCAGGAGCTGCCACTGAGATGCGGCATGAGGTAGGACCTGATGCCCTAATAGGCTGAAAGAGCCTTTGGAAAATGTAAGGAGTGGTCATGAATTGCACATGCTTCCAGGAGCTGCTGCTAAGACACAGCATGAGGCAGGGCATGATGCCCTGATGGGCTGAAGGAGCCTTTGGAAGATAGACCATGGTTTGCATGAAGACCTCAAGAAGTTTTGGATATACCAGGACTTTGCAAGGGCTACCATGGTATGCATTGTTGGCCTGGGATGGAAGTGTTTCCCTGCTATTCTGCCTAGCTGGAGGGGCAGAATTGGAAAATCTGGGAACTGTCAGTCTCTGGTTATGTTGAACTTGAACTGCAGAAGTTTGATGTTTGTTTGATGGTGGCTGAATTTGCATTGTTTTAGTCACTCCTTGCTATGCCTTATACCAGTTGAAAATGTTTACTCTGTGCCTTTATATGTTAGGAGTGTTTAGCTTGTTTGATTTTACGGGTCTTAATATCTAAAATTGGTGAAGACTGTGGAGACCTTTGAAATTGAACAGAGTACAATTTACAATGTGTGATGGTTATAAATCTATTGAGGGCCAGGGCAGAATGTGGTGGTTTGAATAGAATAGGTGGCCCCCAATATATTAAGTTATTGTTTGTAGTTTGTATCTGCTGGCTACCTGGCTGAGTCAATATCACTGGGTGATCTTAAGGTGTTGTGGTGGGTTTCCTATTTCGATCTAAAGATATGCAAAGTGTGCCTAGCTGGAGTTCCTGAAGTGTGCTGTGACTATTGGCTTTTGTCTTGTGTTTTTCTCTCTCTTTTAGGGCCAGTGAAGGCAGGCCAGCTTCTTCTGCCATTATGGAACTTCCCCTGAATCTGTAAGCTTCAATAAATCCCTTCCTCCATAATTGTGCCTGGTCTGGAAGTTCATCTCAGTGAACCTGAATCTGTCTGCTACAGGTTCTGACTTTAGAACTCAGGTTTTCATATTTGCAATTGAACTAACTACTGAGCTCTATTGGCCTTTTTATGTTCCATTGTATGAACATCATGAACACAAGGCCTGATTCTATTTTGTCATGTTAAGTTTACCTGTAATTAAGAGTATGAATCAATAATAAATCATCATTATTACTGAATCCATATCCCATTAAAAATCATTGACAATGATTGTTATATCCAGCATCCTATTAATACAAATACTATTATGCACCCTTACCATAAAGACTTAGTAAAATAATAACCATTTAATGTAGCAAAATAAATGATTTATAGCCTGAAGCATACAAAATATAAGTAAAATTATTCCATTACTACTTATTTAAATTAAATTTTATCTAAAATGTAAGCAATTATCAAGAAGTGATGCAGTCTTTTTAAGTGACCTAAAGATCAAATCTTTTTATTTTTTCCTCAATTTTATTAACATTTTCCATGATTATAAAAAGTATCCCATGGTAATACCCTCCCTCCCCCTCCCACTTTCCCCTTTGGAATTCCATTCTCCATCATATTCCCTCCCCATCTCAATCAATCTCTCTTTGATTTTAATGTCATGATCTTTTCCTCCTCTTAAGATGGTCTTGTGTAGGTAGTGTCAATCACTATGAGGTCATGGATATCAGGCCACTTTATGTCTGGAGGGATAGATCAAATCTTTTGACACTGATGGAATACCATGTAATGTTGTTATTTAAAACTGGGAATAATGACCAGCAATATGCCTGATTTAAATAAATATAGTTGATGAGGAGTTCATGCAATAAAATTGATGTGTTTCACTTACATAAGTAAGTCATCTTCTTGTAAGCATTTTACTATAATATAATAATGAATGAATCAAAAGATATGCAGAAATGATAACTTCTTTAACACACGCACACATGTGCGCCCACACACACCACAATACAATCATGAAAGTGATAATTATCCACATGAGTTGAGAATTTCAGAATGTTCCAAAGCCTTCTCTGAATGCCTTTGGCAAAAGATCCCACAATCAAATATTTTATTAATCTCTTTTACTAGGACCATGTGGCATTTGATACACAGACACACACACACACACACACAATAACTGAATTCTTGAGTTCTTCTTTAATTGACAGAAAAATAACATGTCATGGAGAGTGATACTAGGCCAAGAATTCCTAGGTAAAATGCATCAATGAATGATCAGAATATTTAAAAACAAAAATGTTAGTAATATATCTAAAGTATATTTCTGTAGTTATCTTTTCCAACTCATTTTTGTTCTTATAATGCTCATGTTGCCACATAAGTGGTGAGAGTATAGCAGGAAATTAAGTCACCTGACTTATCTTCCTAAAACTTTCATTTTGGTTACTGTAAATTTATTATAAGATTATAATATAACGGTAGGACCACATGGATGTGAGAAAAATACCAAAACATTGCAAATTTCATAACTAGGGCTAGACAAGGAGAAGGAGACATAATTAAGTCTCAGCCAAGTGTGGTGCACACACTTTCAATTGTTGCACTTCGGAGGCAAAGGTAAGGAGGAGGGCTTCTGTGAGTTCAAGCCAAATATGAGCCAACAGAGCAAGTTCTAGGAGTGAGACTCCCCACCTCGAAAAAAAAAGAAAGAAAGAAAGAAAGAAAGAAAGAAAGAAAGAAAGAAGGAGAGAAATATATCTTCACAGCTACAGAGATGACTCAGCAGTTTAGGTGCTTCCTTACAAACTGAAAGGCCTGGGCTTAATTCCCCAGTACCCATGTACATCCAGATGTACAAAGGGGTGAATGCATTCGGAGTTCATTTTCAGAGGCAGGAGGCCCTAGAGTGCCCCTCTCTCTCCTTATTCTTTCCCTCTCTCTCTGTCTCTCTCTCTCTCTCTCTGTCTCTCTCTCTCTCTCTCTCTGTGTGTGTGTGTTTGCAAAGCAAATAAACAAATAAATCAAATAAATGTGGGCTATGGAACTAAATAGACCGTTGGCAAAGGAAGAAATACAGATATCATATAAACATCTAAAAAAGTGTTCTACATCATTAGCCACCAGGGAAATGCAAATTAAAACTACTTTGAGATTCCATCTCACTCCTGTCACAATGGTTACCACCAGAAAATAAACAACAATAAATATTGGAGAGGATGTGGAAAAAGGGAAACCCTTTTACATTGTTGGTGGGAATGTAATCTGGTACAGCAATTGTGGAAATCAATGTGGAGGTTC
The DNA here is from genome assembly GCF_020740685.1 of Jaculus jaculus. Classification (NCBI taxonomy): domain Eukaryota; kingdom Metazoa; phylum Chordata; class Mammalia; order Rodentia; family Dipodidae; genus Jaculus; species Jaculus jaculus. The sequence goes on along the minus strand of NC_059114.1, from coordinate 56,134,641 downwards.
TTGAAACAGATAAAAATAGATTTACCATATGATCTAGCTATAGCACTCCTAGGCATCTATATTAATGACTCTACTTACTACCTTAGAGATACTTATATAACCATATTTATTGCTGCTCTAATCACAACAGCTAGGAAATGGAACCAGCTTAGAAGAATGGATAATAAAATGTGATACATTTACACAATGGAGAAGTAAAGAAAAATGAAATTTGCAAGAAAATGGATGGCTATGGAAAGGATTATACTGAGGTAAAAAAGGCCCAGAAAGCCAAATGTCACATGTTATTTCTTGTATGTGGATCCTAGCAACAGATGTTTAGACTTGTGTGAGAGCTGGAACCAAAAATCAGTAGCAAAGACTAATAAGCTAGAAAAAGACTATAATGGAGGGAGGATAAAGAAGGACATTAGGGTATGATATTGTATATACATAAGTAGAAAAACATATTAAAGGGAGTGGAATGGCCTAATTGAGGCCAGCGGGAGAGATTAAGTCAAGGGGAGGGAGCATAAATCAAACTTCATGATATTCTGAATAAAGCATATGAAACCCTACTTCTTTGGATAATGGCACATCCAGAAGCCATAGATTGCTACTAGAAAATTTTCAGTGCCAGGGATGGAATACCTTCCAGTGAGTTGTTGGCAAGGAAGGTCCCTCTTGCCTCCAAAACATTGCAGGCTATTACCAAGGTCCTTGGTTTCCTAGGAGTAACAGATGGTAAGACCCTATTGTTGAAGACTGCACATGTGTGGGCAGTGAGTTCACTGAAAAATAAGGCTGGTGCTGAGCTTAAAACCTTATTACTGTAGACCAGCTAACTGAAAGCTAGAAAAAGCTGTACTACATGCAGCCCTATGGGAGACAGAAGTCATCAACAGTGAAAACAGCGGACACTGGAACCTCAAGTTTGACCAGACAGGCCAAATGACTGAACAAGTGCAGTAATGGTATATCTGCTCTGGGGGAAACTGATGGCTCTCTAGTTGAACTGGAGGCCTACTCTATGAGGAGGGATATATGGCTGGTACTGAAAACCTAATCAAAAGCCTATAGCAGAGGAAGTCATGAGCCTTAGGAGTAAAAAGCCTTCGCTTGTCTGGCTAAATGCATATAGTATTCTCATCAAACTGCCCTGAAAGTGCTATACTTAATGTCATATTCATATTCATATCCATATTCATGTATTCATCCTACCCTCACCTTTCATTTTGAAAAGCTTCTCCTTTCAGATGATGGTGACCTCTGGGATGACACAGTGTTGAGAAGAAGTGACAGAAGAGTGTTCAGCACTGAAACATCTCTATCATACCCTCCAAGGCTCAGGTTCCATTGTAGAAGAAGTAGCAGAAAGAATGCAAGAGCCAAAGGAAGGGTACCTCTCCTTATAATGCAACTTTCCAGGCAGAAATTGGCTTTGATATCCTTCAATTCACAGTTCCTAGCATTAACTTTACAAGACCCTCATAATAGGTGAAAAAGATGAGGACATTAAAATAAAAGAAAGACTAATGGAGAGTGGGAGGGCAATGATGGAGAGCAGAGTTGTGAAGGAGTAAGTAGGGTAGGGAAGGAAATATCATGATTTATGTCTGTAAGCATAGAAGTTGCCAATAGAAATAAGTTAAAACAATCAAAAAATTAACCTTAGCTAACAACTTCACATAGGACAAAGCCATGTTCCTGAATGTATGATGAAAACTTGACTCTAAAACTACCAGTCACTAGAGGTTTGCTTAACGAACTTCCCTTCTGCTCCAAAGTCGTTCTTAATTTGTATTATATGACATTTTCTTGATTTGCATTGTCATGCTTAAGGTATACACTTTAGGCTTTCCATCCAATATGTTCATTATAAAATGCTCTCAATTCTAGCTGCTGAAGAATATATCTTCCTAATGTCTTACATTTTGGCTGGTCTCTGGACCTGGTGTTAGCCTGGATATAAAAAATAAATAAATAAGCCATTTCATTTCAGAAATCCCTCATTCTTAAGGATTTTCATTTAGTAATATGTTGTATAGAGTAAAAGAACATGTTGTTATTCCTAAGTGATTAAATGTTTGTTTTCTTCATTCTGAGTCTCTTTAATAAATTATTTTTTAAAGTATTTTATTTTATGTTATTGAAAGAGTGGGGGAGAGAGAAAATGGATGCATTCCAGATGCATGCAAAACATTGTGCTTCTGGCTTATGTGGGTACTGAGGAATAGAACCTGGATCCTTAGGCTTCATAGGCAAGTGCCTTATCTGCTAAGCCATCTCCTCAGTCCCTACTGGGTCCCTTTAATACATTCTTATGGTATATTTCCTGTGATAAGCAAATGACATGGCCAAGGTGCATCTATCACTAACAAATAATATCCCCTCAGGAATTTGTATTACCTGTTCTGAACTCACATGATCAAGCAGAATAGAAGTTAAGGAGAAACAGGATCCATTACACTCTCTTTAGAAGTATGCAGCACCAAAATGAACATCTCTAGTCCTGTTTTTGAAGAATGAAATTCTCTCTAATGTTTGACTTATTCTTACCTACTGCAGCTTCTTGAGATAAGGTCTGAGAAAGGATTTGAAAGAGAAGGGCTGAAAGCTGCTCTATCAAACTGAAGGGTCTTCTCCATTCAGAGGGGTACTCTCTGCCATCCGATTCCTTCTTGAGAAAAGGCTGTTGTTAATTTTTCTACCTGTCTGTCAGGCTGATTCTGTAGAATTTCTGTGATATCCAACATCTGCTATAGCTTCACTATCTCTCACTGAAGTTGAGTGGAAAATATGAACACTTGTTAAAATGTCCTTGTATATGATTACTGGATGAAGTTTTGTGTCAAGACCATTTAACAAGAAAAGTTATTATTAGTTGTAACAGTCCTGAAGTCCACCAAAACTGCTTGGTGTAACATATGGGGGACAAAAGCTTCAGGTTCAGCAACTAAAACTTTCTTTTTTTGATGATGGCAAGACATACTTATTCTGTAAGCCTATGCTTCACACCTTGACAGTCTGCTGAAAGAGCAAGTTGTGAATTATGACTTTGGTAGGTTCCATTAAGACTTCCATTCTCTCTAAGCAATAGAATCCAGAAACCAACTGAGTCAACATAACACTCCAGCCTTTTAGCATTCTAAAAGGGGAGGGTTGGATTTGAATTCCAGAGAAACAAAAGGCAGACTCCTTGATCTCTTTCCATGTGTCTGATATCATAAAATATAATCTTGATTGTATTGCAAAAGATAATTTAGCCTGTTCTTGCCCTCATGCTTATAGCTTCAGAAATATTTTTAATATTGTTACAACAGATTGAAATATTCTATTAAGTAAAATGAGTTGACCTGTAACCTATCCTAAGGATCACAAATCTCTCCATGTTATATTTTAAGGATTTTGTTTTTTACTATGTGCTTTTAAATGGTATTTTGGTTATGACTGGTCATATCACACAGCAAATATCCAATCAATGTATTGAATATATAAATAAGGGAATGGAAAAGTATATTTACTTTAAAAGTGTTTTATCCTTCCATTAGTCATAGATAAACTAATTGTAAAGATATATGTGGACAATCTCATAATTTTACATGAATAATTTCCCAAAAGGGGCAGCAAAACACTGATAATGCATCCATATATAGTTAAATCTCACACTCTCTGCTAGTAAAGTGGTCTATGAAACTTTTGTCATTTATCACCTGGGCTACACTGTCTTCCTTCCCTGCTTTATTTTGTTATGCTTACTCACCCATAAATGAAGTAAAAATCTACTTTACCAACTTCAAATACAGGCATAAAACTGCCCACGCTGCCCAGTGTTATATTTAGGTAAAAAGAAGAATGTTTCAGGGAATTTAAATTCTAGTAAAACAGAATTTTAATATTTTCATTATAACTATAAAGAAACTGTTGAGACAAGCTACTCATTTGAAGCTACTACTTATTTCTACTTTTAGCATAATGTCCTGGAGTACTGACCACTTATTATTTTTAGATCAAAATAAGCCTTTCCCAAATATCCTTCTCTAGTGTATGTCCAGATGGATTCTCAGAAGTGCTGCAGGCACATGAATGAGTTGCAAAAGTTATCCTTTGATAAAAAGCAGAACACATCTCGTAAACCACGGATGCAGGCAGGGAAATCTAATATCACTCTATCTGCCTGGAAGACATCTTTTTCACAGGAAGAAGGGATTGCAGGTCTGAGCCCAGCCCAGACAGTAATTACCACGGGCCACTCTCCAATGTCTGTTTCCTAAGAGGATTTATCTGCTCAAAAAACAACTTTTAGTTATTATTTTCTTTATGTCCTTCCATTATCACATAACCCCCTGTATGTAGTCTCATTAAGCCCCTTTTTTCTTTCTGTAGATTAAAAACAATCAATTTAAGCTTTAACCATCAGCTTTTTCTCTTGAGTCCTAAACTTCGTGTATGGGGCCCCTGTTTCCTCAATGCATTATATGTGCATGGTATTTAAAACTGTGAGTCTTTGTGCTGCTAGTTATCTCAAAGGTTCATTGAAATTTCAGAGGGAAAGGGAAATTTTTAAAACTTCTTTACATCTTTATAGGGATATATAAACTATCATTTTTTAGACTTGCTATTGATTGTTGTCAGGTCATACAACCTCAAAACATGGCATCTTGCTATTTGATGAAAAAGGGGGGCAGCAGGACGTCACGGACACCTTTCCTTTCCCTTCCTCTGTGAAACAGGACATAAAACCTAAAAAGACCATCTTTGATGTTCTCTCTTCTTTTTCCCAACGATTCCCTTGAGACTACATAGTCTCTTCCCAGTCTCCAGAAAGGGGGCCATTATTTCTGAACACAGAGAAAAGCCTGAACAAACAGGGATTCCTGTGTGTTTTTACTTAACGTCATAGGACACACTCCATTCGCCCAGTCATACTCCCCTGCAGCTCTCCACAGCATGGCACAGCATGCCAACCACAGCATGACAACATTCAGTCTTCCCCATTTGCCCATGCTTGTTGTCCTGCCAAAGGCTCTTGTGCCAAGTAAAGCTTATAGTATGCCAGTGTGTATATTTTCCTCTTAAAAGTTCCTCACCCATTATGAGTAAGAATGGGTCTCTATTCTCTACTACCCATGTGCACTCAAAGGCCCTGGAGAAGGGGCAAGGAAAACTGTAAGGGTTTGATTCAGGTGGACCCCATAAACTTATGTGTTCTGAATTCTAGGTTCTCAGCTGATGGCAATGTGGGAATTGGATCCTCCTGGAGGCAATGTATTCTTAGAGATGGGCTTATGAGTATTATAAGCAGCTTTCCCTTACCAATGTTTGACACCAGCTCCCATCTGATGTTGGCCAAGGGGTGATGTCAATCCTCCTCTGTTCATGCCATCACTTTCCCCTGCTATCCTGGTGCTTCCCTTCAAGTCTGTAAACCAAAATAAATTTTTTTCTCTCACAAGCTGCTCTTGGCCAGGTGTTTTCTTTTTGCCTGTAATGTGAAGTTGACTGGAACAGAAACTTTTAGTGACAGGACATGGATTAAGACTTGTATAAAGGAGATAGACCCATCCATCCATTCTTCCATTCTCACTGTAATATCTTTTTTTATGGGAGGATAACATGCAAGGGAAATCATCTTACCTATAAAAAATTATTGTGATACCAAATTTTAAAGCTTAAATATAAATCTTTATATGTGTATCTGAAGTATCAGTAAAGATATTCAAAGATCATATATTTTAAAAAGTTTGAGGGGCTGGAGAGATGGCTTAGCAGTTAAGGCACTTGCCTGAGAAGCCTAAGGACCCATGTTCAACTCTCTAGATCCTACATTAGCCAGACACACAAAGGTGAGTCAAGCACATGGGTACCAATGTGGAACAAGCATCTGCAATTTGATTGCAGTGGCTGAGGTCCTGGTGTGCTGAATTTCTTTCACTTCTCTCTCTCTCTCTTTCTCTCTAAAAATGAAATAAAAAATTTAAAAAGTTTAATAATCAGTGAGGCTTTCTGTTGTTGCAGGAATTTAATGTTTAGTCCAATTTCACCATAGCATTCAAAATTCCTCACTTGGAAAATATATATATTTAGTATATGTTTTTGGGAAAATGATAAAATGATGTGCATGTTTGAAGACATATATAATTCATGTAAAATTGAGAGGTTACTTCTAAATGAAAATACAGAACAAATTGCAATATTTAAACTCTATTTATTACAGTGTATTTTCTAAGTTGGTAAAATAAAATTTTACTTAAAAATGAAAATATCACATCCATTATGATTTTAACACTAGTACAATAGTCATACACAAGATTTGGTGGGAATATAACTGCTAAAAACATTTTGATGTAATTTACTATATCTCAAATTTAAATAATTTTTATACTTTATTGTTATATTTAAAGATATAAAATCCTATACCTCTTAGCAACATAGTATATGATATATTTTCCATATACAACCTAATATTTTTGTTGGAAATGAAAAGCAAAAATATAAAAAATTTAAGAAATAAATAAAAGGAAAACATAAACATGTTCAGTTGGGCGACTTTAAGTGCATTTTGATAACAATGAAATACCCTAATTAATTCAGGAGGCAGAGTGATAAACATGCTAGAAATACAACTTTTTTATTTATTATTTGAGAAAGGCAGAGAAGAGGCAGAAAGAAAATGGATGCACTAGGGCCTCCAGCTACTGCAAAGAAACTCCACATTCAAACACCAACTTGTGCACCTGTCTTATGTGGATCCTAGGGAATCAAACTTGGTTCCTTTAGCTTCACAGGCAAGTACCTTAACAACTAAGCCATGTCTCCAGACCTTGAAATACAACTTCATGTTTGCTAATTTGAGAGGAAAGGTCATGGTCTTTCTCTGGTATTGTAATCACATATATGACCATTCTGCTTAGTAGACAAAATATATTTTTTCCTACTTATCACTGAATTCATATGTACAAGGATGTGTTGAGATTTTTAATTATTTTAGCTATGAGTCACTATTCTATGGAGAATTTCATGACAAAATCTAGGCAGTTAATGATGGTACATATTTGCATTGGTGATAGCAGTCTTTTAAATTAATTTCTTATTTTGAATTCTGGTGACAAGCATAGTCTTTTTTTCTAAAGCCATTAGAACAAAATTAGCATATTTATTAACATAGATATCCTGTTAGCTTCCTTAATAATATTTTATGCTAATATTTCTTATATTCTGAGAAAAATCTGAATCTTTCTTAAATGATGATTATGTTCACATTATGGAGATTAATATCTCCCGAATTGGTTTCACTTTTTACATATTCAGTGTCTCAGTAATAATAAAGGAAATTAATATATCTTTTGAATCCTAGGACATCTTTTGTAGATATTAGCAATGATTTATTCAAGTTTTAAACTACTGACCTTTATGTCAAAAGGAGATCTCGTAATAATGAAATTATAATGAAATAATATGTGTATACATGTTTAATACATGTTTACATGTACTACTCTCTTCGGAACCTTAAATACACGAAATCAAGCATTTCAATAAAATATGCTCTTTATGGTAACAATAAAGCATAGATTATTTTGGTATTTGCCATGTCCTTTTAGAAAAATGGAAATACTCAAGTTTAAGGTGAATGCATATTATCCACAGTTTCAGTTATTACAAATCAAAGAGTCCATGCAATTTGGTTCAAATCTCAATTTATTCTGAATTATGTTTATGCTTCTATCTTTATCAAAGAGAAGCAGAAACAGAGAGCAAACTGACTATGGGAATGATTTTTGAGAGCTATTATTTCTTAACAAATTAAAGAAAACCTTTGAAGTCTGAATTTTTTGAGTAAAATTATATAAACTAAGTTTATTTTTCTAAACTATATAGGTGCCAAATCATTATGTCATTATATTAGTTAATTTATTCAACATTGATTTTGAATTTTAGGATGTTCTATGTCATAGTCCACTACAGAAGTATTGAAAATCATACTTTTGACCTTTTTATTATACTTTTAATTATACTTTTTTTAAAAATTTTTTTTGTTATTTTATTTATTTGAGAGTGAGAGAGAGAGAGAGAGAGAGAGAGAGAATGGGCGCACCAGGGCCACCAGCCACTGCAAACGAACTCCAGACGCATGCGCCCCCTTGTGCATCTGGCCAACGTGGGTCCTGGGGAATTGAGCCTCGAACCAGGGTCCTTAGGCTTCACAGGCAAGTGCTTAACTGCTAAGCCATCTCTCCAGCCCTGATTATACTTTTTTGACATACATTTGATTATAAATTTAAACAATAATAACGGGATAGATAGATTGCTTAGCAGTTAAGGTGCTTGCTTGCAAAGCAAAAAGAACAAGGTGGTGTGATTTCTCAGTGTCCACGTAAACCCAGATTCATAAGGTGGCACAAGCACATGGAGTGGTTTGCAGTGGCTAACGGCCCTAACATGCCCATTCTCTCTTTATCTGTCTCTTCTTCTCAAATAAATAAAACACAAAATATTAAGAAGGAATAATCAGCTTTATAAGACTATGTTATGGGAGAACACATGCTATGATAATGGAATATGGGGCCATAGATGAATATAAATAAAGAATAATTCCTTATAAGAATAAATATAAATAATTTGTAAGAACATTAAGTGACTAATAATCGTTATTGAGTTTTTAAATGATTTAAAGAACTCTAGACAAAGAAATTAGCCTTTGAACATACAAGTAGTCCAATACATTTTGAAGGAAAATACATTCATATGCTGCATAATAAACAATGAATAGTGTGCACTGTGGGTAATGGATATCAACATACATAGATACCATATATTACAATATTATGACAAACTTTGAATCACTATATGATATCACAAATATCATAATGGTATAGTGCAACACATTGTCATTTTTTTGAAGATTTTGATGTCCACAAACCTGCTGGGCTGCCAGCTGTATAGCAGTATGATATTTTCAGATAGGCAGGAGCTAAAATACTTGATAATGCAAGGAAATTAATATGATACTCTTTGAGTTTTTGTTATTACAATATTATAATTTTATCATAATTTTAAATTATACATATTATACTTATTCCTAAAAACTTAACATAGGATACTAAGCAGTATTACACAGTCCACAACTTCATGAATCTCATGTTTGCTGCATCTCTTGATTACACCAAAACACCAAATAGAATTAATGCTTTGTAAAAGCAAGGTGCATAAGCACATTGTGATGATTAATCCCTGCTTGTCAACTTTACTTTATCTTTATTTAGCTTTATCTCTTCAGGACTTTTAACATGAAGGGATTTTAAATACTGACAAGTGTCTTTGTCAATTGATATGAAAATTAACAAGATTGTGTGACTTCTGTCCTTGAGTTCATGAAATATATCATCCTAAGTTCTGGCTTTTAAAATTTTCTTTTAACTATAGACACATGTGCCACCATATACATTTGGCTCACATGGGTCCTGGGGAATCAAACCTGGGTCCTTAGGCTTTGGAGACAAGCACCTTAACCACTAAGTAATATCTCCAGCCCCCAAGTTCTGGCTTTGTTTGTTTGTATTGTTTGTATTGACTGATCTGCTATTATCCATATCAGCTTGACTTTGAAAGTAAATATTTGTTTCTTTCTACTCTGAATGTGTTTTTATTACTTTGTGCATTTAGTAGTTTAATTATAATATGGCAATGAAAAGTGCTTTTATGGTCATTTCTGTTTTGTGTTCTAAACATTGCCAGAATCTGCATTTCCATCTCTTTAATTTTAGAAATTTTCTTCTATGATTTTGCTGAAAATACTTAGTAGCCTTTAGTTCTCCTGCTTATTTATGTTGTTGGTATCCAATAATCCCCAGCAACTCCCATAGCCTTTTCCAGCATGATGAGGGCTAGCCAGTTGGAAGCTAGTTTCCCTTTAAGTTCTGGCATGGTATCTTGATGTGCTGTTGCCACACCCTGTGGTGTCTTCAGCAATAGAGTCTTACCTTTTAGTTCTGGCAGGTAACTGAGTTTGGAAATGGTCTGCAATATTTCACAAATCTCAGGATTCTCACTAACCAATGAATGACTTTGATGGGTAACCCAATTATGTCCCTGTGATTTACCAGCCAGATCCCATGGTTTTAGAGTTAAGCTTTCCCTACCTTCAATAGGGCTCTTATGTCCAGGTCATCTCCACTTCTGTCTCATTGAGCTCTATATCTTGTAGAATGCTACCCATGAGGAAGGTTTCTGTAGTACTGATTCTTGTCATCAGTTTTTGGAGTTCCCTTCCCTGCCCTCCCCTTAATCCTTACCCCCAGAAGACCCTTCCATCCTCCATATACTTTCCTTTTTTTTCTCTCTTTCTCTCAACTTGATTATCCAGTAGCCTCTCCTTTCCTATTTCCCATCCTTCCCAATTTCTCCTTTCTCCTAGTGTCCTTCTAGATTCCTTCCAATACGCCTGTGCTTACTAATGTTTACAATCAACTCAAACTGATCTAGGTTAGTAACCACATATGAGAGAACAAGTGGCATTTGTCTTTCTGAGCCTGTGTGACCTCACTTAGTATGATATTTTCCATATCCATGTCCATTTGTATTTATTCAAATTTCACTTTCCTTACCCCTGAGTAGAATTCCATCATGTATATGTCCCACATCTTCATTAGCTATTCACATGCTGATGGGCATCTAGGTGGATTCCAGTTCTTAGCTATTGTGAACGGAGCAACACATATGGTTGAGCAAGTGTTTCTGTATAAATAATGGATTCTTTGGTGCACATGACCAAAAGTGGTATCACTGGACCAAATGGTAGATCTACTTTCAGCTTTTGGAGGAGTCTCCATATAAATTTTCATAATTTCTTTTTCTCCTGAATGGAATATCCAAATCCTCCATCTTGTCCTCAAGTTTAGTTATTCTATTATTTTCTAGATCAATTCAACTTGTGATACTTTCTACCAAGGATTTCTTTTTTTAATTTCCAGAATTTCATATTGACTTTTCTTCAGTATTTCTAGTTCCTTGTTCATATCTTGCTCATTTATGTAATTGATTTAAATGTTTTCCTGCGGTCTCTTGTGATTTTATCAGAAGTTTGTTATCTTCCTTGATTCTTTGAACATTTCTGTTAATTATTTGAATGTACTATTTATTTTTCTTATTTTATTTGAGCTTTTTTTTTTCAATTTTTTTGAGAGCAACAGAGAAAGAGGCAGATAGAGAGAGAGAGAGAGAGAGAGAGAGAGAATGGGCGCGCCAGGGCCTCCAGCCACTGCAAATGAACTCCAGATGTGTGCGCCCCCTTGTGCATCTGGCTAACGTGGGTCCTGGGGAATTGAGCCTTGAACTGAGGTCCTTGGGCTTCACAGGCAAGTGCTTAACCACTAAGCCATCTCTCCAGCCCTTTTTTTTGTTTTTGAGTTAGAGTTTCATTCTAGCCCAGGCTGACCTGGAATTAATTCATGATGTAGTCTGACGGTGGCCTCGAACTCTCAGCAATCCTCTTACCTTTGCCTCACGAGTGTTGGGATTAAAGGTGTGTGCCACTATGCCTGGATTTGAACATATTTTTAACAATTCTTTTTTTTTTTCTTTTTTGGGGGGTGGGGGTTATTCCAGGTAGGGTCTTGCTGCAGCCCAGGCTGACCTGGAATTTTTTCTATAGTTTCAAGGTGTCCTCAAATTCACAGCAATCCTCATACCTCTGCCTACAAAGTGCTGGGACTAAAGGTTTTTACCACCATGTCTAGCTCATCATTCTTTTGAATTTTATTTCATCTAAATCAATTTCAGTAGAGGTCATTAGAATGGGAGTCATGATTCTTGAAGGGGTTAAACTGCCTTGAACTTCTCCTTTATTACTCTGTTTTGAAGTTTACATCTTAGGTTATTTCATTGCTTGCACTTTCTTTGCTTTGTCAGATGTATTCTTAGGTAGGTCTAAATTTTTATCTTCTGGGTAGGAGCTCAAGCTGCCAGGTATATATTCTTCCAAAGTAGAATATAAGCAGCCACTGTGACCCAAGCTGCTAGATATGTCAGTTTGCAAATGTTCTAATAGACAATTAACAATGGCCCCTTTGACTCTAATATTTGTTTGTAGGTAAATAAACAAGGCTTTTTGGACAGGTTTCTATCTTTTCTATGTTACCTTGTCAAAACAATCCCCTTTTTGGCTTGTGTCAGCCAGCTAGGTAAATCAGATATTTCTCATTGTATATTTTATAAAATGTGCTAATTATATTCATATGTTTCGTACAGTATAATATGATGTAGACAGAAATATTATCACTCATTGTAATCCTAGCCCCACCATATCTCAGTCTGAATTGCCCAGTGAGATTTTAATGATCATGAACTCTGTGGCTGTAAAACTCTCTCTTTCACTTGTTACTTTCCTCACAGGCAGTTCTATGAACTTGAGCTTCACATTAATTTCCACCTCATGAGGATATTGTGTTATACATGTCAAACAGCTTGTCAAACAATAGAAGCTGAGAACATAGCACTGATTCTAGTTCATTTTTGTAACATTTGCTGTGACCTTATGCCAGGTAAATATTTCCAAATGCACACAAAAAGATGAAGCTCAGAGTTAAGTAATGTGTTGAATGCACAAAACAAGGTGGTAGTAGAAATTAAATTTAAACCAGGCTAATCTATTCCAAAATTCCAAATAGTTCTATATGCTTAAGTATTTCTCACTATCAAGTGAACCTTTTGAACAATTCTCACATGGAAGATGAAATATTAAAAAGAAAAGAATGAAAGTAGCAATGCTTGGTGAAGCCAACTACAGAAGTCAAACAAGAATTAATGAAAGTTAACTATGATTATAAAAATAAAGAGGAATCTGAGCATCTAAGCAGGATTAAGAGCTAGATGTGTAAGGTTGGTCATAAAGATCATAGATAACTTATGAATATATATGTATAAAATTTCACTTTAAAACTGTGGTATCAATAATATACATTAAGATACTTGATATTTTTAGTTATTATAGAAATATGATCATAAAACTGAAAAATCATTTAGGTTTTAGGTATATCCAGGATGAAAGAGAAAGTAATGTGACAAAAAGATTGGATTTTTATTAAAATATATAAAACAACTAGAAGGTAATGAGACAAATCTCTTTAAAAATAAAGTCAGTGGGTACTGAATAAGGACAATCTGCCAGGTTAAAGAGTTGTGTCCCATGAGGATGTATTAACCAGTGTAGGAATACTCATATCATGGCATATGTATGTCTAAGGGAATACAATGGGGGAAGTATATGGCACATGACAGGAGAGAAGATTTCTTCTTTCAGGGGAAGATAAATAAGTTAAGTCAAGTGACCCAGGTAGTTAAGGATAGACCAGGAAACATATGATGAATATATCATATGTTGCTGAACATAAATGAGTTGGTAACACATAAAATATTATAGATGCATACATACTCCATTCCTGTCCATTGAGATTATGTTGGAAGCAACAATGATCCCATTGCAATGCAAGCAAGGAAAAACAACAACCTTTTGAGTTCATCATTTTCCAACTGAAGGAAAGAGCCCTGTGTGGAAATGATTAATACATACAATCTTAGGATGACAAAATGAGAAGGTGTTAAAAGAAAGTGACAATTACACAAATCTGACAAGAGAACACAGAAGAAAATTGAGAGTGCAATCATTGGCTAAAGCTCAACCTCACAGCCATAAAGACATAAAAGGATTTGCAGATAGCCTAAAGTATAAAATAAATACCTGTGAGCCCTTGCTGGTTTAAACACATAACTCTTTAAATAAATAAATATCAAAAAGTTCAGTGTAAAAAAAATCCTAAATAATATATGTCAACATGTTGAGCTTAGGGAAGTCAGGCAACCCTACCCTCAACTGAATTGCGGTATACATATGGTGGTATATAGCAGGGAAGAGGGGGAGTACAACAGTATAAAGAGTGACATGAAGATCCAGGGAACTATGAATGCTGATTACATGATAAATCATGTCAGAGACATGGGCCTCTTTCAGGTGATGAGAATGGATTTTACCTCCAAACCACAACCCCAGTCTAATGTGAGAAAATGTCTTAAGAAGCCTAACTTAAAATTATGTAGCCAAAAATCTTACTATACATATCTCCAAGGTCATATAAAAATTAAGTCTTAATGGAACTGCTAAATCTGGAACACAACATAAGGAAATATGAGAGCTGAATGGAACATTATGTCATGGCAAGATCCTGAAAGAGAAAATGTATATTACAGAAAAGACAAGGATACATGGATAAAAAATGAATTTGAAAAAAAAATGAATTTGAATCTATAAGTATTTTTCCCATTATTATGGCAAATATGTATTTATACAATATTTGAGTACAGGGGAAACTGTGTCCTGGGTATGTTCATATTCTCCATACTACCTACACAAATCCTTTCATGAATGCAAAACCTTCCAACTTGAAAATCTTTCCAGAATGCACATGTTTTTGTTCCATCAAATATATGACCAAAAAAAAATAATAATAATAAAAGTAAACTTGTAGAGTAGAAATATTTTTAAAAGCACAGTGATTGAAATTATTGATTAATGGGAAGACAAATCACAACTGTAGCAGACAGCTTCAGGTTCGCTGAGATGAACTTTCAGACCAGGCACAGTTATGGAGGAAGGGATTTATTGAAGCTTACAGATCCAGGGGAAGTTCCATAATGGCAGAAGAAGCTGGCCTTCCTTCACAGGACCAAGCAGAGAGAGAAGCACAAGCCTAAAGGCCAAAAGCCAAAAGCCACACACACTTCAGGAACTCCAGCTAAGCACACTTTGCATATCTTTAGATTGAAATAGGAAACCCACCACCACACAGGAAGATCACCCAGTGACATTGCCTCCAGCCATGTAGCCAGCAGATGTAAACTACAAACAATAAAGAACTGAATATATTGGGGGCTGTCTATTCTATTCAAACCACCACAACAACTTCTCACAATCCTTTTAGAATAACAACAATAAAGAAAACTGACAAAGCAAAGGACTGAATGGTCATCAAGCAATAGGCAGTTCTGTACTTTACTGATGGACAAATAACATGTATTGGAAAAAAAAAAACTGTTTATACTCTGCAAAATCATTTGCTAGTTTCTTAAAAATGATAAACATATTTACAATGAGACTCAGATTTCTTCTCCTGGATATTACATCACTATCCACACAAAAGCCTGCACATGAGTGCTTGTAGTTACTCCACTATTAATCATAGGAGTCTAGAAATAACCATATGGTCCTTCAGTGGGCTAGATAAACAAATTATGGCACTACATACCAAGCAATACTACAGAACAGTGAAATATAATGGACCATCAATGCATGCAAGATCATAGATGAATCTGAACGACATTATTCTTAATGAAAGCAGTCAGCCTCAAGTTTATGTACTGACTCCATTTAGATGGAATCAAATGGGTGAAATTACAGTACTGAGAAAGAGGTCAGAACTTAGAGAATTGGTGAGCCACTGGTCTGTGATTGTAAAACAGTGGCAGAAAAGAGTTCTTTTACTTTGTTACTTAATTTTTAGTCTCTGTATAAATGTGTGTAGGTAAATAAAACTATACACCAAAATAAAGTAAATAAACCAACCAGTGATGGTCAAATACTGAATGGACAATTCCTGCTGTGCTCTATGTTATAAAAAGAAATGGAACAACATTTGATAATGCATAGCAAAATTTCTAATCTATGATCTGAGAAAAGGTGGAAGGAGAAGTGTCTTTATTTAGAACAAGTGTGATGAGTAGAAGTTTTGCAAAAAAATAAATAAATAAAGTGTAGGATGTTACTAAATAAATAAAGAGACATATGGGAATTAAGAGAAAGTGTGGAGGTTTAGAAAAACTCTGAGTGGACCATCATCTCTGTAACATAAGATTGGCAAGAGGAAAGGAGTTGATGGGTCGCAAAGGTGAGAGGCAGCCAGTCTCTGCAGACTCAGTAAGTGTGGAATAAGATCTGAAACTGTTGCTGGATAAATTTATTTTCTAAAAGGTTAACAAACTTGGACAACAATATATCTTACTCCATGAAGACATTGCTTCAAGCAGAAATGCCCATTGGGCTTAATTTATAAGGCAGTGAAGTACTGCCAGGCAGGTTTACACCAGTTTATATGAGAGGAAGTAGATATACTTTTATTACCAAACACTGTAACAGTAGCAACCATGCTCAGACCTAAAAATTAATCACCAATATCACATATGCCATACATAATTATGCTCATAAATATGAAAGTATGAATACATAAAATGTACAAATAAAAATGCATATATAATGCAAAATCTCAGTAACCACAAAATCATGTAGCTGGGAGCTAGCTAAATGATCATGTTCTCAAAATGAGGTGACTATTTCTTAGGGCCTTGTGCCCACCATAATTCTGGAGTTATGTATGGATATTTAAAACTTGAAAAGTGCTTGGTTTATGTTAATATAAAATAGAAAAAATAAGGTATCACCAGTATATCAATGCCTAGATGTCATGGATATTGTATATTAGTTGAGGTTCATATTTTCATTAAAAGTAAATACAAATAAACTTAGTATTTAAAAATAATAATAATGGAAGGAACTGAATTGCCATGTGAAAAGTAATATGTACACAAAGATACAGTTCAAAGGCCTCTCCTGGTAAAATGTCCCTGCTGTTTTTGTCAGGTTCTACTACAACAAAATTCCTGCAGACAGGAATCTGCAATAAGAGCTGTTTGCTGTCAGAATCATTTCTAGGTAGGAAGTCATTTTTTTATGGTAAGCTCAAGTCTACCTACCTTTCATTTTTAACCATTGTCTAAATGTCTGTCTTCAGCTAATATATAGTGAGCTGTATATTTTATTCTGGCCAGTAAAATTGGGGGAAACATCAACTGTGACAGTGCTTTTGATTATTCTAGTGAAGACACTGCTCATATTTTCAATAGTTCTCTGTTCATGCAAAAGTCCTTATCTCAGGCCTGGAGAGATGGCTTAATGGTTAAGGTACTTGCCTGCAAAGCCAAAGGACCCAGGTTCAAGTTCAATTTCCCAGGGTCCATGTAATCCATATATACAAGGTGGTTCATGTGTCTGGAGTTCATCTGTAGCAGCTGACAGCCCTGGCGTGCCCAGTCTCTCTCTTTCTCTCTCTTTGTGTCTTTCTCTTACACAAATAAATAAACAAAGTTACTTAAAGAAAAGAAAAATATTAATTTTAAAAAGCCATTTTTGGCTGGACATGGTGATGCATGCCTTTAATCCCAGCACTTGGGAGGCAGAGGTAGGAGGATCACCATGAGTTCAAGGTCATCCTGAAAGTACATAATGAATTCCAGGTCAGCCTGGGATACAGTGAAAGGCTACCTTGAAAAACAAAAAACAAAACAAAACAAAACAAAAAAGCCATTATCTTCTCACTACATCTCATTCTTACCCACCTACCCTTCAAAGTACAGGATTTAATCTGCATGGCCTTTGTCTTACCTTCAAAATATCAGGGATTTTATTAACTAAGGACGAAAATTACTTGAACTTCCTACTTCAAGAAATTGTTTCTGTGTGTAACATGCATTTCCACTTCCTATTTTTATAAACTTTCCTCTGGTCACAAAGAATTAACAAAGTCATGCTATGAGCAGAAGTCAGGGCTGTGGAGAGGACTCAGAATGTTTAGGACACTGTATGGAAACCATGGTTCTTCTCATCTCACTTTCATCTAAAGACATGGCCTCTTTAAGCATCAACATAACATTAATCACAGTGTGGAATACAGATTCTACAGAAAGTCTGCTAGTCCTCTCCTGTGAATTCACATAAAGGATGTTCCTCTCATCCAAGTAATTCGGAAGGTGACAAATATTACAGATGCTGAATTTATGGGAGTGCTTGCTCCCTGTTTATTAACTCATCCATCTTGTGAGAAATAAAAGGCCTAGACACTGAGACAAGTGGGCTTTTCTTATCCTGTCAGTTCAATGATGTTTCAAAGTAATCAATATCTATAATTACTAAATCCTGCCAAGGCAATTTAACCCTTCACTGCCCCATTATTGCCTTCCCACTTCCATTCACAATAGAAGGTTTCAAAGTTAATTAGCAAGCATGTAGCTTTAACTAATGCATTTATATCCCTCACCAATTATATTAATTTACATACATCACATCCGATCTTCCTGGTTGTATCTTCGTGTATCACTTTTCATCACATGGGACACATAGGTGTGAGATTTACTAGGCACAGGGTCTTGATAGGAACATGATGTGGGGTGTGTGCATCAACTGACATTACAGACTTTAGTTCTAAATAAACTCACAGTGCCAAGGCTTGACATCTGAAGTCTTCCTCATAGCGTGGAAAGGATTAAAGTCATCTTTAAGTAATGAAAAGGAACAAGTTAACTATATTTCAATCAATCTTTACCTGAGTCACAATCTTCAATGTAGAGTATGTTAACCTTATGAGCAAAATGCAAACTATGAATATGGTAGGATAATGAATTCAGGAGAGAAATAGTAAGACAAATTTATTTTCTCTTTGAAAGATCTTCAAAAATGAAATAGATAATTTATAGTAAAACTAGTAAGGAAAAAAAAAGAGGAGAAAACATTAGTCAAAATCAGAATGAGGGCCTGGTGTGGAAGTGCACGCTTTTAATCCCAACACTCTGGGAGGCAGAGGTAGGAGGATCTCTATGGGTTCAAGGCCAACTGAGACTACATAGTGAATTCCAAGTCAGTCTGAGCTAGAGTGAGACCCTACCTCAAAAAAAACAAAAAGAAAAAGAAAATCGGAATGGAAGGAAACAAAGATATTACAGGAACTTCCAAGATTTAAACAAAGAAAAATGACATGAAGAATATTTTGCTCCTTAATCAATAACAAAAGAAATGACATTTAAAAACAAAACTGAGGAAAGATGTATAGGAAAGACTAGAAGTATAAAATGAACTCTGAATGTAAAATTTAAGAGCCATTTAATTAATAGTTGTCCAGGTCTAAATGGTCTCTAATGAAGTTTAATAAATCTATAATAAATACCAATACTCTAAAAAATACTCTTTTACTGAAAAAAATGAATTAGAATCTCTTATGTAAAGTCACAAATTAAAATATGAAAAGTAATTTAGGAAATGACAAGTATGAATCAGTATTACTCATAAATATTGATATGGAAACATTTAGTATTAAGTAAAGTAATCCAAGATTGCACAAAAGGTGTAATATGTTGCAATCAAGTAGAATTTATCCCTGGATTAAAGATTAACATTGGAAAATAAGGCGAGGTATTAAGCCATAGTGAAATAGTTAAAACGAAAGCCATTTGCCTACTCAATGATGCAGAAAAAGTTCCTGACTAAGGCCAAGAATTTTCAACTGTCTTAACAGTGTAAGGAAAAGGAAGTTTTCTCAGTTTATAAAAATAAACCTTATATAGTAAAGACTATTCTTCTGAGATTACAAATGAACAAGGATGCATGCTCTCCCACGTTTTGCTCAACATCATATTTTACATTTTAGCTGTTCACATAAGACAAGAAATAAGTGAAAGATGAAAGGTGGGAGTATAATTGTTAAAATCAACATGATGCTGCATAGAAAATCAGAAGAAATTGATGTTTAGATTAATATAATGTGTGCATTATTAGCACTAATAGATCTATTTAAATAAATTTGCATAGCACACAGTTAATATACAAAATAAATTATTTCTATACTAGCAACTTTAGAAAATAAAATGAATATCCCACTATGGCACTAAAAAGAATAAATCTAACAAAAATGTGCCTTCATGTTAAACCTAAGAAGTAACAGTATTTTCAAGCTACAAATTAGCATATCACAGTTCTTTAGATGCTGGGATCAGACATGAAGCCATTCAGATTGTCAATATTATTCCCAGCAGTGGCAGTAATCAGGGTATCAATATATAAACCTGTTCTCCGTTCTCCAAGCCCAAATCTTAGGAAGACATAGAGTTAAATAATATACATGGGAAAATACCCCCAAATTAGAGAATGTATATATTAATAATTCTTGACCTGTGATCCTATGGAGATCGTGGTCCTAACATTTTATGTTTTGAATTAAATAAATTTGCCTATAGGTAAAAGCATTATTTAGAAATATATGTAGAATCATGTTCATGGATTATGATGCTCAAATGTTGCAAGGTCAGTAATGTTAGCAGTCCTAATACAGAAAAAAATGAGTAACTACAAATCATAAGCAACATTAATAAAATGCAGGTGACAAAAAAGTGCTATCAAAACAAGAGGATACAGTGACCAACTGTATCCAATAGACTTAGAAAATAAATGAAATGGTCAAAATACTTGATATCACAACTTACCATGTTGGACAAGAAATAAATGCAACATTTAAAATAACCATATATTACAGCTACAAGTTAAGTAATACTTCTCCTTGAATTGATATTTAGCTTTCAGGAACAGGGCAGCTCCAAGGGACTTTTAGAAAGGGTGAGCCCAGCTTGAAAGCCTGTCCTGCAGCTATTTGCAGATACCAGTTGCAATGTAAAGTAGGGCAGAGCTTTATCCCAGTCACAGGGTGCTTAAATAGAAGGTGCACTCCATACAATGATGATATTGACATAAGGTATGCTGAATCATGGCTATATAACAAGCTTTATTCATCTTGTATGCTAGGCTAGACGTTAAGCCCATTAAAGATATATGCTTCCATATTCCACCCTGTACACAAGTTTAAGGATTTTTGTTTTGTTTTGTTTTTATCCAGAGAGTAGAGCTTTGTACACATAACAGATAGTAACAATGTAAAGAATGGCCATGCGGGCTGGAGAGATGGCTTAGCAGTTAAGCGCTTGCCTATGAAGCCTAAGGACTCCGGTTCGAGGCTCGGTTCCCCAGGTCCCACATTAGCCAGACGCACAAGGGGGCGCACGTGTCTGGAGTTCGTTTGCAGAGGCTGGAAGCCCTGGCGTGCCCATTCTCTCTCTCTCCCTCTATCTGTCTTTCTCTCTATGTCTGTCGCTCTCAAATAAATAAATAAAAAATGAACAAAAAAATTAAAAAAAAAAAAAGAATGGCCATGCACTACTAAGATACCTACAACTAATGCCATACTTAGGAAGGTCTACAGCCAGGTAGATCCAAAGGATGTCCACCAAGAGATGAGGGAATCTTTAGTGACTTTCTGAACTGAAACAACCTCCATGTCCATTTCTTGTAGTTCTTACTCACCATCTTGTGCATGGTCTGGCATATATTCACAACATTCCACATGTAAGGACCCTCCTTGGGCAGCTTTGAGTCTAAGACCATTCTACTCTATAAAATCACCTTCCTCATCTGGGTAGTCTCATCTACCAGTACATCAAGTATATGCTGAGTTATGTTCAAGGTCTGGGCCCCATGTTGGGCAAAAGCTTTGACTTGTAATTCCATGGCTATTGTGCCTGCCCCCGGAACAAATAATAACCACAGAAAGAAGCCACCTGGCAGCAGGAGCAGCTTGGCTGTGGCTTTAATGCCAGCAATGCATCATAACATCCCAATTACGTGGCAGTAAAGAGAGGGTGGTTAGGATTGGGCCAGGTATGTGTGGATGTCCTGAAGTACATCTTCCTGTCTACTGAGTTGGGGGAGGTCATGCCATCTGAATTTAGCACATATCCAAATATACCAGGGGTCCGGAAGGAAAGTCAATGAATTTAGCACCTATAAGTGGGCCACCATCCCACTGTGCATTCTTTCTATTCTGCATTGTAATGTTACAGAAACTGCAGAGTATCCAAGCCAATTCCCTATGAGAAACAGCCTTATATTGCTGCTCAACACCCTTGGGCCCATGTCTGCCAATCTCACATTGACACTTTCCTTCCATCCCGACACATCTCCTCATGTCCCAACATACGGGAGGAGCACTGTCATGGTTCTTTTTTATAAGAAGGCATCAGGGCTGGAGAGATGGCTTAGTGGTTAAGTGCTTGCCTGTGAAGCCTAAGGACCCCGGTTCCAGGCTCGGTTCCCCAGGTCCCACGTTAGCCAGATGCACAAGGGGGCGCATGCATCTGGAGTTCGTTTGCAGAAGCTGGAGGCCCTGGCATGCCCATTCTCTCTCTCTCCCTCTATCTGTCTTTCTCTCTGTGTCTGTAGCTCTCAAATAAAAATAAAAAAAAAATAAAAAAAAGAAGGCATCAACCCACAATCCCCATTGGTCCAATGCTGTACAAGATGAATGATTCTCATGTTCCATTACTGAAAAGCAGTACAAAAAAATTCTCATGTTCCAGTACTGAAAAGCAGTCAGAAGTGGCTGGGCCCATGTGCCATAAAAGTCCTTCTGCCACCACTTGAATCACTTTGAGCACCTATGAAGAAGTGTGAGCTTAAGAGACTACAGAATTAGCCTGGGCTATTCTGGTCAGAAAAAGAGAGCACTTAGGGAGAACATTAAATGTAAATCTTTGCCATCAGGCAATGTACATGCCACCTGTTTGTCTTGTGTCAGAGTGCCTGCAGGGATAACTTCTAGGACTTAGACCTATGGCACAATACTTTTTCTCCTTGTATGGTTGAAGTAGAGAGTGGCACCTTCACCTCTATTGACAGGATATAAACTGGCCAAGCATGATCAATTACACTGTATTTTAGAATATTATAACAGTGCAAACACATCCATTGGCCATGTAGTATCATTTGAGAGTAAGGATACGTTTCAGTCTAGTCCTGCCTCCCATGGTTCTATTAAAACTTCCCATGGTCCAGATACTATGGCCTGAGCCACACAAGTCCATGTGAGTCATTTACCAGGACTCAGTGCCATGGGGGATAATGATATTAACTGTTTTTTTTTTCCTACCTGTATAATAGCTTCCCCTGTTGGTTTAAAAAATATCTTGATGGATACTACCAAATAAAATAGCTATACTGCTCTGGGTTGTATTTTCTGCATTTTCTTGTGGGTTCAAGAGCATGTAGTTTTGTTTTCAAGAAACCATTAGCTCTTTCAATCATATCTGCCTCTTGAGGTCTGTAGAGCACATGTAACATCCATCAGGTGTCCTATTTCTTGTTCCAAGATTGGGTACTGACCAATAAAGACTGAGGCCAATTTCTGTCTGAATGATTGCATTGTAAGCAGTCCTACCCTTCCTTTGGCTCTTACATTCTTTCCTCCACAATGGACTCTGTGGCTCAGCACTTCTGTGTTTGAATAGATTTAGGGCTTATTTCTGTCTCTAAAGTTTGGGGAGTTTCACTGCCATCTTCCATCTAGACCGCCACCTGTCACTTTCAGTACAAGCTGGAAGTGTGAGAAGTTACAGCACCATGACCTCTTGACCACCTTGTGGGTCTCTCACATATGTCGTATACATTTAGTCAGTTACATTAGAAACTCCTTCAGTCTTCCCCAGAAAATCTCATGTCTATATTTGGCTCCCACTAAAATAGGTTGCACAATTTATAAAATTCATATTTAATATTTGAAAAGAATAGTTTATATGATTAAATATTCTAATCTTTGTGCTTTATGAAGTAAAAAAAAAATCAATGGCTATACACAAAGTATATACAAAAAATAACTACAAAAATAACACTGTAAAAATTTGAAACTTAACACGCATTTGTAATCATTGCCCACAATATATGTCAATATTAATGAGTTACACCTAAATATGGCTTCTGTTTGTGAAAATAAAATTGCTATGAAAAACCCAGGATTATCCTAACATGGCAGACAAAATGTTGACTTTACAAGTGAGAAACTTCAAACTAAGAAGTAAGAAAATAATAACCACCAAGAAAAGAAATTCAAGAGAACAATGATGTTAGATGTTGGATGTTAGAATTATCTTACATGTATATGAAATGGATCATCACAACATACATCAAAAGTGAATTATAAATTCCCATGAAATAAATGGAAACTAGATAATTACAAAACAAATAAAAATCATAGATAATAAAATACATAGAAATACATAGAAAATAAATAGAAATACAAAGATTGCTAGGGAGAAAAGAAAGTAAAGTATCTCTAGTCAGTGTAAAATAAAATAATAGCATGCCTCCACCACCACAGAAGAGAGGTGACCAAATTAAAAATTGAACAGAAATTCAGAGGCTCATGGGATAATGACAACATAATTGACACATGTCCCAGAAGGACAAAAGACAGAGAGACAGGAATGACAGAACATCAGAAATAATATTTCTAGAAGCATCTCCAGCATGGTGAAAGGCTCAAGAAAATGAAACATCCCTTTTTAGGTTACATTCCAAGAAATGCATGTCAGAACAGCTCATAAGTGAACTTTTCAGAGCAGAAATCAAAAGAAAATCTTGAGGTAATAAAAAATTATTTATATAAAAGCAATGCAGGATTAACAGTGGATTTCTGTCTGAGAACATAGGGAATGGATTTTATTTCAAATAGTGAAAAATTATCTCTCAAAAGAAAATTTTTATATCAAATAAAGCTATACTTCAGAAATGATGGTGACCTGAATGTGGAAAGGGACTACTGGTATGAAATACTACAAGATGTGGGGAATGGTGATATGGTAGGAGAGGTGAATAAACAAAAATAATTCATGAAAATACAATAACAAAATATTAATTTGTATGCTAATTATTAACAAAGTAAAGCAATTAGAAAGCTAAATGCTTTGACATTACATATCGTTAGTTGTATAGAAATTAAAACTAAACTCATGGGCTGAGGAGATGGCTGAATGGTTAATAGCGCTTGCTCTACAAGTCTGCCTCATGGAGTTCAACTCCCAGCACCTACATGAAACCTCACACAACGTAGAGCATGCATCTGTAATCCCAAAGCATAAGATAGGTAAACTAATTATGTTTAGGGGAATCTTATCATGTATTATTATCCCAGAGTATAATTGTATATTTTAAATGGGGTTTGCTTTCTTTAATGTTCTAAGCATGAGTGCTCATCTCTAATATCCCTGGCTAGTTCATACACCATACTACTGAGTGCTCAGATATGTTGGCAAACAACACTGTTCTCTGAATACCACAATGCTCCCTAGATTTTCCATATCTTTTTTGGGTAAACATAGGATGGGACAATGCATAGAGTAACTAGGAACTTTAGGTGTCTCACATATTTGTCAATGAAGTAGCAATCTCTGCTAGAATGCCTTTTTTTTCAATGTTAGCATCACTTCATAAAATTATTTTGCTTATTTGAGAGAGAGAAAGAGGCAGATAGAGCAAGAGAGAATTGGTACACTAGGGCATCCTTCTAGCCACTGCAAAGGAACTCCAGATGCATGTGCCACCTGGTACATGTGGCTTTATGTGGGTACTTGGGAATGGAACCTGAGTCCTAAGGCTTTGTAGGCAAGTGCCTTAACTGCTAAGCCATCTCTCCAGCCCTCAGCATCACTTTTGAAATGCCTCACTGCCCTCTTCACTGGCTACACAAAGGCAGCCTGCTGCCTCAGGAACTCAGTTGGAAAGGAATGAGGTATATACTTTACTATAGATTATATATATTCAGAATTAAATTGCAATTTGACAAATTTAAATATTGTTTGATAGGTTTTCATTAACTATCTCATACATTAACATTGTGAATGCTTAAAATGATAGAGTTAAATATATAAATAGTTAAAAATGATTTACAATTTAAACAACCACCAGAGCTTAAATGTTCATGGGTATCTATTCAAAGGGCAAAGATGGTAACTTTTATTATTAAGCTTTGTAGAAGCTAATTTATGTCCCATGGCCAGAGTGATGTTGACAGGCTAAGATATCACTTGTAGATATTGCCAACTGCAGCTTTTGTTATTGCACTTGTCAAAATGGCCCAGTGGGATGGAAGATTTATTAGAATTTTCTTTCCAGATAAGTCCCTGTTGTGAATGAAATTATTCACTTTGAATCGAATAATATTTTTAGTAATAATTTTTGAGTTGTCTAAAAGTCATCACTAAGACACCAGTCATATATTATATTTTGATAATAAAATTAGAATGAAAAATTCAAATGAGTAGAAAATGTATTTCATAAGTTGACTTTTCACTATTTAATATTGTTAACATTTTTTACTGAATCTTATATCCCAGTTATTTCAAGAGTGGCAAACCATGGTATCATCTGATCATAAATATCATTCTTTCTAATCTATTGAAAGCTGTTAAGGATTTCAATAAAAGATTCAATCTTATGGTGATTAATGGTCCAAATAATTTTGAGATTTAGTTTCCCATTTTGTATGTGTATCCAAAGTCTACGTCCAGAGAAGCAGAACAAGTAAGTTTAAGCAATATCTGCAATCCCTATCTGTCACTAGGCCCTGTGTGTTTTCCAAATGTGATAAATGAGGAAGGTATGACAGAGAAGCCTCTTGTTCTCTAAGGGAAGATCAGCTCAGTAGGTAAGTGATGGACCCCATTACCCGTGGGTCTTCTCTGGGAGGTAGGTTCAGAGCCATGGTGACTTTTCATTAGGAGTAAAGCAGGATCCTTAGGCACTTGATCTTCTAACAAACCACAGGCTGGTGAACTTTGACTTTTACTGTTTAGATTAGAATGAGTCATTATGGTCATAATAAGTACACAAACATACAAGCATTCTTGTGCTGCATTCTGAGGTTTGTGAAATGAGAAAATTCATGCTTGGAATTAATAAACTTCTGAAAATTGATTAAGTAGGTTTAGTAAATATCATATTTAATAGATAAAAAGAACATATTTATAGCATGACAACCTTTCTGTTTAGCAAAGAACCTATGGGAAATAAACAAATACTTTGGTACATACACAACACCAGCAATAAAAATATGGAAAAACTTTGGAAGTTCTCACACATATTCAAAGTCTTCCCTGAAGCAAGAATCTTCCAACCAAATCTCTCTGACACTCACACCATTCACTTAACTAATCTTAAAAACACACCTGACAGAGCTACAATTCATTAGATCTGGGATTGCTCACTGTGGGGAACATCTTAGGGTAGGTTTCTTCACATCTGGGAAGCATCACTTCATGAGTAAAATGAAAACATTGATGTCTCCCTGAGTGCTCAGCACAGCTGTATTCAGTGGCCCACAGGTCATGCAGAGCTGCTTTCATGTATACATATACATATACATGTGTGCAAGCACATGTGGATAATATACTTACATTAATCAATAACTGAAAATGGTAACTGAAGATATTACTTAATGGTTAAGGCAGTTCCCTGCAAAGTCAAAGAACCCAGGTTCAATTCCCCAAGACACAGATAAGTCAGATGCAGAAGGTAGAGGTGGCACATGTGTCTGGAGTTTGTTTGCAGAGGCTAGAGGCCCTGGCATGCCCATTCTCTCTCTCTCTCTCTCTCTCTCTCTCTCTCTCTCTCTCTCTCTCTCCCTCTGTTTTTTTTTCTCTCATTCCCACAGACTGAATTAAAAATGAAAGAAAAACAGGGCTTTGATCCTGCCATACCCCTCTCTAGAAAATACAGTACATAGTAAATAAATGCTTTGTAATAGATTACAGGATGTACAAACTGGTTATATATCTTACTTGGAAATAATAGGTATCTTATGTTGAGGTGCCTTAGTTCATTGTATTTCTCACAAACATGATTTGTTTAGAGTTAATCAGATTCAGCCAAACTTGGGAGAATTACTCTTAACAATAAACAGAGAAAGCTATCTATTTAGTGAAATAGTGGTTGTCAAATTCAAATCTCACCAGAATCTTATTGAACTTGCCACAGATGTCTATTCATTAAATTATGATACTGACTCTTCTCTCATGCCTTTGATACAATCGGTTGCTTCCTGGCAACCAAAAAGGGTCTGATGATAGAAAGGCCTATCACAGCCATTGTGCCTTATATTTTGCTATCAGGCAAGGAAAGATAATGTGACGATTTTAAATAAGCCAAAGAATTTTGGGAAAAGGTGCTAAATAAAACTTTGTTCTTTATCAAAATGATATAAAATATTTTTCTTATGCTCTAAAAAAAAATCAACAAAATTAACTTGTGATATCATAGGATTAGTACATGATGTATTAAAAGTCACAAAGTGTCCCTAAAATAATGTAGACCAAAACACTTGATTACCTGCCAGAGGTAAAAGGTAAAACCCTATTGCTAAAGGCACAATAGGTCTCAGTCACAGAACATCTGAATACCATGCTGGTTATGTCAATTAGCCGCCCCCCACTAGCCCTCACAGTGATGGAAAACCCTATGGGAGCCACTGGAGGACAATGGTCAATAGCAGCATTCATGAATGAGCAGGGGATTTTGCAGACTAAAAAATCAACCATCTGGAGAAAAAGTACACACTTGTGCAGTAGTGGCACACAGCCTACTCAAGTAACCAACTGTTCTCTAAGAGAACATGAGGCTCCACTCTGACCTCATATCTGGCACTGGAAATCAACTCAGAATCCCTTGGTCAGGAAACTCAGACATCAGGGAGAAGCCCCCACTGCTTTCTGGAGTGGGGCCTTGCACATCAAATTATCTTGCAAATAATTAATCTAACCTGCTCTTACTCTTGGTTAAGAGAACCTATTTTACTTTACAGATTTAAGAGAAAATGGAGGGGAAACAAGACTCATTGATAAAATAAGAAGATAGCCAACTGTCCACCACAAGACAGCCCACCTGTACTACATCTACCAGGGCCTAGGAGAAATTGCAGAGGAAATGGTGAAATTAACACTGTTCTTACTGCTAGCCAGACAGACAGATCCAGGGTGATGGTGACAGACACCATGATCAATCAAAACCTATCAAAGCATAAATTTAGAGGCTACAGAGAACTCAACACTAAATCTGACTGCCAACCAGGTCTGCTATGGCTCAGGGAACATTGCAGAAGATGAGGTGGAAAGATTGCAAGAGCCACAGAGTAGGTAGAAGTACCCTGAGACACAGTCCACCTGGTACCTGACAGGAACTAAGAGAAGCCTTGTTGCCCCACAGTAGATACATGACAGTATAGGAGCAGGCTCCCAGGGTGGGGAGACCAGGGCAAGCCATGAAAGAGTATAACCTGGTATATTACTGTGTTAGGGTTCTCTAGAGGAACAGAACTGCTAGAATGAATTATATTAAAAAGGAAATTTATTGGATTAATTTACAGTAGTCCAATAGCAGTTACAGGCCTGAGAATCAAGGAACCCGGTAGCTGCTCAGTCCATGTGGCCAGATGCCTCAGCAGTCCCAATCCAACACTAAAGGCTTGGAGGCTTCCTGAGGAGACACTGGGTTTTAATCCACATAGGTCTTCAGCTGTCTCTGATCTTCAGACCATGCTGGTCTTCAGTTCATGCTGGAAGGCAGCAAGCAGTTCCGGCAGCCAAGTGGAAGGAAGGATGGGGCTCTTTCATCCAGAGCTTCCTCATATAAAGTCCCGCTCTGAGAAGATCCACCTGTTCTGGGAGAAGGGCACACTCTGGGGGAAGAACTTCCTACTTCAGTTAATCCTTCCTGGAAGCAATCTCAGAGAGCCACCACATAGGGATTTCTGTGGATTACTAAACAGATCAAGTTGACAACACCTTAACTATCAAAAGCCCACCCACCTCTTGTCAATTTGACATCAGACCATATCTCCTTACATAATAATTAATTTCCAAATAAAAACAGTAGCAAGCTCATAAGTCGGCTTAAGTTGGTATAACTAACCCATGTACACCCGGAAATGCAAAATCTTCTCCCCAACACAAAGCAATGTGGTGGATTGATTCAGGTGTCCTCCATTAACTTAGGTGTACTGAATGCTAGGTTCCCAGCTGATGGAGATTTGGGAATTAATGCCTCCTGGAAGGAGTTACTGTTGGGGGCACACTTATGGGTGTTATTGCCAGTTTCCCCTTGGCAGTGTATGACACACTCCCGTTTATGTTGTCTACCTTATGTTGGCCAGGGGGTGATGTTCATCTTCTGCTCATGCCATCATTTTCACTTGTCATCGTGGAGCTTCCCCTCAAGCCTGTAAGCCAAAATAAACCTTCCCCCCCCCCCACAAGCTGCTCTTGGTTGGGTGATTTCTACCAGCAATGTGTACCTGACTGCAACAGTAAAGTAGCACTGAGGAGTGGAATTGCTGCTAGACACCTGAATATGTGGCTTTGGCTTTTTTAGCTGATTTTCAAGAGGAATGTGGGTGGGTTTGAAACATTGGCCTAAGAGATGCCTTCCAGTGTTATAAGTATAGCTTGATGGACTACTCTGGTCAGAGTTGAAAGGACTGTGAGTAGCCTAGCTGGAGGGGCAGAATTGGAACTCCAGAGAATTGATGCTGGTTAGAATTATCAGACTTGGAGACTTTCACTGACTAGAGTTGTTGGACTTGGAAAGAGAGTTTGATATTTGCCCTGTTTAAATTATGTATTACTTGAGTATTTCTTTGCTATGCCCAATGCCATCCTTTGCAGTGTTTATTCTGTGCTATTATAGGTTTGTTTTTTTTTTTGAGGTTACTTTTTGGTATTATGGCTCAGTTAAAAGACTTTGGATTATGGTGATATACAAACATCGTTGGAGTTGGTAAAAGCTGTGGTAACTTTTAAAGTTGGAGTAAACGCATTATATTTTACATGAGGTATGGTTATAAGTTCATGTTGGCTAGGGGCAGAATGTGGTGGTTTGACTTCGGTGTCCTTCATAAACCTAGGTGTTCCGAATGCTAGCCTCCCAGCTGATGAAGATCTGGGAATTAATGCCTCCTTGAGGGAGTGTATTGTTGGGGGCAGGCTTTCTGATGTTATAGCCAGTTTTCCCTTGCCAGTTTTTGACACACTTTCCAGTTCCTGTTTTCAACCTTATGTGGGCCAAGGGTGATGTCCACCCTCTACTCATAGCATCATTTTCCCTGCCATCGTGGAGCTTCCCCTTGAGTTTTTAAGCCAAAATAAACCTCTTTTCCCCACAAGCTGCTTTTGGTTGGGAGATTTCTACCAGCATTGAGAACCTGACTGCAACATACATGCATATATATATATATATATATATATATATATATATATATATATGTATGTATGTATGTATATATGGAGAGAGAGAGAATAAGATTTAAAATATGTCACAGAGAAACAGTTCTTCATAGAATCAAAATGAAACAAACCAGCACCAGCAGCATGACATTGTGCTTTTAACCAAATAGGCAGGAAAACTGAGAAACACTTCTACTTTTCCCCAACAGGGAGATATGTCGGGAACTTCATAGCATAGCAGTAGTCTGCTCTCTTCTCCCCTTTGCCTCCTTGTTACTTTTTGAAAGGCACAGTTAAGTCTCAGAACAACAAATCACTGCAAAGACTTATTTAAAACCTGACCCAGTTCTGACTAGACCGCATGAGTATTTCAAGTACATATTTACCCTACAAGATTAATCTCCTTGTGAGAAGTCATTCAGACATGTAGATGTCAGTACATTAAACCAAACAAACTCCCAAAGTGTCATCACACTTTATGTCCCAGTACAGGGACTGACTTCCAAGTGTAAATTTTCTTATTATGTTTTTGATAATTTATTCTCTCTCTTATCACATTTAAAAATAAATAGAACTGTATATTTGAAAAGTTATATTTTACATTTTGGATCAAAAACCATGTCATCTCTCTTTCACTTCCTTATTTCCTTCCCTCTTCCCTTTTTCACTTACTTTTTGTTTTGATTTCATATTTTTTCTCTACTTTTTTATTTGTCCATTAGCTGATAATAATCAGCTATCATTTTTACAAAATCTGTTTTTGTTTTTTTTAATCTTTTATTTATTTATTTGAGAGCGACAGACACAGAGAGAAAGACAGATAGAGGGAGAGAGAATGGGCGCACCAGGGCTTCCAGCCTCTGCAAATGAACTCCAGACGCGTGCGCCCCCTTGTGCATCTGGCTAACGTGGGACCTGGGGAACCGAGCCTCGAACCGGGGTCCTTAGGCTTCACAGGCAAGCGCTTAACCGCTAAGCCATCTCTCCAGCCCCTAAATCTGGTTTTAATAGGAAAATTCCAAAAAAGTACCTTTCCTAAGTAGATTATGGGGTCAGTAAAGAGTTTGCATCTCTTAATGGTTACACTTTTATTTAAAATAGATAAATCATTATGACAACAAATGTATGTAACCATTTGTTCCTCTGAATCAAATCCCTCCGTAGAATACATGCCATAATACTCCTGGGCTTGAAACATTGTCAGAACTATGCAAAGATGTTTTTGAAATCCTGGCGTGGGAGCAGTGTGGATTGGTTCTATTTATAAGATCCAAACAAGAAACATGTAGACCATTGTTGAAGTGTGAATTTGAATAGTACAACAGGGCAATAAGTTAATTTGGAGGTCATATCTCCTTTTTACGTGGGCTCATTTCTGTTCATTCACTCTCTACCTTAGTTAGCATCTATTCCTCTCCCCCATCAACCACATCATTTATAACATCCATTACAATATTATGCTCCTATGGAAATTTTGTATTTTAATATTTATTCTAAAATTTAGCTCTTTATTCTGTACAGAAACATTAATGTGCATTGGAGTTTGAAATGCTAAAATGGTTGATGTAACTTATCCCTTGTCCATGCTTTCACAACCCCTCTTTATTCATTGCAGATGCAATGATTAAGAAAGAAACAGCATTCCTATTATTGTCTGAATCTTCCTGGGCAGGTGTAAAGAAATAGTCATCCCAGAAAACAAACCAAAACCAAGGAAACAATTTTGTTCATGTTCAGTTTGTTGAACTAATGAGTATATTCAAGGGATTCACAGAAGGCTGACTTAAAGGCAGCTGGATCACTGAAAAGTCCACCCAGCATGGGTGAAGCCTGCAATGCAGCACCCACAGTGTTCCCTGCTCACTAGTAGTCAGCACCTACCAGAACTTCCTTCCTCTTGAGCAGCTGCTTGTGAATCATGTCTGCAAGGGTGGGTCCTTGAGGGATCTGGTAACTTGCTAAGGTAGGAGAACATTGTAAGTTTCACTGGATTCCTGAATCTTTATAAGCTTTCCTTCTACCTCCAGGAGGAAACATTTCAATTCAGAATGAGCTACCCATCACCTACTTGTATGGGGGCATACATTATGATAGGAGATCCAGTTAGGAAAGGGAAGGAAGAAATGGGAGAGTGAATAAAAAATAAAAGAGAGGGCTGGAGAGATGGCTTAGCGGTTAAACGCTTGCCTGTGAAGCCTAAGGACCCCAATTCGAGGCTCAGTTCCCCAGGTCCCACGTTGGCCAGATGCACAAGGGGGCGCACGCGTCTGGAGTTCGTTTGCAGTGGCTGGAAGCCCTGGCGCGCCCATTCTCTCTCTCTCCCTATATCTGTCTTTCTCTCTGTATGTCGCTCTCAAATAAATAAATAAATAAAAATGAACAAAAATATTAAAAAAAAATAAAATGAAAGAGAATGAAAAAGAAAACTATAAGACATAATTACAAAAGGCAGGAAGGTTAAGAAGGAGAAAGAAAGGGAGGAAGAAAAAAGTAGGAAGAATATAAATGTTATCATGTAGTTGAAATGCTCCCTGTAATTGTAATAACTTACATAGAACAATAATAGCTCCATAACTGGTGGAAACTTTATCTGATTGCAGTAAGTGTGATGTATATGAAAGGTACGACAGATCCACCTGCAGATAAGCTAAAAGAAAATAGCTGTGGGACTAGAAAAATGGGCAGAGTGAAGGGAGTCAGCAAAAGGAAAATAAAAGGAGACATAAGTGAAGAGATATTTGAATTAGAATAATTTAATATGATACTGACCCAAGGCAGTGTAGGGTGACCAGGTTGACCAGATGTTAGGTCTAAGTTTAAGAATGAAGACATTGTCCTGATAGCTTGGGTAGTCAGATATCAAAGGTAGATGTTCCTCTCAAAACTTTGTTTCTTTTAAAACTAACATAGACAGCCCTATAAGCAAAAGTCAAAATCAGCACCTAGTTGGGAGGCCAATCAGAGGAGTTTGCTTAATTTGATCAAGGGGAGAGTCTCTATCAATATGTTATCATTTAATTTAATGTAAACTAGTTTAAGTTAGAGGTGCTTAATTTAAGATTTGGGGTATTTGTTAAAAGCCAAGTAATCATTAAAAAAGAAATAAAGCCTGAAAGATAATGGGATCTAATATAATTAATGTTCCTTTGAAGTAAGCTCAGTGTGTTGGGAAAATAAACTGCATAGATGAAGAATAGTTGATTATGTGAGCAAGCAGTTTAGATTGACTTTTAATAGGTTGGAAGATTAAGAAATAAGAATATTTCCCTGTGATGAAATGGATTAGGGTAAATCAACAATCAAGAAAATATTTTATGTTCTATTAAGTGAAACTTAGTAATAAGTGGTAAGATTGAGGCAGAAAAATTCAGAGTTTAGAAATACTGTGTTTTATTAAGCTTGTTATACCATTTCAAATTTAATGAGTAAGTCCTTTAGGCAAATAGGAGCATCAGTTTATGAGCATGTGCAGGTATTTTAAGGAGGAGTGGAAAACACAGAAGTTAAATACATAGAATCACAAAATCACCTACAGAGAAAATAAGAAACAGTCTGTATTAGCTTATCATCATTGTAAGAAAATGCTTGCAAAACAATCAACCACAAGTTAGGAAGATTCATTTTGTCTCGTGGTATCGGTAGTGTCAGTCCATGGTGGGCTGGCTCCACCAGTACAAGGTCGTGATGAGGCAGAGCAGTGTAGTGGAGAAAGCGTCACAGAAAAGAGCAGAGAGGAAATAGGGCCTAGGAGATGATGTGGCCTTCCTTTAACTACATAATTCCTACATTTCTATCAATAATCCATCAATTTAAGAACCCATCCATGCATTAGTCTACTAATGAACACATAGCCCTCATGACCCAGTCCCCACCTGAAAGCCCCACATGTGAGCACTGATTAACTGGGGAGAATGCATTCAATACAAGCCTTTTTCATAGATATTTTAGCTCTAAATCATAACAGAGTGCTATGACCTTTATTCAATATATCCTATGGATGTAGATGTTTCAAAAATATCCATCTGCATAAACCATTTTATCTTCTAATACAGACCATAATTTATGTTTTGGAAAGTCATAGTGTTTAACCCTTTTTACAAAGTTGTGATTCATCTGTAAGATAATTAACTATATGTGTAATAATTTTCTCCAAATAAATATATAGTGCTAATGTACAATGATCCCCACACTTTTGCCTACACTGTCAGCTTGACAAACTTTTATCTAATTCTAAAGGTCCCAGATGTTCACAAGTATCACCACCCCTCCCCATTTTTAACCAGTGAAATAAAATGATCTAATTCAGATTCATTCTAGAAAATTAAATATAAACATATTTTTGTGTATGCATATAGACACACACACATATATATGTACATACATGTATATATATGTATACATGTATATATATGTGTGTGTGTGTGTGTGTGTACAGTAAAACTGATTAGTTCAGTTATAAAAATAGGATTCTAGATAGGAAATGAGGAAATGCAAGTAAGAGAATTGGAGATATAACTCTGTTGATAGAGTTCTCACCTAGATGGCACTAGGTCCTTGGTTAAATTTTTAGAACCACACAAAACCACTGTGGTAGAGTTAAACTCTAATCCCAGCACCCTGAAGATAGAGGAAGGAAAGTTACAACTTCAAGGTTGTTCTTAGCTACACAGCACATCCAAGAGGATATAGCGAATAGCGTCAATATTTATTTTATTTTTTATTAAGAACATACTTTATATGGACACAGCATATGTTGTTATATCTTTTCCCTCCTCCTAGGCCCCATTCTACTGGGAACCCTCCTCAGTGGGGTTGCTGGTATTCCTCATGGGGTTGTTGATTATGCATTGTGGGTGCAGCTTTCTAAATGCTCTTTTATGTCAAGGGTTTCCACCATTATATTTTACAAATGCTAAATGTATACATACATATATGTAATTTATTCGTTTGTGCTATTTAACACATAGTTTCTGTGCCCCTTGTCAAATATACCCAGAGATTGTACCTCATTCCATAGGCATGGTGGCTGCCCCAAGTAGGCTTTCTTGGACTGAATTAGAGCAAAAATCAGCAACTGGGAAACTGAACACTGTTGCTTCTTTAAGAATTATACAATGCAGCCATTTTCTTATTGATGATACATTGATGATATATCCTAAAATGATGAACTTCACATTTAAATAAATAGCTGCTAAATAAAACACTAAATTTTATTTTCTCATGTTTCTATTCAGGGAAAATAGCTAAAAGTTTTCACTGGTAGGTCTAGATAGATACAGGGATATAAGCAGAAATAAGAAAGATGTAATTACATTGTTAAACAATGGTTTTAAGTAGTAAAATTTTTTATTTTGTCTTGTAAATATAGAACACAGTTACATTGATTAAATTGGAAAAGGGCTGAAAAATGAATTCTAACCCAAGTATGTTTTATCCTTTTTCTGTAATTATTTTTCTCCTCACACTTTTAGTAAGCTAGCTAGAACACTAATATTATACAGAAAACATTGTAAGTGAAAGATTAAATGCTCTTTCAACTGTTTTATAATAAAATGTCTAATCAAATAGAAT